>NC_044305.1:134996389-135300139 GCF_007474595.2 Lynx canadensis | reverse complement strand
GGGTCGGGCTGAGCCTGGCCTCACGGGTGGGGGTGGGGACAGGGGGCGGAGGCAGGTTCCGGGCAACCTGAGCCCCCTGCACCCAAGGTCAGTTACCAGAAAGTTCCCGCAAAGCTGGCCTGTGTCCTCACACACGTCCTGAGGCCTTGACCGGCTTAGTTCCCTGCTGGACCCCTCGGTCCGGCCGCCTCACACCGTGGCCTTAAGAAGCCCGAGCGGGCGAGGAAACCGCCCGTCTCCCGGCCTGGGCATGCGCACGCACATACGCACACGCACGCACGCACGCGCATATGCATGCACACGCACGCACGCACCCGCACGCACACTGCACTTCCGGCACAGAGCCCCGGCCCCGAGCTCCACTCTGTGGGGACGGCCTTGCCTTCCTGCTCCCTCTGTCTTGTACGCGTCCCCTGCGAAGTCCGTCTGTGCCCCGCGCACGAGGAGCCTGACCTGAGTCCTGCCCGACAGCAGCTCAGCGGGGACCACCGTCCCAACCCCCCGGGCCGGGGTCGTGTCGAAGATCAGCCTGCGGAAGGAAAGGCCGGGCACACGGCTGGTGCGCACGACACTCCCGCGGAAGCCTGGGCTCACTGCCCGCGGGGCAGAGCCGACAAGAGCCCACCGGTAGCCCCCTGCCTCTCTCCCTTCCGTGTGCTTCGGCCCCACAGCCGAGCTCACCGGTGCACGGTCGCTCCCAGAGCCTCCCTCAGAGACACGCGTCAGCACCGCGTCTGGGACCGGAGGCAGGGAAGGTTCCCGAAGCGGTGGCTTCAGTGACTGCGGGTGGCTGGCATTTCGGGATGCTCTGGGGAGGGGGAAGTCCGGTTCGTTCTGGGTTCTCTGGGCCTTTTCCGACTTCCTCAAATCGGTGCCAAGTGAGTCGTCTGTTTCACCCACCCACGGGTACAGAGTGTCCCAGATTCCGGAGAAATCCCACGATGGCCCGCCGAACAGACTGTGTGCAGTGAAGGCCACTTCAGCGAGTCAGGCCCGGCCCGGACCAGGAGCCTGCGGGTTTTCTGCCTTGCGTCCTCCTTGTGCCTGGCTCCTGCACACTTCTGGCATCTGCTGAGCTCTCAGTGTCTGACCTGCACTCTTCTCTGTGTGCGTTCCCTGGTGCTGGTGACCGGTAGGGGTGAATTGCCCCGATCTGACGGCAGGCATGTGCTAGCTAGTGGCCCAACGTCCATACTCTCTGTACCGGGCATTTGCACGGCCTGCTCAGAAACCACCTGAAATTAGCCTTGGCAGCCGCCGACCCAGCCAGGTGTTTCCCCATTGCCTCTCCAGAGAACTGTGGACGGGTCTGACCTTGCTGGTCTATGGCATTCGGTGGTCACCTTTTAATGAAAGTTCAGCTTCCTATATGCACTTAATTTGGCACACCGCACGAGGGCGTAGCTCATGTATTTCCATAAAACAAAAGATTGATGGTACTTTTTCGTCTGCCTATCGGAAGGAATCCCCCACGGGGTTAAGCATTTCACAAATATCATTCTGGAGCCGGGAGCTTTTTAGAATGAAAATCCCATTGTAAGTCACTCTAATGAAAACAACACTTTTCAGGAGGCGCACGGGGATTTTACCGGGCACTTCACTTCTCCCGCTTTCCCAAACGGTACAGTCTCTGTCGCTAACCAGAGTCTTTGAACCTGCTGGAGACCGAGGACCACTGGACGGAGAGCTTGGATGCCCGGAGCCGGGGCCTGCTGTGTGACCCGCTGGGGTTCCTGGGTCTCGGCACCACCCTGTGAAGGGACCGTCCTCACACTGAGTGGAAAGAAGTGGCCAGATAAAACAGGAGGGTGGGAGTCAGACATGATGCACCTGTTGAACGGACAGCCACATGAACAAGCAAAAGGAAGGTGATTTGCAAATTGTCCAGGATTTAACCAGCGTTAAGAAATCAGTATGTTCGGCGTAAGAGCCGATTGTCTGGTTTTGCATTTGGAGGAGATGGCAGACCCACTGTCATTGTTCCTCAGCTATACAGAAAGAGAAGCTAGGGACAGAGACACAACGAGGAGGAGAAAGCACCGATGAGCCCCAGCGCGAAGGGGGGAGCACGGGTGATGATGACGAAGATATCAGCCGTAATACCTGAACCCCGGGAGATGCAGAGATAAGACACCAGCTCATGGTGGTTCTCGGGCTTCAGTTGGGCTGACCCTGCCCAGCAGAAAAGTTAATTCTGTGAGAGGCGCAGTGAAAAGGAACAACGTTGAGGCCCCAGGCCGCCAGAGGGGCGGGAGCTAAGCGTGGTGGGCGGGAGGTGGCCTGTGCCACCTCAGCCTGCGTGGGGTCTCCACAAGCCAGCACCGCCCAGCCCGTGTGGACATCCCGACCCAGAGGGTCCTTTCCTCCCCGGCGGCACACCGCCCCTTGTGAGAGCTGAAGGGGCCACACACGGGGACCCTGCAACCGTGACCATGTCCAGACTGAGTTTCCAGAAGAAAAGTCAAGGACCTAGCAGGTCACACCACACTTTCTGGTGTGTCCTCGCTCTCTCTGACCCCCCCCCACAAACCCCTCACCTCCTTCTCCACAAAAGCCTGAAGACCTAACAGGAAGAGATAAGGAGGTGAGGCAGAGGTTAAGAGCACCTGTCCTGCATGCTGCCTTTTGCACCTGAACCAGACCACATCACTGCCAGCTCTTTGTAAGCTCTGCTCACAAGCACCCCCAGCATAGCCCCCAGCAGTGTCGCCCTGTCTCCACCCCACCTCCCTACTCTCCTAGATCCTAAGGAAGCATCAGGGCCCCATTCAAACACTGCCCCCGCCTTGACGTCACCAGCCTGTCCCCAAGAACCAGAAGGGTGGGGGCTGTGATTTGGCCGGGGAGCTCCTGAGCTCTGCTCCTGCTGTGTCGAGTCAAGGTAACAGGGGGACTCGCCCTCTGGTGTTGAGGAGCGAGTGCCACACGGTGTATAGAGACCTCAGCCTGTGTCCGCCACATGCACGCCCTCCGTGGACGTCGTCCCCAGTCTTCCCTGTGAGAAGGGCCAGTGGCCCCTGCCCAGCATATCTCCATGCGTCCTCCCTCCCCACCCCGCCACCGTGCTGGAACCCCTGTGTCTCATGCCACCTTCCGGGCTGGGGCAGCTCAGCTAATCACGTTCATTCTCCTCCTCCAGGTCAAGTGTGGTTTGTTCGTGGGGGGGGGAGATGTTTATACTCTTCAAAAATGTGATGAAAGCAAGAGACAGTCCCTCCAAAACAAAATGTGCCCAGTGATACTCAACTTCTGTAGTGGTCCCTGTGTGCCATCCTATTAACTCAGTGAATTATGTCAACAACACCGTGAGAAAAGTAGCATCTGCCTTCCAACTCTGAGGAAGAGGAACCTGACCTGGGGGACAGTGACTCATCCTGATCGCGTGCCTACTAAGCGGGGAGGCAGGCGGGTCCCGTGCTCGCCAGCCTCCCACTCCGGGCTCTTAACCAGCACGTGATACCCTGAGGCCGGCTTGGTGTTTCAAGGGATCTGGGAGTCCCAGGCTAAGAAATGTTGGTCTAGGTCATGTGACCTACAGTGCTCCTCCTGGAATTCATGGGGTTTTGTGAGAATAATCATGCATGCGAAAATAGGTTGCCAGTTACAACACGGAAACCATTGCTGTTCTTGACCGTTGCGTCTTCTTTACTGCGTGGCCTTCACGTGGCTCCTTTGAGCCACATGCTGCCGAGTGGGGCTGTTCATTCTCGTTCACCGTCCTCACCCTTGGCCCTGTTTCAGCTCCATCCCTGACTCCGCCAGCCTTCAAATGCAGCTTTGGCGGGTATCCCGGCTCGCCTAGACGATGGCCCCGATTGCATCATCAGCAACGCTGTCCTCGCCACCTCAGGATATTCCCAGTGGGCTCCCCTGGGGGTCCTCACTCCCATGCCCACTGCAGCTGAGCACAGAGACTTACACATTTATCCAACCATTTAGTATTGGTTGGATACTGGTGTGGCAGAGAGGGAGGGCACTTAATAACTAGAGCAGGGTGTTCTGCCGGGGTGGGAATGCCTCGCTCAAGGTCTCTGATCACTGAGAAGAACCTGACCTATACTGCAAATGATACTGTATTATTACGGTCTGGGAATGTCAATCTCCACCGAACACACTTTACACCCAGACGGTCCATGGCGTCGCATTCTTTATAGGCAGGGCTCTGGAAGGGCATCCTCACGCGTTAAGAGGAGCTGGTAGAGCCCGCCATTGCCGCCACTTCCCCAATAGCCCAGGTCCCTGGAGGGGCCCCTCTGAGAGCGGCGTCCTGCAGCAGAGTCAGCTCAGGCTGCCCGACAGGCAAACCAACCAAACCACCCCGCGCGTTAACTGGAGCCTAGAATTCCGTGTTGAATTTCTGATGACATTAGCAAAGCACTCAGGCATCTCTCCGTGGAGTTACAACCCTATTATGTACAATTGAGTATACATTACTCCTTATTTTCATGTCATTAGCTTGGATAAGGCTATTTCTAAAGCACTGAAGTATGTTAAGAGTTACTTAGGGGAAGAAAAAGCTGAAGCAGGGAAGCAAAATGCAAAACATGACCAAGTAGAGCTGTTTTTTTAACGACACATTTGCACATCGACCAGGGTAATTAAGCAGATATAAAATGAGACAAATTATTGTTTTATTTATTTCTGTTTTCGCTATCGTCTAGTCACTTTGGGTCCGAGTCCACCTGTACGAAATACACATTACAGTGTTCCTATCGACGCTGGTGTTTGCCTCTGCCTCCTGCGATGCACATCTACAGATATTTCCCTACAAGTAAGAACAAGCCTTGCGCCTGATCGGGAAGCAGGCAGAGTCTTTTGCGATCTGTGGAATGCTTTCTTAAAGAATGACAACAGTTGCCCATTACTAAGCCCTTTTGGCATGGGGTTTAAAAACGAAACTATGGGGCTGGATGAGCAGCTGAACCATAGTCATTAAGGTTCAGATCCTGGCTCTTCTGTGCATCATCTGGTCATTTCTTCTGTCTTGACCTTACTTTCCTCTGCAAAATGGGCGAAAACCATGCCTATTGCATGGGGGTGTTTTAAGAATTAAATAAAATAGCGTATATGAAGAGCTCAGCTCAGTGCCTGATAGGCACTTGATTAAAGCTTGTTACTTTTTGTAACAATTCAGGCAACTCGTAACCTTTCCGAGCATCGATTTTCTCATCCACAAAATGGGAATAATAATAATAATAACTATGTCACAATGATACTAGGAGGACCAAAAGTGGTGCTGGTGGCTGTTGATTGTTGAGCACTGTGGATGGAGATGACAAGGCGAGCTCCTGGAGGGTGGAAGAGTCTAGCCTCGTCTTGAAGAGTGAGAAGGACGGTGGGGCTCGTGGAACAGGAGAGCCAAACATCACGAGGACACTTCGGATGCATCTGCTGTGACACCATCACCAGAGGGCAGAAGACAGTGGAGGGACCAGAGTGCCAACACGAATGAGACAGCAGTGATGTCACCAGAGCAGCGATATGAGCAGTTGACGGAGGACTTGATCCACCTGGCCCTCAGGAGATAGCTGAGGTGCATGAGGACAGGGGAAAGGTCACATGCTCGGGTGTGAGTTGATGGCAGAAGGCAGGCACTTACAGGAAGCAAAGGGATGGGTCAGCTAGACTCGACATCCTGAAGAGAAATGCAGGACAAGGTGAGGACAACTGTCCCTGTGATTGTCACAGCCTCTCTTCTGCTGTGTCATTCCAGAGCTTCTCATTTGGTGACATGGTGGCCCTTCATCAGTGACCAGCCTTGCCCTGGAGCCATTGGTCCACGGGTCATCCATGTGCCTCTATCCCTTGGGTAGATAAAAAGCTCAAACACAAGAACTATGTCGCATGGCTGCCGAGGCGTCCGACCAAGGATAACGTGGTGCGGAGGCACTGGCCAGCAGCCCCAGGTGGGGCGCCTGTGTGTGGTCCAGGAGCCCTGCGTGAGGCGGGGTAGCAGGGAGCGGTGTGGATGGGGGAGGGGGTACAGTGGTTCCCAGGGTGGAATGAAATTTTGTCCTTCTGTTCTCCAACAATCTGGAATCAACAACTCGGCCCGGGGCAGAACCTCCCAGCCAGGGGCCAAAATAAAAGGTAAGGAATAAGGTCACTGGAGGTTTCCATCCTGAGTCAGACCTTCGGGAAGGTTAGCTACCAAACTGGAAAGTGGGCGGCCACGAGCGTGACTGGTGACATCTCTAGAAGCCCGGGGCACACTTCCCCTGTGGTTTGAGGTCAGTCCCCACACAGGGCAAGTCTGTAGATTTGTGCTGCACGGAGCCCATCACCAGCCTGCTCAGATATGCCACGCACTACAAAAGAGGACGTTGCGTGCTCAGAAAATACCTACGTGAGGGACGTTTTCTGTTCCCCTCGTCCTCCCAACAGACAGATGGCCTTTAAAAGGTATAAGAAGAAAAGAAGGCAATATGGGGAAAGAGATCATGTTACATTGATGCAACTTTCCCCCGAAGTTACCTGGTAATTTACCCTGGCAGTTGAGGAACAGTGTCTGTTTATGACTGTCCTCTCAAAACTCCCCCTGGGGGTTGTCAGCATGATTTCAGAGATGAAAACAAGGCTATCCGGCGGGGTCCCCCATCAGCTGTCAGTTGTGTGCCGTGCATTGCCCACTTTTACATCCTGTAATTAAATCAGTGAGCCTTTCAGACTATCTCTGTTTCTAAATTACATGGAATGAGGATCCTTCCAATCGCTGCTCACACACAATTTGTGCTGTCACTGTCTGACTTGAGGAACGGTAAAGAAGAAGACGTAAAGTCCATCTGGGAATTTCATTCAGCCAGACAATGCGGACAGACAGGAGAGGTGGGGAGTATGAACAAATTTTACAAATGGGGACTTCTGCTGTCACAAATCTTGCAAGAAGAAAAAGGTCTGGGATTGGCTCTTTGGAGCTCATAGTTTTAAAGAACGCACTCCTACCTCATTTCCACATGGCAAATGTGTTTTCCTCAGTAACAGCGATTTTTGCATGAATTATTAAGGATCCAGGCCAGAAGATTCTAGGTGATTGCTTCAGTGTTTCAATAGAGATGCAACTTGAGACCAGACCAAGAAGGTTGGAGACAAAAATCAAAGAATAAGAGTGAAGGCCAAAGGCTGAGCTGAAGACGTATGTCCAAAACAGCTCACAGCAGAAGACCTTCCAGAGCTGGGGTGCAGGACCAAGTGGTCTGCCGATCGGGACATGGAGGGACAACCGTGGATCAGGACCTGAGCACGGGAGTCAGGAGGTCAGCACCGGTTGGGTTCCATGGGCTTCTGTGCTTTTGTGGACAGGAAATGCCCTTTTAAAGGCACAAGGCACCAAGAAAGAAGGGTCACAGACACCCTACATAGGATGCGGCTGTTTGGAACTATCAGCACCACTCCAAAGAACAATGAGAAGCTTCAAGATACCAGCCGATGTTTCCTGAGGCCCGACATGTGCCAACAGCCCACGACTGCTTTACAGGTGATCTCCTTCCCCCTCACAACAGCCACTGTCGGGAAATGCAAAAGGAGAGCTAAGGAAATAAACGTTTACCAGTGTGCACATGTGTGCATGTACACGTGCGTGCACACACATACACACACACACACATTCACCACAGTCATTTTGCACTTAGGCTTGTCTTGCATCCATGACCTTGCCCATTTCTCGAAGGATGGGCTTTATACGCCCACATTTGCAGGCTCACTTCCCACCATTAAACCTTTTTTCTTTTTTTTTTTTCCTTCCCAAAATCCACTCCCCAGAGAAAGCCTGTGAAGCCCAGATCAAAAGCACATGAAGACCTACCCACTGTTTCGGCCAGATAAAACAACGAGAAAGTTCTGTGGATGCTGAAGTGAAGCAGCATGGCGTCGAAACAAATGGACTCCATCGAGACAGAGCCGTGCCAAAGTACGACAGATAAATCAAATCTTGTTGCCAAAAAGGCATGATGGTGGGTTTCGAATACTGCTGATCAATAGAACATATCTGCACAGATGATAAATAGCGCATTGAGGGTGTACAAAATCATGGAAAATCACACGCCTCCATTTTTTTTAATGACTAAAGAATGTTCTGGAAACATAATAATAGTGACACAGAGACTGGAGATGAATGGGCGCAGACGCACAAAAACAAGATGGCGTTCCCATTGCCCTCCCTCCCTCTTCAAAGATGTAGACTGGCGGAACTTGAGCTGTTCAGTCATGGGCAGGAAAACGAGATATATCTTTCAACACGAGCGCTTACAGGATGGTGGCTACAACTGTCTAGTTAGCTCATTTCTGTCTTCCACGAGTGCTGATGATGAGCTGCGGTCCGCGGGCACTGTGATGGCTGCTGGGGGTGGCCTGTGACAGGCTCGCAGATAGGCCCTTTCAAGGGCACAGGGTGGACGGAGTGGAAGACTGCACGTCAGCAGGGGAGGCATTAGACCCCGCAGGGGCAGTGGTTTGTCAAAGGACATGAAGCGCGCCCTCCGTGGAAATAATAACTATTTTGGGGAACAGAGAGAATTTTGACAAAGCTGTAGGCTAAGGTGCCAGAAGGAAAGAAGTGTAAATGAGAAATAAAAAGCAGATTACGGGCGCCTGGTTTGTTCAGTCGGTTGAGCACCTGACTTCAGCTCAGGTCATGATCTCACAGTTCGTGGGTTCGAGCCCCGCGTCAGGCTCTGTGCTGACAGCTCGGAGCCAGGAGCCTGCTTCGGACTCTGTGTCTCCCTCTCTCTCTGCTCCTCCCCTGCTCACGCTCTGTCAATCTCTCTCAAAGAACAAACATTTTAAAAAAATTTTTTAAAAAAGCAAATTAGAGCAACATGTGTGGGTGTGTGCATATGCAGAGGTGTGTGTGTGTGCATGCACAGTGGTATGTGCGTGTTCAGGGGTGTGTGCACATGCACGGGTCTGTGCATGTGTGCATGGGTGTGTGCATGTGTGGGGATGTGCTTGGAGGTGTGTGTGTGTGTGTGTGTGTGTGTGTGTGCGGGTATGTGTGCACATGTGCAGGGGTCTTTGCACGTGTGCAAGGGTGTGTGTGTGCATAGGTGTGTGCAGGGATTGCTCGGGGGTGTGTGTGCATGTGCAGGTATGTGCACATGTGTGCAGGGGTGTGCACACATGTGCAAGGGTAGATGCATGGGTATGGGCATGTGCAGGGATGTGCTCAGAAGTGTGTTTGTGTATGCACAGCAGTATGTTCTTGTGCAGGAGTGTGTGAGCATGTGCAGGAGTATATGCAAGTGCAGGGGTGTGTGCGTGTGCAGGATGTGCTCAGGGATGTGACTGTGTGTGCAGGGGTGTGTGTGCGTGTGTGTAAGAGTGTCATCTAAGCCACTAAGAACCTTGGACTTCATTCTGGATACAATGGAGTTTACACAATTAGGGGGTATATATTCCTTTGAGAAACTGATAAAACACTCCAGTCTTTCCCCCAGGGGAAAAAAGAAACTGCATACAGGCATTCTTGCCAAAATTTATATATAATTTAAAGTGGATTACAGTCCTTCTGAGGTCCATCCGTGGATGCCCCAGTTTATAAAAACGTGCAATAGATAACATGAGTTCAAAAAAGATTGCAAGAAATCGACATATCTGAAGATGAACATATTTATTAATACTGTGCAAAATTCCATTGTTGATACATACATATTAATAAATATTATGACATTTTATGTTGTTTCAACATAAAATGAGACTAATGAATGATCCTGATCATCTGAAGATAAAGCTCAAAAAACTTGACTTTTACTAAACTTTCTACGTGCCACAATTACAGCTGCACGGAAATCATATACCCTGAAATTACAAATTTTCTGTGACTATAAAGCAATGAAAATCCTGTACTGTTCTTATAAAATAATAATTTATCGGCCACTTAAAAATAGGTATCAGAATATCTAAGGGCCTCTGATGTAGCATATGCCAAGGGCCACACTGTTGCTCATTCTTGGCAGGCCATGAGTTGCCACCATATTGGTTTTACTATACGAATTACCAAATGGGGGTACAGAGGCAGGTACTTCCCAGGCAAAGGTGCCTGTCTTATTTACAGCTTGAAATTTCAAGAAGAGAACCTCCGAGCACATTTGACGAACAGCATGGCCTGCTGATGTAAATCAAAAGGGCCTGCGGTTCTTTCAACCCATGAGCAATTTTATTGGCATATTCTGAAATGGCCGGTCTTCTCTGCCTCTCCTAGGCAAACTGAAGGCTGGAAGTCGGCATCTAAGAGGTCAGATTTGATGTGAGCCATTCAGAACATCACAGGCTGTTCGGGGTAGTGAGCCCACAAGGTCAGGGCAGGGTTATCACACGGCCACTGATGAGGACACGCATGGGTCAAGCAGCAGATAAGGACAGAAACCACAAGCCCAGATGTCTCAGGCTCTTTTCCAATCCATTTCCAGAGGGCTTCGGATCATCGCCTGGGGATGTACTAATGTGGCCCACCTCCTCTTGTCTTATTCCATGACCAGGTACATTGTCCCAACGCCTCTCAACATGGCTCTGGCTGCACTGGGTCCCTTGGTAGCCCCTCTAGGTGGCTCCTGAAGGAATCCCACCTTGCACCCTCCTGCCTCCTGAGACTGAAGGACCCTCCATTGGAGATGGTGCTGGAGGCACTGGAAGTGAAGATGTCCAGTGACAGGCAAGTCCCAGCCCCCAGAGCTAGATCAGGGGGATCCAGGGTAAGCCCAGAACCCTCCCGCAGGGGGACCGTAGAGCCTCATCTCAGGGAAGGCAAATGTGTCCTCAGGGAAAAGGGTAAGATAGGGTTTGGGGGAAGGAAGCACAAACCCAAAGCCAGGGAAATCTGGAAATGAAATTCGAGATGCGATCCAACTTTAGGAGAGAAGGAAGAGGAATTGGTAACTATGTTGTGAAAAGAGCTGAAATATCTGAATCTTGCTCCTGTTGGATCCTTGTTCCGAGGACGCAGGGTCCTTGGAAGGGATGACCCGGACCAGGAAAGGGATCGGGAAGACTAGACACGTTCCCAGCGCGTGGCGGTGTGACAAGAGCCACGGCTTCAGAACCTGTCTGAACTGGGTTAGAATTATGCTGACAGCTGACTGCCCTTCACTGTCTATGTGTGTTTAGACAGATCACCTCTTGGAGATACAATGTTATCCGCTCCAGCAGAAGATGGCCCATATCTATTCTGTGGTTTTATGAGAATCAGTGTAGACAAAGCCCCTGGTACAGTATCGAGAGTGTAATGGTATGTTGTGGTGTCACCGGTATGGTCCGAGGGCTTCCGTGTCCAGGCTTAGCCTGTTTTCCAAATGTTCCTTAAGGCAGTTCCCTCCCAAGGGCACAGTTGTCTGCGACGTCAACCCAGGATCCAGGACTCCTGGGTAGACTCCTGGTCACAAATGCCCTACCCCATTGTCCCATAAGTAAACTTGTTCTCCCAGGTTTTCTGACTGCTCAGAAAACAGTTGTTTCATATTCAAAGAGCTCAAGAGACTCTCAATTTTTTGACTTTGTGTAATAGAGTTCGCCAGAGCCGCCCCCCTCCCGTGCTGCCAGTGTAGACAATGCAACACCACTGGGGATTGTTTGTATGCATTGATGCAGATGGGAGCTTTTGTCTAGTGATGGGGAAAAGAGAGAGGAGTTTTGGAGGATCTGAGGGGCCGGGAGTAAAGATAAGGTGGTTGGGAGAGACGCTACAGTGTGTGTTTCCCATGGCGGGTAAGGGGGAGAGCCAGTGAAGATGGAGAACTTTACTAGAAACTTTGTGAGTCTGGACACAGAACAGTTAGAGGTCCCGCTGAGCAGAGAACTGACACTGGCTTGGGGAAGTGATCATTCTCTTGCCTTTGCTTAGAGTCCGGCACCTCCGTCCAGGGGCTTGAGGGGCGACAGCCATATCTGCCCAACAGATTGGACTGCTTCGGATGGGAACCGGAGACTGAGGCAGAAGGCCCCTCCTTCCAACAGTGCCACGGCCAGGCCAGACGGTGTGGGCAAGCAGGTGAGGGGTCAAGGAACAAGTTCTCCGGCGGCTGGGGCTGGCTCACTTAGCAACGTGTGGTCCACACCGGGGAGTTGTGGCTGTAGGCACAGACCAATGTTGCTGAAAATTCCAGAAACGCTTGTGAGGAGGATGAAGAGGAGGGCTGATGAAGAAACACACGTGATGTTTCATTGCCGCAAAAAGAGTACCCGTTTCCATCCATCAGTCATGGATGCAGGAAAGCTTAGGCATGGTTTGCTCTCAGATTAAACTTGAACTTGAATAGTCACGCTTTCTTACTGCTGGAAGGAGGCTTAAGACAATCCAGTTCAGGATCGCCCATCCGAATCCCCACGGAATGGCGCGTCTCTGAGGGAAACGGAGGCACAAGACGCAGAGACAGGTGCTCCCTGACACCACGCAAACTAAAAATCCCTGTCCCGCCATCTCCAGGAGGCCATGGGGGGTGGGGGGGGGCTCGAGCATGTGCGCATTTAATCAATATCTTTCAGAAAGTTTAACAGATTTCTTTTTCTGCATTCAGAACACATTATTCCGAGGCTGTGAAAAAGCATGAAGAATTTACGTTTAAATATACAATATTCTTGAACAACAACGAAAACCTGCTTCCTCCAGGCTAAGATGTCAGTCTGCTTCCCCCTTTCTGGGTCCCCTGGGCCACCCAGTATCCAATGCAGATTTAGAGGAAACCCCTCCCTCTCTAGCCCTGGGTAAAGCAGTGAGAGGGTGTCCCAAAGCAGGACAGGTGGCCTGCAGTGAGAACCACTCACCCATGGCAAGGAAATGATCAACCAGAAATTTAATTGTGAGTTAAGGGTTTGAAAGAGGGTGCAGGAGAAATCGATAAAATCCTAAATCAGCCTGGATTTAAAAATAAGCTAAAGAAAGCTGAGCCCCAACACAAATTGCCTTATAGGACGATTTTTCCTTCTCTCCCAACTCACTGGAACACAGTGGCCGTCGGTCCCGTGCAGCCCAACGGCTCCGCCCCCCCCGCCCCCCGCCACAGGGCTGACCGTAGGGCCCCACCCCTTCTGACCTCCCGCACAGCTCTGCTTCGACGCTCAACTCTTTCTTTACACCTTCAGTCTCCTCCCTCCATCAGCTCCTTTGCCCTGACCCCACACATTTATTCAAACGTCCCAAATCCATTTGCTAATTTTAAAAAAAGGAGCTCAGCCTCCTTTGATTCCAGCTTTATCATCTTGATCATCGTCTGCTTCCTTCCTTCTCATTCTAGAAAGACAGTCTGAAAAGGGAAAAGTCACCAGCACCAAGGGCAGTGAGGTCCTCGCTGAGAGCTGGCAGGAGGGAGAGGAGAGGGGGAGGGGGAGGAGGGGGAGGAGAGGAGGAGGGAGGAGGAGGAGAAGGGGAGGGGGAGGAGGGGGAGGGGGAGGAAGGGGGAGGAGAGGAGGAGGGAGGAGGAGGGGCGGGGGGAGGGGTGAGGAGAGGGGAGGGGGAGGAGAAGAGGAGAGAGGAGAGGAGAGGAGGAGGAGGAGAGAGGGAGGGGGAGGAAGGGGGAGGAGAGGAGCAGGGGGAGGAGAGGAGCAGGGGGAGGGGAGGAGTGGGGGGAGGGGAGGAGGGGGAGGAGGGGGAGGAGGAGGCCCCTGGGGCCAGCGTGTGCAGAGGATGGGCTGCCTGCCTTGTGAGCGTCTCAGCCTGGTGACTGAGACCCACCCCGCGGCTCTCCGGGGCTGGTCCCCACGTGGGCGGCGCAGCCTGGGCATGGGACCAGGCAGAGCTCAGGAGGGACCCGAGCATCCTTCCTGAGCTGGTGCACTCCTTCCCAGCCCCTGTCCACGGCCCGATTTGCAAAGGCCTTTCAGGCGCCTCCCTCCACGAGGCCGGTGCAGATGGGCCCGCAAGCCTGGTGCCCCGGGACAGAGTGCGGGGCTGGCCTGCCCCAGGCCGCAGCAGCGGAGGCCTCCCTTGGCCCCCGTGGGACATGGACGGCTGGCAGGAGATGGGGCCCGAGAGGGGGGACGGGGAGGGGACCGGCACGAGGCAGTGAAGGGCGTTTGCGAAAGTGGGGACCCCCGCTGGGCTCCCTCCCGTGTTCTTTATCACACCTACCGCCCTCTCGGGGTTCCGCGACTCCACACCTGGCAGGGCCGCTCTCCCCCTCGTTCAGGCTAGTATTTCATTACAGCCTAATCTTCTCAATGCCCTGGGTTAAGCTGACTCTGGCGGAAAAAGAAAAGGTTAATAAGCACAGACATGGCAATTGCTCATCTATACCTCCGCACACTCGCTAAGTCGTGCTCGGCAGCCAAAGATGAGACAGCCCGGCTGCGGCTGCGAGCAGGGGTGGGGGTGGGGGGGAGGGTGTCCACGGGATCCCCGGAGAGTCTCTGTATGGTTTGAAAATGGGATGCAAATGATAAGATCCTTAAAAACAAAAAAGAGGAAGAAGCCGCACACGAGCCGATGAACAGGAGCCACGCGTAAAGACAGGATCCAAGATCTTGAAATGAACAACAGCCACAAAAAAGAAAGAACAGTGAATCTTTAGGAATCGATAAATCCGAAGCAGACCGTGGGAGAGCTGGCTAGCCATTCGGTTGGTCCGGACTCGGAAGGAAAGAAAGACAACGATGGAAGGAAAGGGCTTGAGAACCGCCCAGATGGGCCGGAGGCCGAGGCAACAGGCAAGATAAAGCCGACTTGACCAAGAAGCCAAGAGGGCCGTGACCACTGCGCCCCCAGCCACGCGTCACTTGTGCCCAAACACGGGACACCTCCTCGTCCCGCTCGGTCTACCTACGACGCCGCGTCGGGCAGTGTAACGAGTGGGGATTTCTTAGCCACGGGACGCCCTCTTTTCCCCAGCGACACTTCCGCGTAAGGCAAGCCTAATTAATTCAGAATCCATTTGCCCGCTCCCTTGTGTTATGAATTAATGAGATTTTCACGCAGTCTATCCGGGTAACAGCTTCATGTCCCTTCATTTCCTGAGATGCCCAGAGCCAAAGGGGCTCCGGGCCTGTCCTCCCGTCACCACTGCCTTTGATGGGTGAGCTCCCCACGTTCTGGGAGCTGAGGGCAGAGGACCGGGGAGGCTGCCGGTCACAACATTTCCGCAGGTCATAGAGCCACTCTCCGAGCCCTCGTCGCACGGCTGGTGTCTCTGGGTGAGGCTTTCCCCACGTCCCGCGGGAGAGCAGGGAGAGCAGGCGTGCCCGGGGGGCGAGCACGGGCCTGGTCCAGCCACGAGTGTTCGCACGGGGCGTGCGGGACCCACACAGAGACCCCATGCACCCCCCGTCCTCCCGCCTGCATGGGGACACGACCTTCCCCACTGCCAACAGGCCGGTCCCCGGCCCCAGAGGCAGAGCAAGTCCAAGGATCCCCTAGAAACAGTCAGCGATGCGCGGGAAAATGATTCCTTATCTCTGCGTGGGTGAGCGCAGCAGAAGGGGGGAAATGCCCAGTGGGGACCGCCTTCAACTTACTTACCTCCACCCACGTGGTCTCAGGACCCCCCCCCCCCCCACATCCATCTTCTGGACTGGCTTTCTCCTTCTTCCCGACTTCTCGTACAAGAAATAAGGCGTGTTCCTTTCCGGTGTGCGTCCTAACTCCCCCGGGGAAAAGTTTTCCTGATCCTTCCTGAGGAGCTTCCTCTTCTCCTGTTGCACGTTAGTCCCCCCTTCCAATGTTCCTGGTGTATCTTCGCCTGTCTCCGAGCTAGACCGTGAGCGACTGGCGGCCGGGCTTACCTCTTTTCATCTTGGGTCCCCATCGTGGGTCTCAGCATATGGAGGCACAGATACAGAGCACTGGACAGGCGTGGGCCAGGAAACCGACGCAGACTGCTCGAGACCACAGAGTTGGGGACCGGCTGGGGTCGGGGCAGTCACCAGCAGGTGGGGACACAAGGTGGTCATCTGTGAGATGTCCTGTGCTCCTGCCGAGGGTTGGGGCTCCGCTCCGTTACCGAATGCAGACCATCAGGACTGCTGTGCTCACGCACTCCTTCAACAGTCCCTGAGCCCTTCTGAGAAGCAGGCTGGGGCCAGGTGCTGGGGCAGGGGGGAGGCGGGGAGCTCAGGATCCAGGGAAAGCGGCAGATTCCCGAACAGAGTGTGAGGGCTCAGAGAGAGGTCAGCAGAGCCCGTTCTGGGGGCAAAGAGGAGAGACTCCGAATCCCGCCCGCGGGACACAGGGAGGCTCCCTGCAGGAGAAGGTCGTAGGCACACAGAGAAACCGGCCATGTCAGTGCAGGGCAAGGACAGGAGGGGTGCAGCCGGAGGAAGGCCCACTCAGAGGCGCGAGGGTCTTATACCGTGGAAGGCCAGTGCAGGGTAAAAGGCCTTCATCAGGGAAGACCATACATGCCAACTTTCACTCAGCACCTGTAGAGAGGTGTGTGCGTGTGTGTGTGTGCGTGTGTGCACGTGAACCACATGCAGTGATGTGTTGGTAAATGTTTAACAACTGGCGGGGGGTGGGATGCTCCGTCGTCCGTCAAATCCGCCAGTTCCTACCTAGTCTACCCTCAGTCAAGGGCGGGGGAGAGAGGAGGCCCAGGAGACAGGTGCATCCGGAGAGAGGGACGCGTACAGCCGGGCTGAGCGCCGCTGTGCACGCACGCAGGCGCCTTTCAGGGTTCTTTCTTGAGGGTACGTCCTCACGTAGGACTTCCCAGTTTTCTTCGAGGGTCAGCGGATTGTTTCTGCGCTACACTGCACTGTTTTCACCTCCCCGTGTTTGGACCTCAAAAGACGCTTGTGAAGCGATCACCGGGCAGGGTGCTTTTCATTTCGGCCATTTCCTCTCTCCTCTGCAGCCATTCTTCCTGCACCAAATTCAGCTTCTGTTGGAGCTATTCCCCCGTGTTCCGCCCAGAGTATTCAACGTAGCTTTTAGAGAAAGAGCTGGGAGGGGAGGGGGGGTTTGTTTACACAGGCGGACTGAATATCTTTCCCTCCTGAAGTCCCATGAGAATGACAGTAAAGAGATAAAAGGCAAAAACTCAAAGGACGAAGAGGACGGGAGAAGACGCCGGGCAGAGCGGTCAGGGGAGTTCGGCGCCGGAGAGCGCCCCAGTGGCCCGGACTCAGCAGACCAGAGAAACCCGGGCCCCAAGAATGCTGCCCCCATCCAGGCAGGACTCGGCTGGGCAGAGGCCGGTGGACTGGAAAACACAGTGGATGCTGGAAGGCGGGGTTGGGGCTCTAGAAGCAGGCAGGGTGGTGGAAATTTACAGAAGCAATTGGGGAGCTACCCTCGCAAAAGGCCTGGGGTCAGCTTGGAGATGTGGGACCAAAGGACCTTGATCCAGGACACCAGCTGTCACAGCCGGACCCCAAGACCTGACGTTTACAGCTCACCTGCTTGTAGCCACCGGCCTTTGTCCCACATTTTTCCCTCAGCTCTTCTTTCCAGCTCGCCTCCTTACTCAGGCGAGGACCCTAACATCCCATGACAGAGATGGAAACTATCCCTCAAGCAATAACAGCTCAAGGTTCCCACAGGGACAGACCGGCCAGACCGGTTTGGGCATCCCGCCCACCCACCCCCCCCACACACTCACGCCTGCGCAGATGGACCACGGAGAGACGGGCCGGTCCCTTTACCTCACTGTGATTCTAAGTCTCCACCCCGGGAACAGGAGCCTCGTGTACGTAACATACAGCGTATGCACAGGCGGGTCTCCTTAAGGTCCAGCTCCTGGACCCCCGGAGCGCCTTCACTTTGCCGTCCAATCTCTGCCTCCATCTTGACCTGGGCTTCTGTTCTGTCTCTCGTGTATCGTGTAAGGACATTGCAAACGGACTTAGAGCCCACGCGGGTAATCCAGGATGACCCCGTCCCGAGACCCCTAACTTAGTAACATCTGCATAGACCCTCTTTCCAAATAAAGTGACAGGGTCCAAGTGGGTTGTGGACATATTTATTTTAAGGCCACCATTCAACCCACTACAGAAGGGAAGGCAGGAAGAGGGAAAGACGGGAACTTTAACAAAAAGAGAATGAAAACCAAGAGAAAAATCAAAAACAAGTACAGAATACTATTAATTTCCTGTGATAAGTAAGATAATGCAGACATTGCCCCCACGAAATAAGAATAGAATGCTGTAACAAAAGGGGAGACGTACATCTTTGTTTACAGCAGTATTAACCACGAGAGTCGAAAGCTAGAAGCAACCCAAATGACCATCAAGGGATGAACGACAAACAAAATGCTATATATGCACGGTGAATATTACTCAGCCTTAAAAAGGAAGGATCGGGGTGGGGGCGGGGTGCCTGAGGTGGCTCAGTCAGTTAAGCATCTGACTTCAGCTCAGGTCATGATCTCATAGTTTGTAGGTTCGAGCCCCGTGTCGGCCTCTGTGCTGACAGCTCAGAGTCTGGAGCCTGTTTTGGATTCTGTGTCTCCCTCTCTCTCTCTGTCCTCTCCCCTACTCGCGCTCTATCTCACTCTGTCTCTCAAACATAAATAAATGTAAAAAAAAATTTTTTTTAAGGAAGGATGGAAATTCTTACACATGCTATGGCATGGATGAAGCTCGAAGACATTCTCTAAGTGAAATAATCCAGTCACAATGGACAAATCGTGTTTGATTCCACTTATATGAGGTGTCTAGGTCAAATGCAGAAAGAAGGCAGAATGCAAGTCCCAGAGGCTAGGAGAGAGAGGAATGGGGACCTGGGGCGTGGTTGTGGAGGGGAATGGAGACAGAATTTCAGTTTTGCAACATGAAAAGTCTTCTGGAGGTCCCGTTAGCTGCACATCAATATGAATGCATTTACCACGACTGAACTAGACACTGAAAAATGATGAACATGGTAAGTTTTATGTTATGCATATTTTGCCACAATTTTTTTTAACTTTATAAAAGGGGGGGCATTCAGAAAAACAAAGTTAGACCCAAAAACACAACAGGCGAATCTGAAAATTTATCAGACACACTCAAATCATCCGTCTTTGTAGTTAGGTCTAGAACCCACACTGTAGGCCACTACACTTTCTCGACGAGGCTGGGTCAGAGTGCCCAGAGACAGAGAACTGGAAACTTCAAAAATGCAGAATTTGCAACACACTTAATACAAAGTGGACTGGAAAGCATTGCAACAGGCCTGGGAACAGACCAGGTCTCACGTCGTCAGAATACTGACAAGGAGTCAGGCACACACTCTTTCGACTTCAAAGACGTCTTTCAATTTCTCCATCACCACTTGGAACTCGTCAGACCGGGTCTCTGAAGTTTAGCGTAAAAACCATGGCCTCAGGATGGGCAGGGAGAGAATCGCAGAACTTTCCAGGGGTTGACCGGACTTCAGGAGCATTAAGTCCAACAGGCTCACTTGGCGGAAAAGGAAATGCCAGACCAGGCCGGAAGTGGCGTGCCCCCCAAAGCAGGCAAGAAATGAAGGATGGGCCTGGAGCTCACATCCCGGGGTTGCCAACACCTGCTTCTGACTGCTGCTCGATTTGGAAAGGTTTCCTGAGAAGGCTGGAGATTTGGGGGAGAAGGCGGTGAGAAAAGATGAGAATTTGGAAGTAGAAAACTGCCCTTTGAGACTCAAGGCGTTCTTTTATAACGTTTCCTCCAAACTTGTATTCTTTGACCTCTGCACAAGTCCCGGGAAATGAGATGCTCACACAGCCCCACAGGTGCCTGGTGGGCTCCGTTTGCCTAAGGGAACAGGACACGGCGTGAAGTCGTGACCGAAGTGTCCGCACGGATGTGCAGGGGCAGCAGAGGCGGGGTCAGCCTGTGCAATACCACAGCCACCAAAACAGACTGGGAAAGTAGACGTGATTAGCTTCAGGAACCTAAGGTTAACCGAAATCCCTTTGAACTGTTCTGACAAAGGACATTCGGACAGGTTAAGTGATCTGCTAATTTCCCACCAGCCCAAAAAAGGACCCTTGCAAATCTTTCTGAATTCCTCTCTCTCTCTCTCTCTCTCTCTCTCTCTCTCTCTCTCTCTCAGCCTTATGGGTCTCAGCCTAGCCCAAGATTAGTGAGGATTCACACTAACATCCACACTTCTTATGCGATTTTGCTACCGTTGGTGTGGAAACCTTAAGACCCCTGGATTACTGGGAAATTACCGCTCAACAGAGGATAGATGAGAGAGACAGGCAGACAGAGATAGAGAGACTGAGAGAGACACAGGGAAAGTGAGAGATTCATCCGTTGCTATTTGGGGCTTTTTACAAAAAGAAAGCAAAACGTGTCTCTTTATCTGAAAGTTTCATGGCACCTCAATGCCTTGCTGTGTCACTGGTGCCTTCCCCCTGAGGCTCCTGGCCCCTTCCTGGAACCGGATGCCCCCCTCGCCGAAAAAGCCGCGCCCGCCTCAACTGGGGCAGGCGGGCGCACCGCATGTTCTCACCACCGTGGGGCACGGGTGCCCTCCGTTATGCCCTCCGCTACATTAGCTCCCTTCAGTGGGCTGGCTGCCCCTCGAGTGTTTGCTTACTTGCTCCCTGGACGTGCCAAGACTAACCCCGGCCGCCCCCCCCCCCCCCCCCGCTTCCCTTTATGACACCCTCCCCCGCTCTTCTGTTTTGCCCCCGGTCGGCGAGGAGGTCCTGGAAAACCAGGGCCTGCGATGCACACCGCGCTCGCCACACTGACCTCCCTCAGAGCAGGTGCATCTGGGGCCACTGGAGACGGGGAGGAGCCGTGCGATCTCAGCATGTGGCGGCTGGAGGCACCCTGGGGGACCCTCACTCCCAGTGGTTTGAATACTATTCGCCATGGAAACCGCAGACCCGACCCAGCCTCCGCATTCCACTTACGAGAAAACAGATCTACGAAGAGGAAAGACTAACCCGGGAGACACAGACCGACTTCTGGCAGAGGATTCTAGAGTCCTGCTTTTTTGGCCATCCTCCCTCAACCAAACAGGATTTAGCGCGAGGTGGCCTTCTCACTAGGTCACCTCCTGCCCACTCAGGCGTGTCCTTCGGGGTCACCTTTTCCCTTTACCTCGCTGGCGTCTCCACCAGGCTGTTTTTTAGTGTGTGTGAATTTACATTTAGATGGAGAACATGGTCCATTTGCTAGGGTCCATTTCGGTAAGTGACAAATTCCAGAATGGCAGTGCATTCGTTACAACCAATTAGGAGGAAATTATCACTGTAAAGTGCTCGTATCCGCTGCGCTGGGACAAAAGCCAACACGAAGCATTTACTGGGTCTTACCTCATCAGGTTCACGAGACAGTGAAGAGGTTTAAATCCAATTCAATAAAACATTTGATGTGAAGACTGAGCCTGTAGGACTATAAATTCCAGTTCCTGGGCCAGAAAGAGGTGACTTCATATATCCGTGCATCATTCACCTCCTCTCTCCACTGTTACCAACGGCAACGGATGTTGGAAAACCTCGTGATTTTGAAGATATACCAGCGCGTATTCAGATCCAAGCTCTGCCACTTTTAAGATGTGTGATCTCGAGATCATTTATGCCCTTATGTGTAAGACCGAGACAAGTACGCATACATACCTTGTAGGACTTAAAAATGGGTAGAATCTTGTAGAGCATCCGCCCAGCACATAGTAACTGTCCAACAAACGGTAGCTGTTATTCCTTTGTTAGCTGTTCCTACACGTCAGTGGTACTGTTTCATATTTATTAAAGCAAGTATGGGGGCGCCTGGGTGGCGCAGTCGGTTAAGCGTCCGACTTCAGCCAGGTCACGATCTCACGGTCCGGGAGTTCGAGCCCCGCGTCGGGCTCTGGGCTGATGGCTCGGAGCCTGGAGCCTGTTTCCGATTCTGTGTCTCCCTCTCTCTCTGCCCCTCCCCCGTTCATGCTCTGTCTCTCTCTGTCCCAAAAATAAATAAACGTTGAAAAAAAAAAAATTTAAAGCAAGTATGTATCGTTGGGGCAATAAATAGAGTATTTAGTATCACGTATATGCCAAATATTTTACCACATCTTAGGTAGGTTTCAAAGAAGTGCAAAATTTAGCTCTTACCATCAAAATAATTCATGAGATAGGGGAAGAGAAAAATAAATACATATTCTAATACTGAAATCATTTCAAACGGATTAAAATCACAAACCAGAAGAAAATTAGGATGTAAAATTTCTCTCATTTATAGTGGACTTAAGAAAACCTTTTTTGGGGTGCCTGGGTGGCTCAGTCGGTTAAGCAGCCGACTTCGGCTCAGGTCATGATCTCACGGTCCGTGAGTTCGAGCCCCGCGTCGGGCTCTGTGCTGACAGCTCGGAGCCTGGAGCCTGTTTCAGATTCTGTGTCTCCCTCCCTCTCTCTGACCCTCCCCCGTTCATGCTCTCTCTCTGTCTCAAAAATAAATAAACGTTAAAAAAAAAAAAAGGAAACCTTTTTTTTGTTTGTTTTTTAAGGAGCCCAACATGGGGCTTGAATTCACAACGCTGAGATCAACACCTAAGCTGAGATTAAGACTTGGACATTTAACCGGCTGAGCCACCCAGATGCTCCATAGAAAAAGTGCTTTAAAATATGTCTTTTTAGAAAATAAAGAAATCATTAAGGAAAAGATTTCAGTACATAAAAAAATGTAATACTTGTACACAGAAAATAGCACAAAACCAAACTGGCAAAATATTTAGAACACATATGACATAGGACTAATGCCTAAATATATAAATAAATCTCATAAAGCAATATTATAAAAAGACAGAGGCCCAACAGAATGCTTTGGTGAAGTACGTGGACAGAAAAAGCAATACAAAACACTTAGAAACATAAATTGATTCTTGGCGTCATTTAAAATTTTTTAATGTTATTTTTGAGAGAGAGAGAGAGAAACTGAGCATAAATGGGGGAGGGGCAGAGAGAGAGGGAGACACAGAGTCCAAAGCAGGCTCCAGGCTCTGAGCTGTCAGCACAGAGCCCAATGAGGGGCTCGAACCCACGAACCGTGAGATCGTGACCTGAGCCGAAGTCGGACGCTTAACTGACTGGGCCACCCAGGCGTTCCTCAGCTTCATTTATATTTTAGAAATACACATTAAAACAAGGTGGTAGGATTGTTTACCTCTACAACTTGCAAAAATTAAGATGGGGGAACATCATACGCCATTGGTGTCACTAAATTGGAACACATTTTTGGATGCTAAATCGGTCAATTTTGAATAAATTAAAAATGAATAAAATGAATATATTATTTGACTCCGTGGTTACTTTGTTACACACTTAATTCTACAGACATACTCTCAGAAATACCCAATATATGTAAGCATACACATATACTCACACACATGTGCACACCTGCACACACACACCTGCACACGCACACGCATGCAAACACACACTGGGGTGCATTTGCTGCACCTGATCATTACAGCTAATAGCTGGCAACAACGGTCAGCCAACCAAGAATATGTTCAATACAAAGATACAAAAGAGACAAACAAATGAAAACAGACTCTTAACTATAGAGAGCAAACTAGTGGCCACCAAAGACAGGCGGGGGGAGGATGGGTGTAAGAGATGAAGGGCATTAAGGAGGGCCCTTGCGAGGAGCACCGGCCGATGTACGGAAGTGTTGAACCGCTACCTCGTACCCCTGAAACGAATACAACACTCTATGTTAACGATACTGGAATTGAAAAAATAAAAGAATTTAAAGAGCCCAAATGTCCATCAACTGACGAGTGGATAAAGAACGTGTGGCATAGATAGATAGATAGATAGATATAGATATGATGGACTACCAGTCAGCCATCAAAAAGAATAAAATCCTGCCATTTGCAACAATGCGGATGGAACCAGAGTGTATTGTACTAAGTGAACGAAGTCAGAGAGATATAAACGCCGTGAGATTTCACTCCTATGTGGAATTTAAGAAACGCAACAGATGAACATAGGGGAAGGGAAAGAAAGCTAAGCTAAAAAGAGAGGGACGCAAACCATAAGTGACTCTTAAATACAGAGAACAAACTGAGGGTGGCTGGAGGGGAGGGGGTGGGGGATGGGCTAGATGGGGGATGGGCATTAAGGAGGACACTTGTGATGAGCACTGGGTTTTGTACATAGGTGATGAATCACTACATCCCACTCCTAAAAACAACATTACACCACTTGTTAACTAACCTGGATTAGAAAAAATAATAACAAAAAGTTTTTAATTAAAAAAATTTTTAAACGAATCTGTTAAATAACTTAGGATTTACACATACGACGAAACACTAAATGGATAGGAAAATGGATTAAATACACACCTGTGTTCTCTTGTGAAAAAGTTCCAAGATGCATTTTAAGTAAAAAAAACCAAAGTATAAAAAACATGCATTAAGCTACCATGTGTTTGTTTGTTTTTTTAATTCTTTTTTCCAACGTTTATTTATTTTTGGGACAGAGAGAGACAGAGCATGAACGGGGGAGGGGCAGAGAGAGAGGGAGACACAGAATCGGAAACAGGCTCCAGGCTCTGAGCCATCAGCCCAGAGCCCGACGCGGGGCTCGAACTCACGGAGCGCGAGATCGTGACCTGGCTGAAGTCAGTCGCTTAACCGACTGCGCCACCCAGGCGCCCCAGCTACCATGTGTTTTAACGCACAGAAAACAAAACATATATCCGTGTGGAGTTATTTTACTCATGAAGAAAGAAAAGAGATCGAGTGACGGCTCTTAACCAGCAAGGTCGTTTTCAGAAAAGTTAGGGGATGGAGTGAGTGGTTGGAGCAGAGTCACAGACAGGAGGCGAGTGTCCAGTTAAAAGCTGGGAAGACAGCAAGAGAACGGGAAGTGACAAACACAGGTCATTTCACATCAGGGACACAGGGACGGCACAGGAAGGGCCAAAAAAGGAGGAAGTGTCCCAGACTCCAGGGAGCCCCAGGCAGGGGAGGTCGTGGACCACACAGACCTGGGTTGACCAGAGAGACAGAGTTTAAGAGAGAAGGTGAAGGGCGCCTGGGTGGCTCAGGGGGTCAGGGGCCCGGCTTCAGCTCAGGTCATGAGCTCACAGTTCGTGGGTTCGAGCCCCGAGTCAGACTCTGTGCTGACAGCTCAAAGTCTGGAACCTGCTTTGGATTCTGTCTCTCCCTCTCTCTCTGCCCCTCTCCCGCTCGTTCTCTCTCTCTCTCTCTCTCTCTCTCTCTCTCTCTCTCTCAAATAAATAAACGTTAATTTTTTTTTAAGAGAGAGGGTGAGGATACTGTGTAGCACGCATCCGACTTGGGGGTGACAAAGGCCAGCAGCATATGGGAAATTCAGATCTACAGCAACAGTTAAAGGAATAAGATGTATTTTGCCTGAAAAAAAGAAAGAGCCTCAGAAGCCCAAGAACTGCCTCCAGAGAAAAGGTCACAGCGTCCTGTGTGCCCCTCACAGGAGAACTGAAGCGGGAGGGGAGAGGGAAGGGCGGGAACTGAATGGCCTCGGTGTGGGTTCAGGGCCCTGCCTCTTGCATAGAGAAGGTTCCAGACTCCAGGGGCGGGGAGAGGGCAGACGGGTGAGCAAGTGAGGACGCGTGCTTGCGGCTGCTTCTTAACCTACAAATCTGTGATCCTGACAGAGCTGGGGGCTGGTGACTCCGCTTGGCGTCATCAGTAGAGGCGGCTTGAGGCCACAGGACAGGAGAGGTGCTCGTGAGGACAGAGAGGGAGCCCTGGGCCGGCCCCCCACCCACGTGGCCGCCTGCAGACCTCCAGGAGTTCAGAAACGCAAATCCTGGTATCAGCCGGGGCCCGCCTCCGCGAGCGAGCCCTCGTCCAGGCTGAACAGCACGGTGGATGCTTCCAGTGGGACACCTGCCTGAAGCGAAGGCGGGACAAGAGACAGGCGTGTGCGGCTCGATGCGAAGGATCAGAAGAGGAGCTTTCCTTGCAGGCCGAAATCTCGTCTCATTTAATCGTACTCCTCAGACGGGAGGGCGCCAGGGGACTCACTCTCCGGTACCAAAAGGCAGAGCGCAGATGGGGCGCCTGGGTGGCCCGGTCGGATGAGCGTGCGACTCTTGCTTTCAGCTCAGGTCACGATCTCGTGGTCCGTGGGATCGAGCCCCTCATCGGGCTCTGTGCTGACAGTGTGGAGCCTGCTTGGGATTCTCTCTCTCCCTCTCTCTGCCGCACACCCCACCCACACATGTGCTCTCTCTCTCTCTCTCAAGATAAATAAACTTTGAAAAAGAGAGAGAGAGAAGAGAGAGCGCGAGAGAGAGAGCATAGAATTGAAAAGCCAAGCTATGGAGCCAGGCTGCTTGGAACTGAATCCCTGCTCAGAACCGGATCCTTACTCGGCCAGGCACTAGCCGGCCCACAGCCTCGAGCGAGCTCCTGAGCCCCCTTGTGTCTTTGTTTACCAATCAGTAAAATGAGGGTCACCGTGTTACCTGCCTCATGGGGTGTCCGGAAAACTGAACGAGTTCATGTTTGTAAGGAGTTCGGCACCACCGCCGGCAGGAAATGACAGCTGCAGGCACATGCTTCCATGAACAAAATGTAACTCCCTCCCTAGCAGATGAGAGAAGGGCACACCACAGCAGTCAGGCAATTCCTCCGAATTTATTCAGCTACTTAATGACACTCCTGGCCCCGGACCCTGGTCTCCAGATTCCTCTTCCACCAGCAGCGTGTCCCTGGGGGCAAACAGGACCCCGCGGAGTGCCTGCAGCCTCAGCAGGGACGGCCGGCATCCTAACCCACGCCATCACAGCCTGACCTGGTGGTGATGTGCCTTTCCTGAGGGGTCTGACCACACCTCACAGAAAAAGCTACCTAGGTCTCTAGAGTTCCAGCACTTTCCATCGTGTTAAATACCACTTGACTTTCCATTTCTTCATGAAAAAAAGAAGAAAGAAAGAAGGAAAAAAGAAAGGAAGGAAGGAAGTAAAGAAGGAAGGAGGGAGGATGGGAGGGAGGGAGGGAGGGAAGGAATGAAGGAAGAAAGGAAGAAAGGAAGGAAAGAAGGAGGGAAGGATAGAAAGAAGGAGGGAAGGAAAGAAGGAGGGAAGGATAGAAAGAAGGAGGGAAGGAAAGAAGGAAGGAAGGAAGGAAGGAAGGAGGGAAGGAGGGAGGGAAGGAGGGAAGGATACAAGGAAGGAAGGAAGGGAGGGAGGGAGGAAGGGAAGGAGGGAGGGAAGGAGGGAGGGAGGGAAGGAAAAGAAAGGGAGGGAGGAAGGGAGGGGAGAGGGGAGGAGAGGAGGGAAGAAGAGACCTCTCTCCTACTCAGCCACTTTACAGTCTTGTTGGGACAATAAAATGAGACAATATATTTTAAATGTTAAAGAGTGCTACATAAATGTCAGCTCGAAAAAAATGGATCCTATAGTGCTGACTTCCAGTGAGCACTTATGAATCCTATTAATTAAAACAGCTTGTATGACTCTGTGACATTTAACTGCACTCTAGATAATTCATATATACGGACCCAGAGAACCTGGGATCTTCTGGGAAATACGATAAACGTGTGTGATATCTTCCAGGAAGATTTTAGTCGATGGAGAAAGACCACTTGAAGCCAAAAGCAGGCCTGACAAAGGTCTTCACGCGAAGGCGGGACGCGGGTTCACATTAAGAACAACCCCAGGCTGGCCGTTTCCCGACACTCAGATGAGGCCTTTTCTTCAAATGCGTGAAATCGATGTCCATTCGATTGGGTTTCGCGGTCCTCAGCCAAACGCAGCTCACCTTTACAATATGGAACTGGCTCCTTAAAGGAGACTTTTTGCGGCTGTAAAATAATTTGTGCCTGTGTCACTTGATTTCCTGCTACTCCAAAGACTGTATCTTCACCGATTACAACAGCAGTAGATGATTCCTAGGTTTTAATGTGAACAACACATACAATAATGCACGTGAAACACTTAGCAGATGCTTCGTGCTCTTTTCATCGACTACAGTGACTCCAACTTCTAAGAGACAAACATTCTCTGTTGGAAAAGAAGTTGGTTTTTAACTACACATGGAAACAGGTCTTCTTGAAAGTTTTTCATTTATAAAATCTGCTGGGCTGTCTCTTGGGTCACGGGGCAAATGCTTAAGCTCTTGTTACCTGGATGGTAAAGGGGTAGCTCTTAACTCTTCATTTTTCTTTATTAGTAAAATTCAATAATAAGCCACCAATGTTCTTGACTGTGAGAAAAGATGTGGACCGTCGTCGTGCGTAAACTCTCGGATAAATTTGCTCTGCGCTGTGGCAATCCTCCTGCGGAAAATAATGTATATGTTGACACAACTCCAGGGCTGGAGAGTCTCAGTTTGCCAGCTCGCAAAATAACTCAGCAGTGAATATTAAGAGATGTGTTTTTCATTGAGCCCAAACATCTGTGAGAGTCCAGAGATGCTCAGCAAGATAGAAGGAGAAGGAAGAGAATTAACCGTAACACACTGTCTTGTCTGGGCAAGGACTGATCGCTCCTTTTCATCGTAGTGTCTGATTTCTCTCTCACATCAGATAATCTGAAGAAAAGGATGATGTCTTTGATGCAGAAATGAGAAAATGAAGTCACACTGAAGTTAAGTAGCTTGTCCACAGAGCTCATAAAGTAGCCAAAACTCAAATCCCAGCCCAGGTCTGACAGGCAGGAGATCCTTCATCCATTGGGCAAATACTTATTGGACTCCTGTTATATGCTGGGCACTGTTCTAGGCACTGAGGTTGCAGCAATGAGCAAACAATGCCCCTGGCTCCATGGAGTGTGCATTCTAGCACAGAAGCACAAATGAACATGTATATATTATGGATAGAGTTATAGACATGCAAAGGGAAAGAGATACAGTTATAGATACGGATACAAATATTGTTGTGGATATAGTTATGGATATAAGTTTGTAGTTACGGTATGGGTATACACGTATAGATATGCATACAGGTACAGATAGAGCCATGGATGTGGATATGATAGATGTAAATGTGGACAGAGGGGCGCCTGGGTGGCTCAGTCGGTTGGGCGTCCGACTTCGACTCAGGTCATGATCTCACGGTTCATGAGTTCGAGCCCCGCATGGGCGCTGTGCTGACAGCTCGGAGCCTGGAGCCTGCTTCGGATTCTGGGTCTCCTCCTCTGTCTGCCCAGCTCATGCTCTGTCTCTGTCTTTCAATAATAAAACAAACAAACAAACAAACAAATGTGGACAGAGACGCAGGCATAGACAGAGACACAGGTAGAGACTTGTAGTGACGAGTCAGAGCTAAAGAGAAGAGAAAGATGAATGGTAGTTTAGGCCAGACGATGGGGAAGGCCTTTCTTACGAGTAATGCTAAACAGAGACTTGAAAAAAGACCAAAATGAAGCCCGGAGTGTGATGTACGAGGTGGCCTGGAAGGATCAGGTTGGGTGCTATGCAAACAGGAGACTCTAGGGAGCAGTAGTGTGTAGGCAGAAATACCAGCGAAGAGGTCATCGGCGCAGTTCCTAAGGAGGAACATGGGGGCTCCACTGAGTAGTGGTGCCAGCACTGCTGAGAAGTGGTCCTCGCCAGCCACACCACGTCACGTTAGATTTCCCTAGGGAACTTAAAGGGACTTTTTTTAAATACAAGACTAACTTACTTAAAGGTTTTGTGGGAACCAAGGCGTGACGTAATGCAGTACGTGCCCGCACCGTGCTTTCCCAAGTTCTTGAGACGGCAACGAAAGGGCACCAAACAACACATCCTGTGCTGATCCTGATAAAAATCATAAGGGATTTAGGACTCTAAGTGGATCCAATCCGTTATGCAGTTGTGAAGTCATGGCCCGGAGAAGTGGGAAGCTCTCGGACCCCTTCCAGCCTGATCTTGTTTTCCAAATGGAGGCACTTGGGCAAGGTCACATAGCCACTCAGTTGGCAATGACGCCTCCCTCTGCTCCCAGCCTCTTTCTGCACCCATCACCTCTTATTGATGCACATAGAAAATGAAGACGATTGTTTTAGTAAAAGAATGACCACCATTCTTAGAAACAGATCTCTGCATCTTCTACCGGACCGTAACCTCATCTTTTATGCAAGTTTCTCTAGGTAGAAACAGCCCCGAGCTATGAGTCAGAATATTCAGCAGCATGGAGGAAACTCCTTAACAGAAGTTTTGACTACAGAAAACGTTGAAAGAAATACTCTTTTATGCCTTCAAACACGTCCAGATTCATCGGTGGCTTTTCTTTTTTTTTTTTTTTTTTTAACAACTACAGAATAGAATAGTTGGGTGGGTTTTTTTTTTTTCCAATTAAAACTCGGAAAATAATCTTTCCTACCTCAAAGATGAACACCAAATGCATTGCATTTGGGAAAGTTTATAGACCAGGTTCAGCCAAAAGTGAAATTTGATAGCTCCCCCAAATGCCTTATTATTTCAGAGAAACGGGACACGCCCTCAATTATGGCAACATCAGCACAACCATTAATGTCATGCATGTTAATAAAAATCTTGGAGACTTCACAGGAGAGTTTACGATGTGTTTTCTAAACCGTGGTATGTTGGTGATTGGTCAGTAATTACAAGAGCTTGGACCTTGTGGAATCCATTAGCCGCACCCAACATGAGCAGTGCCATTTGCGTCTAGAGTATATAAGGAAAGGGAGGTTTTAAAAGCAAATAAACAAGTACACAGAAAAACCCCAGAATGTTTCTTCGTGCCAGATCTCAAATCATAAACCTCACAGGGAAGAAAATACATACATCCATATGCATGTACACAAATATGTCTAGGGAGGTGTGTATCTATAATATTTACTGCATCAGATTAGCTGACAACCGTCTCCCATGTTACAAAGAGCTCGGGAGGAAGGATTGGAAAACCTTCCTCTATCCCCTCATCTGCGGCTAACAAATCATATGACCCTGGGCAGCAGAAGCCTTTCTCTGGCCTCATTTTCCACAACTATTAAAGAAAGAGATTGAGTCCTCTGATCACTAAGGTCTTTCTTTGAATATTTTTCTGACCCCGGGGCTGTATTTAGAATTCTTGAAGCAAGAAATTAGCCACTTTTAAAGGCGTGCTACTTTGACCTAGAAATGTTCCATGTTTTGTCCTTTGTTCTCCCATTAGAGCAGACATTTAAATAAAAATGAAAGAAACCACTGTTGTTTTTCCAAGCACAGTTTGTGTGTAATGAGGGAAGTGATTATCTCGGCACAGGACCGAGGAGGGACACGGCTCCCTTGGAAATATTTAAAATTGGCTCTTTTCCTCCCTCTAGTGGAAATGCAATGTATTTGCTCTGTACGGAACTGATTTTTCAAGTCTTCGTCGGACAAAATAGAAAACAGCTAGTGTGACTTAAGTCCTAAGCAGGCATCCAACCAAATGCAATTTCTTGCAAGTTTTCTGCCCAAATGCCTTATATATGTTACTTTGTTTTAAAAAAAAAAATCAAGATTAACAATAAAAACTTGCAAAGTAGATTTAGACCAATGCACAGTCTTCAAACGAAACACCCTGGTCCAAATTAGATATTGTGTATCTTAGTATACGCCCACAAGAATCCTAACATCAGTTCACTTAGGAAAATGAGTGCGTCAAAGCGCTTTACCGAATAGGGCAAGCGACACGGCGCTGAACAGCACGGCACAAGGTTGGGCAAGAAATGTTCATGTCAATCCAGCTTAACATGTATTTACACCTATTCTGTATGAGGTTTTTGCTTCCATCTCTGAAGCCACTCTTGCCACGCCCCAGGCAACATAAACCATACCCTGGTTTGTCTTAACCGTCTACACCAGCCACAGAAAGTATGGCGATGACGTGGATGGTGTGTGTTTCTGTCTCTGTACCTGCACTGTGAGCTCCTGGTAGGAACCCCTTACTCTACTGGAGAAGAAGACTGGTTGGGGGGCGGAGAGACTCTGACACAGGTGGACAGGCTGTGACTCCGAAGGCTCCACCCTTCAGTTGTCTAAAGATCACGGTGCTGAAAAGTTTGTTTGTATTTAAGTAAAATCAAATAATGCTGTCCGGGCTGAATTCATGGTGCTAACCACTCCAACATCAGGCCTGCCTGGTCCTGGGAGAGAGATTTTCCACAAGGAAGAGTTGTTATGATATCTGCACTTTAAAGAGGAACAGGGGACAGGGAAAATAGAGCCGGAGGTCACTGGGTGTCTACGGCAAGAATCCAGAAGGTGAGAGCTTCACTCCATGAGACCAAAAGCTACACACGAAGTTTTCGGTCTTACACATCAGTCGTGAGCCGCTCCCAGGGATACCAGAACCTGAGGAAAGCATCCTACCGGGAAGATGCAAATAAACAGAACTCCACCTTAGAAGAAATGGTGACTTTGTAAAAAGAGCTTCATTTTTTTTAAGTTTATTTATTTGAGAGAGAGAGAGAGAGAGAGAGAGAGAGAAGCAGAGAGAGAGGGGGAAACAGAGAATCCCAAGCAGGCTCCGCACTGTCGGCACAGAGCCCGACGGTGGAGCTCGAACTCACGAACCGTGGGATCGTGACCCAAGCCAAGATGAAGAGTCGGACGCTCAACAAGACTGAGCCACCAGGCGCCCCTATAAAAAGAACTTTAAAACAAGGCACAGTTGATCGTCTCAAAAAGAGAAGTAAAGACCTAGCATCGAAAAAAGAAAAGACGTTATTTTTTAAGACAAGAATATTTAGATAAGAAAAGGAAGAAAGGAAGAGGGCAAGGGAGGGATAAAGGAAGGGAGAGAGAAAGAGAAAGCTTTTAGAATTTAAAAACCTCACAGCAGATTTCCAACATCTAAATAATAAACTATGTTTGAAAAAAAATAAAGAGAAAAGAGTGAGGAGAATTCATCAAGGAAACAATCCAAGAGAAAACTTCCCAAAACTCAAGGACGTGAGTTTCCAGACTGAAAGGACCCAGCGAGAACCCAGCAAAACATACACCGAATTATGTGACGGCGAAACTTAGAATCCAGTAGGCAAGCGGAAGGTCCTGCTTGCTCCAGAGAGGAAAAAATAAGGTTGGACATGTTGAGGCCCATGCCCCCCAACTTCCTGCTCCAGGCTTTGCCCCCAGACTACCCCCAGGGGACATCAAGAGCACCAGTCTCTCCAGTCGCGACCTCAAACCTCTCTGAACCAACCCAGAATAAAGTCTTGTCAAAATAAACCAGGCTGCGCAGAATGATTGAGCAAAGGAAGCCTTGACATCTCCTTTCTTTAAGTGTATTTATTTTTGAGAGAGAGAAGGCATGTGCACACGAGCGGGGGAGGGGCAGAGACAGAGCGGGAGAGAATCCCAAGCAGGCTCCACCCTGGGTGTGGATTGGGGCTCGGTCTCACGACGAGGAGATCGTGACCTGAGCAAAATCAAGAGTCTGATGTTCAACCAACTGAGCCACCCAGGCGCCCCCACATCTACTTTCTCGACTGTTCTCAGTTCCTTGACATTTGCACATGCCCCGAGAGTCTGTGAGCCCCCAGAGAGGAGGATCCAAGGGCTGCAGAACTGAAAGTGGCCATGAAGCCAACTATGGCTGGGGCTGCATGGAAGACAGACTCAGGAGACCCAAACACTGGTGAGACCCCCCACTGAGGCCAAGTTCATCATAAAGGGCTGAAGGAAACACATCTCAGTTGCCTGTGCCATCAGGGCAATCCACACCCAGTTAGAGAGAGGGCACGCTGACGACAGACCCCTTTCCCCTCATCTTCAAGGTGGCCTAAATGAGGTTCCAGCCACCCAGATGCCATCTCGGAGAAAGGCCAGCGTGAGGCTTGGAAGATGGGGGTATCTGAGCCACTGGGCATTTTCTCTCCAAGAGTGTACATTACCTAGAGGGCCTGTTAAAAGATCACATCAAGTTTAAATCTGATGGGAATAAACCTGTTTCCTCCACTAACCAGTTACAGTGCTCATGAGAAAGACCAAATGCAAAGGGAAAACATCTCCTAGTTGCAAATTGCGCCAACGGGCTGAATGGATTTCATGAAGCTTTTAAAGTGAGGAAAAAACGGGGCACCGGGGTGGCTCAGTCGGCTAAGCGTCCGCCTTCAGCTCGGGTCATGATCCCATGGCCCGTGGGTTCGAGCCCCATGTCGGGCTCTGTGCTGGCAGCTCGGAGCCTGGAGCCCGCTTGGGATTCTGTGTGTCTCCCTCTCTGCCCCTCTCCTGCTTGTGCTCTGTCTCTGTCTCTCAAAAATAAATAAAGATTTAAAAAATTAAACATTAATAAAGTGAGGAAGAAAGTAAAACCTTCTGGGGGAAAAAAGACAGCATTCATTTCTCCTCTCCCTGCTCCCACGAGAAATACATCCAAGTATATGAACACAGCTACCTTTACAGAAGCCTAAGGTTCAAACGAACTTGCTAGTTGGACGTATTTGCCAACGTGAAACATAGCTTACGGTCTGGCTCCCAGGTTCAAAGAAAAACAACAGCCTGCATACGAAGAAAGCCTAAGGCCAGAAACACCCGTCTCCCAGCACACCTGCAATCACATTGTTGCTCTCACGTACACAGAGCTCCCATCCTGGACCTGCCAACCTAGTGAAATGCCGTAAAATAATTTCAGCTGTATCTTTGCTTTCGGCTGAAATTGAAATCACCGGCTCTCACTGAGAGAAAAGTATTTTTGATGCTTTACACCTTCTTAGGTGTCCTGTACTCTGCTCAGGAGTCCCTTAAAAGGATTCACCCTCGGGGCACCTGGGTGGCTCGGTCGGTTAAGCGGCTGACTCTCGATTTCGGCTCAGGTCACGATCTCATGGTTCTTGGGCTTCCGTGGGTTCGAGACAGCACGGAGGCTGCTTGGGATTCTCTCTCTCCCTCTCTCTGCTCTTCCTCACTCACGCACACAGGGGCACAGGCTCTCTCATAAATAAATAAATAAGTATCTTCATAATAAAGGATCTACCCTGATGTATTTAACGGATACATATTCTACATAAACATACATCATGCAAATACATACATATGCCCCAATCGCTTGAAGTGTGTCATGCGGAGATGATGTAACATTTGTATGTGCCTCACCGACTATTTCCCTGGTACACATTCCAAGAAGATCCCAGGGCCTAAGCACTTTGAAGATGCTACACAGTTCGGGCCCCTGGCTGGCTCTGTCAGTAGAGCACGCAGCTCTTGAGGTCAGGGCCGTGGGTTCGAGCCCCACGTTGGGTGCAGAGATTGCTTAAGAAAAAGAAAATCTTTAAAAGAAAAATATGCTACACATTGCTCCTAGAAGACAGAGAGGTCACAGAGAGAGGGCGCAGCAAAAAAAAATAAAAATAAAAACAAAACACTCTGGAAAACAAAAAAGAGTTCAGAACGTGCCACTGAGAGAGGCAGGCTGTGGACGAGGAGGAATCTGAGGTACCATACGTGCCCTGGGTCTGCCTGACGGCCCCGCCCTAAGTAGATGCCCTTTATGCCCTTTACGCATTCATACCCTCGTCCACATCTATTTTCAGGAATAAAGGCAGCCTCCGTTCAAGCCTCCTGTCATTGCCTCTGCACCTCCACAGTGTCACCCTTGTCCCTCGGTCCCAGGAAGGCTCACTGTCACCGCCGAATACCAGACAGCGTGAAGGGTCAGCGGAGGAAGCGACGCTCCATACGCCCCTCTGCTCACAGGCTCCTGGAAGACCTATACGTGCCCAGTTGGCCGCTCTAGCTGCAAGGAAGCCTTGGGAATGTACTCATAATTCTTGGCAGCCATGTGTCAAGTCAAAAATTCTATTACTGTGGAAGAAAGGGAGAATAAATACTTGGGACAACCAAAGGTCTATCACAAGACCAGAAGCGAAACCCAACTTGTCACGAAACCGAGCCAAGCGAATGATTCCTTGTCATCAAGTTTCTGGGTAGGAGGTGCTGTCCTGTCTCATGCCCACAAATCACACACCTATCGGTGCATGAAAGAACCGAAGTGTACAAAGAACGATTTCTTCTTCTTAATATCTGCAATGAAGAAAAGATTCTACTTTCCTGAAACAGCGTTTACAAGAAAGTGAACACACCCCCCTTCCTCTGAAATCACTTTGGCCAGAGATCCCACTTGGCCCACGAGTTCACACCTCCCCGCTTTGCTGACCAAAAGTTCCAGGAGGCCACACTGGAGGGACGCCTCAGAACAAACAACATATATGGGGGACACCACCATAAACTGGACACTCCCAACAACTTTATTCATTTGCGAGGTACAGAAGGCAGGCATGAAATGTTTGTTTTTCTAGACTGCCAACACAAGCTCTTCAAAATGTTCAGACTAAATAATACCAAGGACACAGATATCACATCTTACAGGAACCTAATGCTCTTTATTAGCTTTAAAAAATATTTTCAACAGAAACCCATTACATAGTTATATATGCAAATACATTATATAAAAATTACCTGGAATTCTTTTGAAAGACAGTATGATACAGTTATTAATATGAAATTTATTATCATTCAAGTCCCCACATAACCGGATAAGGCCTTGTCTAAGACTTAAATGTCTTGGCAAGAAGACATTCCCCCCAAAACAAGCTGCAAGCTTCATCTATCTTAGAACCAGAGGGATTTTAGGTAATCACCTGGTTCAGCCAACTCCTTAATACAAATAAAGGATGATTATCACTTTTCAGATCAAGTTACGTGGGCTATTGATGTTCAGCGACTCACCCAAGGCCACATAGCTATTAAATTTCCTCTTTCCTCAGCCATTTCTTTTTCCTAAGCAAACAGATCTCAAAGCTGATTTCATATGTAATCATAAGACATTCAAGTGCAAGATAATTTACTAAGAAACCCCATTCCAGGATCCACTGTGCTTATTTAGCAAGATAAATTAAATCTGTGTAATGAAAATACACAAGTACTGCCTTGAGCTTCTTGGCTTTGATTTTAATTAGTAAAGCATAGCCCCTCCACCGAGGAGAAACATGATGTAAATATCAACATAAATATATTGCTGCATTGGCTAAGTTTTAATGCATCTAGTTTAGTCCAAAACACTCATTATATCCAAAGCCGTGTTTTCAGAGGAAAGGAAAGGAACATAAATAAACAGAACATAATCCAAAGTGGGTTGGTATATTTGTATTGAGAGCATCTGGGTTGGCAGTCTCTATATTTGACTCTGACCACGAGGGGATCGTCTCAGGGGTTGTGAGACACAAATCAGATGCCTTCTTTGTAAGTGTCGCCTACCCACAAGGCGACCCTGTGGGCGTTGTCCTCAGACAGCCAGGACACGTGGACCCTTTCTTCAGGAGCATTTAGCTCTAGGATCAGGGCTGAGCCCCCCAATGACGGAGTGAGGCCATATTGGGAAGGAGGCAACTATGTCACATCAGGGTCTCATCAGTGACCCAGGAGGAGGTATGGGAGGGGCCGGAGGGGCTTCCGCCGATTTGGAAGATCTTCCTGGTTACTTCTGTATACCTCACGCTTTCTGGATAAGACAAAACTTGGAGGGATTTGGTAGGAACGTAGCTGAAAACGCGTTCCAGGAAAACGTTTGTTACACTTGAAGAAAGCAATCACTGATCTCTGGCTGGAACGTGACGGTCTCAACCTTGATGGGTCCTTTGGTCAGAAGGGAGTATAACGGTGTAGGTAAAATCGAAATGGTCTGGTCTTCGGCTTTCTAGCACACGCCATGGTCATGCAACAGAAATCTGGGAAAACCGTGTACCCCGCCGTGGGCCTAGATGTATCAAACGACGGCAAATCTGCCAAAATGCAGAATTACATTTTGGAGTAATTACAATTAGCTAAAATTATTTTGGATTATGCCTAAAACCGTCTGGAGGACTTCCTCTCTCGAGGGACTAGCATCAACCACGTGGCAGGCGGGGTCCTCCATCCGCTGATAGGACACTTCTACCCTGGGGACAGGCAGAAACGAAGAGTTGGCTTATTTTTTAACAAGGCTCTACACACAAATGCCACTTCCCCACCAGGATGCACGCAGCAAGGGCCCCATCTGATTTATCTCGCTGTTGCCCTCAGCCGCTAGCTTTGTCCGCAGGAGACGTGTGACACGTTTTGGTTAATAAATAACAAATTCAGAGTAACGTTTAGTAGCTAGCCTTTATGGCTACCTGTTTTCTTTTTTTTTTTTTTTTTAATTTTTTTTTCAACGTTTATTTTTTTTGGGACAGAGAGAGACAGAGCATGGACGGGGGAGGGGCAGAGAGAGAGGGAGACACAGAATCGGAAACAGGCTCCAGGCTCCGAGCCATCAGCCCAGAGCCCGACGCGGGGCTCGAACTCCCGGACCGCGAGATCGTGACCTGGCTGAAGTCGGACGCTTAACCGACTGCGCCACCCAGGCGCCCCATATGGCTACCTGTTTTCTATACTGGCATCAGCGTTCTACGTGCTTCTTCTGTTTTCATACTCAGGGTGACCTGAGGAAGGGAACCGTGTCACCCCCATTTCTGCAGAGAAAGTAGCAGGTTCCAAGAGGTGAACTAATTGGGCACACAGGAAATCGCTCCACAGTCTGTGCCCCGAAGGATTTCAGACAAGCCAGAGGCCCTCGGCACGGCCACTGTCTTCACAGACGAGTCTCTGAAAAATTCACCAGGTTGTTCCAGAACTCCTTCGGGTGTTAGCTAGCCTTGACGTGTAGGAATGACGGAGGCCGGTGGCGTTAGGGAAGCGTGACCGCATGTGGTTGTAACACGTGCTGTTTACTACTCACTAGCTCAGTGAACTCATCAAACTGCTTTCCCCTCCGCCTCGGTTTTCTCACCTGTAAAACGAGGGCTGAAATAATGCCTTCCCGGTGATGTGTCACGAGGCCTAATTGAATTAATACGAGTAAACTGCTTGACACGGTTTCTTTGCACACAGCCGAGTTGTTATTTAACTATTTATAACAGGGTTGTGTTATGACAGCGGTGCTATGATTGTTTATTCATTTTTTTTTTAATTTTTTTTTTCAACGTTTTTTATTTATTTTGGGACAGAGAGAGACAGAGCATGAACGGGGGAGGGGCAGAGAGGGAGGGAGACACAGAATCGGAAGCAGGCTCCAGGCTCTGAGCCATCAGCCCAGAGCCCGACGCGGGGCTCGAACTCACGGACCGCGAGATCGTGACCTGGCTGAAGTCGGACGCTCAACCGACTGCGCCACCCAGGCGCCCCTATGATTGTTTATTTATATAAACTACCCGGCTTTGGCTTTTCAAACCAGTCCTACAGAACGGATTCAACCTCGGCTCTGAAACAGTGAGGCTCTGGTCCAGGGTCTCCAGCTACCGTCCCACAGCTCTCTCATGAAAACAAAAGCACTGCCTTTAAAATCAAAAAAGATCCTGATTTTAATCCCAGGTTTCCTACACGGTAGCTATGCAAATCCAGACAAGTCACTTCATCCTTGGAGCCTCAGTTTTGTAAACCGTAAAAGACGGCTGACGTCGCCCTCGTGCGCATCAGAGAGCATCTGGACCCAGATGCCTGACACACAGGAAGCACCTTCTAAGGAAAAGTCACAGTGAGGTCATCGGACAGCGCTCTGTGCCCGTTCTATTAGGACTGGGGAACCACGGCCCAGAAACGTGTATTGTCTTCCCCGGGTTCACGCTGTTCCTGGCACAGCCAGGACTGGAAGGAAGCCCCGATGCCCTGTGGCCGTGCGTGTCACCAATGCTGTGGCCGTGTGGGAACTGCACCATCAGAAGGAGCTGAACTACCGTGGGGGATGCTGCCTCTCGGGTTTGAACAACGAGAACAACGTCATTTCCTCCACATTCCTAAAGCCGGCGCCCATCCCGGCTCTCCGCCACGGCCAGGAACCCCTGCCGTTCGCACCGGGACACCTACTTTTGACGAAACATGCTGTCGGCCTCCAGTTCAGCTTCCTCTCTGGTCCGCTCCACGCCCCGGCCCTCAATTCTCTGCATCCTCTTCTTGGGGCTCACTGTGAGCAGCAGGACCAGGTCGGGTCTGAGCAGGTCCCTGGGCCACTGGTATATAGGGTGATGGGCCGGGGGCAGGTACTGGAGCCCCCCGGTCACCTCGGTGGCGATGGCGTAGGTGGCCGTGCTGTGCCAGTACCTGGGAAGGAGAGGACGAGTGAGATCTCCATCTGCAGAGGCCAAGGTCAAGGTGCACCTGAAAACGTGCTGCGCGAGAGGCTGAAGCCAGCACGGCTCTGCTCAAGTTTTCCCTGCATGGCGATTTGTTCAATAAATAAAACTCAATCTGGGGGCGCCTGGGCGGCTCAGTCGGTTGAGCGTCCGACTTCGGCTCAGGTCATGATCTCGCGGTCCGTGAGTTTGAGCCCCGCGTCGGGCTCCGTGCTGACAGCTCGGAGCCTGGAGCCCGCTTCAGATTCTGTGTCTCCTTCTCTCTCTGCCCCTCCCCGACTTGTGCTCTGTCTCTCTCTATCAAAAATAAATAAATGTTAAAAAAAAAAAAAAAAGAACATCTGTTCCAAAACGCCCAATGGCTTTCCACTGCCTGCCGGAAACGTCCAGCCTCATGAAGACACAGTTAGAGTGTGCGTCCAGGCACACGGCTCCACACGGGCCTGTCTTCACACTTTCCTCCAGCGGGAGTGAGGCTCTCAGTCAGCAAAACTCCTACTCTGCCTGCACAGTCCCACTCAGACGGAGCCCCACGGAGAGCTCACTGTTTTCTCCTCTGGGCTCCCAATGCCCTTCACGCCCGACTCTACGGAAGAACTTCTCACGGTAAAGAAAAGCAAGTTGTTTATAGGCATGACCTCTTCGGGCTCCTCCGTTAGAAAATTTCTTGTTTAGTCACTCCCGCCTTCCAAAACCTGAAACCAGCGTGTGGCACACAGTAGGTACACAATAAATGTTCTCTGGGTGTGCGTATGACTAAATTGGAATCATTTCATTAATTGGCATAGCTTATTATAATCTTGACCTGCTCATGTCATATTCCAATTTTAAGAGGCTACGAAACTCCAAGTTCAATATCAAAGGACTCTCATCACAGATATTTATGAAACAGTTACAAACATTCCAGGGTGGAGAAGGACCCAGGGCCCCATCCTTGTGTGTATTTTCAACTTACTAACTTCAATGTTTTAACATCCTAAATTCTTCACCATTGGAGACTTGAACTACTTTTCCCAGTGAAAAGGACGGACTGGCATCTACCAAACGAATTCACAGTGTTATCTGAGCTGTGTGTTAATCTACCTTCTGCCACCTACTTGCTCTTCGGACACAGGTAACTCATTTAAGCCAACATAGTCTCAATTTCGTCATCGGGAAAATGAAAAGCATGCAAAACCCCGTTTCTCTTCCACAGTTGCCGCAAACATAGACCGTATCTGTGTATCACACTGTCATTATAAGAAAACACCAAAATAAATAAATTAATTAATTTAATTAAGTTAAAAAGAAAACACCAAATGTTGGGCGCCTGAGTGGCTCAGTCGGTTAAGCGTCCGACTTCGGCTCAGGTCATATCTCGAGGTCCATGAGTTCGAGCCCCTTGTCGGGCTCTGTGCTGACAGCTCAGAGCCTGGAGCCTGTTTCAGATTCTGTGTCTCCCTCTCTCTCTCTGCCCCTTCCCTGCTCGCACTCTGTCTCTGTCTCTCAAAAATGAATGAACGTTAAAAAAAATTTTTTTAAAAAGAAAATCCCTAATGTTTAGCGGATACCGCTTATAACTAAAGCTGCATTTTCAAATGATGGTGATACAAACGGTACTGAAAAGGAGACACAAATAAAAATTAACTTGGGAGGTGAGCAATTCTCACACCATCCATCCTTCGAAGCCCTCATCCACCTCCAGAAGTGGCCACCGTATCGGCCAGCTCCTTGAGTCCTGCCCGGAAGCATTTCTCTGTGCCGCGTCCCTGAGTCACCATTTCCAAGCGTGTGCTTTCACCTTCTCTCTCAGATGCATCTCGTCTCCCAAGCAGAATAAATCCATGAAGGGTCCAGGTTTTCTGTTTCTTGGCAGCCAGACTACAATTTATTCTGCTTTTTTGCACATGTTCCGTGTTCACTGAATTAAATACTCAGCTATGAATACAGAGGCTGATATCATCTTAATTTTAAAAGCCTTCCTTTTGTAGAAAAACCATCAGCAAAAATAGACTTTTAAAGGTAATGAGGGTGATTAAGTTGCCAACCTTAACCACAGTCACCATCAAAAACTACTCTGTCTCCCTCGTTTTTTTCAGCTAGATGAGGGTATAGTCTAAAATGGATTTCATTAAAATCTTTACACATGAACAAAGCCCACCCAGACAACAAATAACTGCTCTTTTCTTCCCGTCTGACAAGGTGATACAGTATCTCTTTAAAGAGCAAAATTGCCGACGATTCGCAGACACAAAGAAGGAAAATCAAGGTAAAAATGGAAGCCCGGTTTTCTATAGCTAGAGCTCTCTCACTGACAACGCCGTGGCTCATTTCAAATAATCACACCCTCTGGCCATCAATTTCAGACTCTCCGCTAGTTAGTATTTTCCATTCTGCCTTCAGGGAAACCACATGGGTTCAAATCAGATGCAATTTGTCCACACGTTATACACAGCTTCTATAATAACGCTTTGTATCTTCATAGCGATTTGCTATTTTGAAGCACTTCTCCCTGTATCAACTCAATGGCTATTCATCACCAGTCCTAATGGTAGGTGGGGAAGCGAGGAGGGCTCCCTCCCTTTAACGGATTAGGAAGCCGGGAGCGGAGGGGATCGGCATCCACCTACACACAGAAGCCAGCGCAGCTTCAGCACTTGGGACATCGGAGGAAACAATGCGCCTCATCGAGTCGCACCATATGAGGAGAAGTTCAGGCTTTTCTCATTGAAAAAGGACACTGCATGAAAACAAAAAAAAATCTCAAATATGGCAGATTCCCTTACTAATAACGGGGCAAAAACATCCCCCAAAGAAGTCCCACAAAGGAATGCAGTTTCTCACCCTTCTTGCCAACCCTCAACCTCTTGAAATAACCACCTTGCCATCCCCGAAGTTAAAACTACCTCCCGGCATGGTCGCTCCAACGAGAGTACCCGGCTTCTAACTCATTTTCACTGTTTTCCTCTCGCCCAGCAACCCACCACCTCAGGCCTTATTTCCTGCACACGCTCAGAACCGCCTTTCCGTGGGGTGTTGCAGAGCTACAGAAAAGCCTGTACAGGAAAGTACAGGGGAAGGTATTTCAAGAAAGGGGTAGAAGTTTCCAGATGTGGCAAACCAGCTTGAACAAGGGGAAAGCCTAGCATAAAAGGCTGGCGATGCTAAGTGTTGACCAGGATGCGAGTCAAAGGGAATTCTCAAACACTGCTGGTGGGGGGTGGGGGTGGCTGTGAGTTGTTTCAACCACTTCAAAAAACTTTCTGGAATATTTGCTGAAGTTGAACACACGTGAACCCCCACGCCCCTGCAGCTCCGCTCCCGGGCATCTCTGCACCAGAACCGCAGATATACAGGCACCAGAGTTACGTAAAAAATGTCCACAGCAAGGGGCATCTGGGTGGCTCTGTCGGTTAGGCGGTCGGCTCTTGATCTCGGCTCAGGCCACGATCTCGTAGTTCGTGGGTTCGAGCCCTGTGTTGAGCTCTCTGCACTGACAGTGTGCAGAGTCTGCTTGGGATCCCCGCTCCCCCTCTGGCTCTCTGCCCCTCCCCCATGCACACACACTCTCTCCCTCTCTCAAAAAAAAAAAAATAGTAATAAAATAAAACAAAAACGTTAAAACGTGTTCACAGCAGCAAGGGGAGTATCATACGCGGCATGAAGGCCGTCAGACGCAAAGAGCAGTAATGCACACCTCTGTGGACAAGCAGTTCAAAAACAGAAGGAACAAGTCCACGGTGATGGAGGTCAGGGCAGCAGTTACCACGGGGGGGGGGGGGGGCGGGAGGGGAGAACGGACGGTGACCGGGTAGGAGAAGGAGGTGGCTTTATGGGGGATGGTGAGGTCCTAAGTCCGGACACGGGTGCGGGCTATACTTGGGTGTGTTCCCTACTTGAAATTCCTTGAGATTTACAGTTATGATTCCTGCTTTTTCCTGAACTCCTGTCATACTTTCAATGCGGTTCTTATCTTTCCAAAAATAAGCAAAATTGCACAAAGGGCAACAAACATTCACAGGATGCGAAGCAGTAACGTAAACACAGCTCACGACCTTTTGTGCTTTTTATCGACCGTGCGTCTCTTTCCCTAGCCCTCTCCTGAATTTGCTCAATAACCTTCCATCCCTCCGTACTCTACAGTTTGTCTTAATTTGCATGTATTCTACTGAACGCCCGTCTGCAACTCGATTTTTTCAGATTACGGTTTTGTAATTTCTGCACAGGGATACACTGCACTGGTCTGTGTGGCCGAATGGGGCCCCATTTTACAAATACGCTGGCATTTATGCACCCTTTCTTCTACTGATGGGCTTTGGTTTTTCACATTTTTCAGTATCTGAACACAGCTGAAGGCATCTCAGTTTCTTCAGGCGGTGAAGCGCTCTCCACTCTGTTGTGTCTCCACGAACTGCTCTCCTAGCCCTCCACCCCCACCAGCACCCTGGAGGGCGTCAATCCGTGCACGTGATCGCCAGCTCTGAGCTCTGGGCATTAGGGCATTTTAACTGGTTCTCAGCAACCTGATGAGAGCAAGCTGCGATCTCATCGCGACTGCAATTTCCGTACCACCGAGTCCCGGTGATTTAAAGCCTAGGATAACTTGCTTTCATCCATTTGTGTGGTATATTGAGCTATTTCTTACGTATGGAATTGGAAACACACAAATCAGTTTACATCACTTCATTATCTGAAACCTTCCAATGGCTCCCCTCGGCGCTCAGAATAAAACCCACTCTCTCTCAGCCTACGGGCCCTTCTCCTCTACCCTCTGCCTCTCTCTCTCTCTCTGCTCATTCACCCAGAAAGCAGCCCCTGGTCCACTATGTGCTCATTACACTGGCCTGTTTCTAGTCCTGGATTATGTCAACTTCTGTCTGTAGGCTTTGCTCTTACTGACTCTGCTGACCGTAACGCTGTTACTCCACAGTTTTCATTTCCACCTCTTCTGGGGCATTGAGAGCTCAGATCAATGTTACCCCCTTATACAGGCCTTCCTCAGCCGTACCCACTTCGCTTTACCCTCTTCGGAGTATTTATCACTCTCTGATAGTATCCCAGTTCTTTATGCACTTGACCATCAACTTCTCCTGCAACAGTATGTCTGCTCCACGCAAGCAGGGCATCGTCTAGCTCACGGACCGCCGAATCCCCTAAATTGAGAGCCATCTTTGGCACGTAGGAGATGCCCAATCAGTGTTTTACAAATAAGCCGGTGAACAAATGAACCACTGAAAGCATCAACTTCTAAAAGCACAGCCTTTGGCCAATATCCTCATACACCATTTCTAGCTTAGTCACTTGGCAGGTCACTTAACCTTTTTTTTTTTTTTTTTAATGTTTATTTTTGAGAGAGAGAGAGAGAGAGAGAGACAGAGCATGAGCGGGGGAGGGGCAGAGAGTGGGGAGACACAAAATCCAAAGCAGGCTCCAGGCTCTGAGCCGTCAGCACAGAGCCCGACGCGGGGCTCGAGCTCACAAGCCGTTGAGATCACAGCCTGAGCCGAAGTTGGACGCTCAACCCCTGAGCTCCCTAGGCGCCCCGACCTTTCCAAGACCTATGTTTCTCATCAGTAAATTGGGGATAACACGTAGTATCCACTAACCATGCATAATTGTTCCAGATAACGAACAATGGTATGCATGCTCTTAGCGAAATGCCAGCCTGTGACGTAGGTGATTAATAAAGCATAGGCATTCTTCCTATTCTTATCATCATGCGGTTTGACTTAACATACGCAGTTGAATACATGCATGTGCAGGTACACACACACACTTACAATGTTGGGGAACAAAATGCCAAACTCAGGATCTTCATACCTACCTGTCTATAATCACAGGAGATTTTGTAGATTCTTTGGCTATTTCAGAAGCCACAATATAATTGCCCAAAGAATAAAAAGCTCTCCTAATGATAGTTGGCTCATCATCAAAGATTTTCCTCCACTGGCTGATGCAAGCAGGTGGCGACTTTAAGAGGACAGCCCCGAGTGTGTCTGAAACTGACTGGGTCACAGTGGTTTTACCTGCGGGCCAGATACAAACACAGGGCTTCATTACCATGGCCACGGTATCACTCCCAAACTGCTCAGATGAACTCAGAGCAAAGACACTCTTTCCACCTGTAAACCAGTGTAGCTCATTACCTACCAAGATTATTTAAAAAAAAAAAAAAAAAAAGATGCAGACCTTCAGGAACCTGGGTTTGCTCAGTGTGGTATCAGAACACTTGAAAGACATCACAAAGTAATGATAAACTCTGGCAGAGACCTCCGGGCCCTGGGATAACCTCCTTGCTCCCTCACACTCTCTGCACCCGGGAAGCCCCGCCTCACACTGAACCACGTGACTTCAGCCCAGGCTCCACCTTGTCCTTGGCTGTTCTCCCGCCGCCCTTACAGCCTTACTTCTCCTACTTTTGTGTTTTGGGCCAAGTGTGGGTATGTCCGTTGTACTCCGAGATCTCTGCCAGCTCCAACGCTTCTGCCCCCCACTTCCTAGTACTTCCAAAGGGTCCTCGGAATGGCCTGTGCTTCCCAAATGCCCCCAGGCTGGCTCAAGTCCCTTCTCTTCGGCCCATGCCGTTTCTTCCGCCCGGAGGACCGCTTCTGTCTTCCTCACCTGACCTGCTCTGATCCGCACTGAAAACAGTCCTCCGGGAGCCACCCCAACCACGCTCCGTCCCCCACTCGGAGGCTGCCTTAAGTGCCTTCTCGTGGTCGCCAGAGCACCTGAGGCTCAGCCCCTCCACCCCTCCCCTGACTTCCCACTCAAGGCCTTATTCACCTTTGCATCGCACGCCTGTCCCGCTCCGTGCGTGGCACACAGTAGACGCTGCCATGAAGCTTACGAGCTGAACTCTGTATAAAGTTGTACTTGTGAAGCCCTGTCTATTCCCACGAGAGATCAATGTCTCTCCTTGCCTGTAACCGAAAGGTAATATTACCTGTGGCATCCAGTCCTTCAAAAGCAATGACCGGGAACTTCCCTTTGTGGACTTGTTCCGGCAACTGGTCAACCAGGTCCAGCACTGCTTGGGCCTCAGGAATGAAGGGTATACACTGTAAAACAACGCGTGTGCAGCCGTAGTGAGGCAACGGGGCTTTTGCAATATCTGATTGCTGAGAACAAGACTGCCCAGTGCTAATAAGACATAAGTTGTGTTTCACACCACACCAAAATCATGCTGTTTTGAACCTGAGAGGGGCTGGGGCGCCTGGGTGGCTCGGTCAGTTAAGTGTCTGACTTCGGCTCAGGTGATGATCTTACCACTCCTGGAATATGGGTTCGAGCCCCACGTCGGGCTCTGTGCTGACAGCTCGGAGCCTGGAGCCTGCTTGGGATTCTGTGCCTCCCTCTCTCTGCCCTGCCCCAGATCGTGCTCTGTCTCTCTCTGTCTCTGTCAAAAATAAACATGTAAAAAGAAAAGCAATTTTGAACCTGAGAGGGGCTGAGTCCCTCCATTTTCTACTGAATAGCTCTGGCTCAAAAAGGCGACAGCGGCTGAGATCCCTCAGCCTTACGGGCCAGCTACCCCAGAGGAAGGAGAGGGAAGGCCACAACTGGGGGGGGGGGGGCCACAGGCCCCGCTTGGCACAGTATGTGGGATGTGGGAAACCAGCTAGGACTGTAGCTCCCGGAAGCAGTCAGCCGGTCCCTTCCTGCCCCCGCTACGAGGGGAGAAGACAGCCTTGCACTGCGGTCACCAGGGAGCAGCACAGGAGGTGCTGGGCATTCAAAGTTCTCGCCTCCGCTCTCCCGCTCTGTAGCGAGGCCCACACGTTTGTTTATGTACACGCTTGATCTCCTACGTGCTTCTCCAGGATTAACATGGCCAGCCTTCACAGTAACCCTGCGAGGGTGGCAGCATTATTATTCCCAACTACAGACTAAGGAAACTGAGGCAAGGAGGGTTTAAGAAACTGAAAGTGACACAGGTAACAAATGCCGGAGTTTGGACTTAAGCCCAGGAGACTGGTCCTCCCCTCTTCACCACTCCTTAATACTATCCCAAAAGCTTGCAGAAGGCACTGAATAAACTCCATTGCGCAGCCTCAGCAAGTCGAGTCTGGACACCCCAGACCCTGCCCAGGCTGCCCCGGGGAAAAAGATTCTCGGCGCTCCTTCGCAGAGCACCTGCTGTGTCCCAGATGTTTCCTTGTCCTAAACACCTCAAGGGGAGTGTTTCACAGACGAGACAGGAAAAAAGCAGACGGCCACAGATTCAGTCCGCGTTTCTCAAACCCCAAACCCTGGCCCTTTTCTCCCCAAAACTCATGCCCCGGCCTCCCAACAGTGTGACGGCTTCCCAGATGGCGTGACCCTCCCGGCACCCAGCGGCCTCTTTCCTCCTCCCGCAGAGCCTTCCCCGCGCATTCAGGGTAGGAACTCGAGCGCGGCCTCAGGACATCCATCACTGGCCGCCTCGGAGGGAAAAGTTCCAGTCGGCTGAGGATCCAGAAAAGAGCCGCAGCGTCTAAACCGGAGGCGGGCACTCAGGTTCACGGCCCGATCTGTCCAGGGACGTCAATCAGTTCCCCGCGGCAACAGCGCCCGGGCTGGATAGACCGGCCCCCCCCACCCCCACCCGAGAACCCACTCCTCCTTGTCTGGGGGGGGGGGGGGGTCCACCCCGAGTGCGATGAAGGGGCAGGCCTCTTACCGCCTCCAGAACGGCGCGGGCGGCCTCCCGGTGCGGGAAGACCCCGGAGCTGGGCAGGTCAGGCACCACCGGGTGCAGGGCGGGCTCCGGGGCGGCCAGGACGCGCTCGCGGGGGCCCACCTGCCGCCACTCCGCCCCGTCCCGCAGCTCCCACAGGCTCTGCCACACCTGCTGGCGCGCGTCGCCCACGAACTCGCCCAGGCGCGGGCCCCCCGGGGCGTCGCCGAGCAGCGAGAAGAGCGCGCGCCGGGTGTCGGGGCTGTCGCCGGGGTCGCGGAGCAGGAAGCCGCGCTGCACGCCGCCCGCCCCGCCGCCGGGGCCGTAGCACAGCAGCCGGCGCAGCTGGCACCGCCGCAGGGGGTCGCGGCGCAGCTGGTGCAGCAGGCGCTGGTGCAGCCGGGCCGCCCGCACCCGGGCCGCGCAGCCGCCGCCCGGCGCCTCGGGCACGCACAGCGAGTAGCTGCGGCCGGGCGGGCCCAGGAGCGCGGCCACGCGGGGGTCGAGGCGCGCGCCCGCGGCGTCCCCGCCGACGGCGAAGTGGGCCAGGCCGCAGCCCGGCAGCTCCAGCGCGAAGCGGCGCGGCGGCGCCATGGCCAGAGCGCGGGCCCCGCGGAGACGCGCGAGCGGCAGCGGGGCGCGCGGGCCGAGGGCGGAGGCCATGGCCCGTCCGGTCCCGCCCCCGCCGCGCCCGGGGCGCCCCCGCCACCGGGGAATCGAAAGCGAAGTGACCGGCGGGCGGGGCGCGGGGGAAGGGGTGGGGGAGGGGTGGGGCGGCCGCGGCCTCGGCCTCCTCCGCCCTCTCGCGGTCGCGCCCGGAACGGCGGCGGCGGGGAGGGGGCGGCCGCGGGTGGCGCGCACGGTCCCCACCGCCGGCTTCCACCCCGAGGGTACCCGGGGCCCGGCGCTGCGGGCGGGGAGGGGGCGGGGGCCCCAGGCCCTGCACTGCCGATGCCTCCGCTGTTGTTTACGTCCCGGGTGGGGTGTGTGTGCGCGCGTGTGTGTGCGCGCGCGCGCGTTAGAGAGGGAGAGAGAGAGATCGGGACTCTTCGCTGCTCCCCACCCTCATTGGCCCTTCAGTGCAGACTCCTTACCCACAGGCCGCTGGCTCAACCTCAGCCCTCCCGCTGACCGGCTCTTTGGCCCTCACTCCCACCCAAGTCCTAGCAGCTGCTCCCGACTGCCCAAACGGGGAGCGCTTTTCCCTCTTCTGGGACTTACCCCTCTCCTTTTGCTGACTCTCAAACCCGGTTGTCTCCCGATGTGCGCGTGGGCCAAACCAAAGGCCCGCATTCGGGTCCCAGTCGGTGGTGGTAGCAGCTATATCGGCCAGAAGTCCGCCGTCGACGGTATCGCTGCCCTTGTGCGGCAACTTTTACACGCCTGTTTGGACGTATCGTTGTGTGCTCACTGCTTAGCTGAGGATATCTTGGACGATGATGGTCAGGCCGACTGAAAACCAAAATCCTATGGGGAGGAGTCAAAAATTCACAACTGAGCTAAAGGTGGAAAACGTTGGCCGAACGGAGAGCAAATAAACTTTACGATTTAAGCAATTTGAATACAGCGCAGGTGCATGTGTAATCCCGAAGGGAATACAACTTGTTGACAAGCAGGAACTTTTAGACCTGAGGTTAAACTATGGGCTAATAGACCAGGGGCAGTGCAGCTCTTCGAGAACAGGATCATTCTTACTCTCTGTGAGCAATCTGACTTTGGGGCACTTAGCGGGCAGAAGTGTTTTCACGTGTATAATCAGCACACGGGAGACAGAAGAAGAAAACACCCATATTGCGTCCTCCCATGAGCCTCTCTTGACCCTTTTCGCGCGCCCCTTCCGCACTGCCTCTGTCCTTTCTTTGTTTTCCTCTCCGTTTCACCTACCTCCCCCCACCAAGAAGACAGTGAAATTAAAGACCTTGCACCCCCCCCCCGTGCTCAGTCAACCTTCATATCTGTTGACAATTGAAGATAGAATATTTTCACTCATAAAGGGAAAAAAAAATCTGTCAGATTTTTGAGCTCCAGTTTCAAATTCCTGTACAGAGAATCTGATGGTCCCAACTTAAGTGGATGTTTCGATGGAACAAACTACCCTTGTGGGTGGAGAGCAGAGAAGCTGGGAGCTGGAAAGATCCTTCAGTGAAGTCTTTCGGTGAATGGATAACACAGCTTCGTTCATTTAAAAAAGTCGTATTTTTCGGGGTGCCTGGGTGGCTCAGTCAGTTAAGCCTCCAACTTTGGCCCAGGTCATGATCTCGCAGTCCGTGAGTTGGAGCCCCACATCCGGCTCTGTGCTGACAGCCGGGAGTCTGTGTCTCCCTCTCTCTGCCCCTCCCCCATTCATGCTCTGTCTCTCTCTGTATCTCTCTGTCTCTCTGTCTCTCTCTCTCTCTCTCTCTCTGTCAAAAATAAATAAACATTTAGAAAAAAAATTTTTTTAAGTCATGGTTTTCAACACTTGGAGTATTAAATGGGAAAACTAAAGCTATCCTGGCCCCTCTGTTCATGGGAGGGGCAGGGAGCAGAAAGGAAGAATTAATAAATATAAATGCAGTAATTAATAAATAATAAATGAAAACACTAATATTTATTTTGGAAAGGAGATTGGTTTTGGAAAACCTGCTGAAGTAGATATACTTCTAGGTAGACTATTCAAATGGAGAAAAAGAAAGAAAATGCAATCAGCACAATAGGTATCCAAGAAAGGAAAAAGCCACAGATTGTGAAGGCCTCCAAAAACAGAGAATATTACATACAATTCTACATCAATACGTCTGAATGTCACAAAATAAACGGTGAAGTTGGAAACTAAGAATTGACAAAATAGATCCGGGAAGGAGTGATGATTCTGTAATCTAAACCCTGGGAAAGAAGGTAATGAAGGACCCCAAAGTAGACACATTTAGTAAGTAACTGCTTTATTAAGGAACAGGTAAACCCTCTAGTCCATAAGCCTTCTATTTCTCTTTCATAAAGTTCTTTTGGATGCATTTGTGAGCTTCCAATCTGAAAAATATTCTATTGTATTGTGGAGTTGATTTTCTCACTAATAGAGTTTATGTGCCATCCCATGAAGAAAGAGTCAACACAACTCACTCAGAGCATCTCTCCAGGGGAGACCGGAGCCACGATCGATCCTGGCCAAACCCTAGAAACGTGCCTTTCAGAAGGTTCTTTGTACCAATCATTGATGATTCTGTGTCTATACCAGAGCAATGCCACATCGGCCTGTCAGCACTGTTCTGCACACACCAAGGTTGGTGATGGGCGCCTCATTCACCATTGGGTTTCTTAGATTTGGTGACCATGGCCAGTCACAGGTGAATGCACCTACACGTCTAACCCTCCACATAAACCCAGACTCTGAGACTCAAGCAGGCTTCCCTGACCAACTAATTTGTACTTGTCCCTGTAGTGCACTGCTTGAGAGAAAGTCCATCCTAAGCAACTCAGGCCAAGGGCTCAGAAGCCTGTGCAGACCTCTCCAGACCCAGTCTGAGTTTTCATCTTCTTCCTGTTTTCACTCTGCATCCCTTCCCTGGAATAAACCCTAACAGGGAGTTAAACCTGCTCCTTAGTCGTATGAATCCTTTTAGCCAGTCCCCTCACACAAGACAGCTAAGTAAAAATTTCAAGGAACAATATCTTATTTTGAAGCACTTTAATAGTCCATTTCATTTCCTTAAATACTCACACGGATACACAAAACCACAGCTCTGCAAATTAATAAAATTCTACTCATTAAATCAATTAAGTTTCAACCAGTAAATGAGTGAACAAGAAAGCCAAAGAGTTAAAGATATGTACAATGTGTGTGACCAAGAAAGTTCATGATAAACAATGAATTTCTAAAAATCTGTACTAAAAATACAGAAAGTCCACTGTGGGGGCAGGGGAGGGTGGAATGCAGGAAGTCCAATACAAAAGTGGGCAAGGGACGTGAACAGGCACTTTACAAAAGAGATGGCTGATACACATATATAAGGGTGCTTAATATCACTAGTCATCAGAGAACTGGAAACTAAAAAGAGCTACCATTACATATCCACTGGGTGGCCAAATTAAACCAGACAAAACAAAAATCTTACAGTGAAAGTGCCAAATGAGAAGGAAGATGTGGAGCAGCTAGAACTCTTACAGTATTCCGGTGGGAATGTAAACTGGTTCAAGCGCTCTGGAAAGCTCTTTGCAGATATGTGCTCAAGGGGAGCACACATACACCACATGAGGCAATGAGTCCGTTCCTGGGTATATACCCAACATAAACGCACATGTATATGTTGACCAAAAGGCATATACAAGAATATTCATGGTGTGATAGCAAAATATTCCAAACGTTCATCATAATAAAATAAGGGGCGCCTGGGTGGCTCAGTCGGTTAAGCGTCCGACTTCAGCTCAGGTCACGATCTCGCGGCCTGTAAGTTCGAGCCCCACGTCGGGCTCTGGGCTGATGGCTCAGGGCCTGGAGCCTGTTTCAGATTCTGTGTCTCCCTCTCTCTCTGCCCTCCCCTACTCATGCTCTCTCTCTGTCTCAAAAATAAATAAACGTTAAAAAAAATTTTTTTAAATAATAATTAAATGAATTGTGGTATATTCAAACAATAGAATCAATAAATGCTAGCTAGGAAAATGAACAATCTACTGCTAAACACAGCAACATGGATAAGTCTACAAACAGCATTGAGTGAGAAAGTCCTGACAGAAAGCGGGCATGTTGTGATTCCATCCACATGAACTTTAACAGCGGCAAACCTAGAGTACGGTTTCTAGAAAACAGGACAGGGTTATCTTTGGGGCAGAGGTAGGGTTCAGGGCCTGAGGGAAGGTCTTGGAGGCTTCTTGGCAAAGTTCTATTTCTTGATCAAGATGCTCATTACATACATGTGTTCAGTCTACCAGAGAGTCATCGTGCTGTGCATTTACAAATTGTGTACCTTTTGATGTATGGGATGCATAGTAGTTGATGGGTAGTCCTGACGTATGGTATGCGTGAGAAAAAGACTTACCACAGAGATGTTAGGATGTCTGCAAATAACTGAACGGATTCTACGTTCGGCTGATGTGTTGCAGCCGCTGTTGGGACATCCCTGCAGGAAACGGTACACATCAGGGAGCATGGAGTACGTTACAGATGTTCAGGTGTTTAGGAAAAAAAGTCCCTGGCTACAGAAAAATGACGATGACATTTGACTGTTTTCCAGTTGCGTGTGGATGCCTTTAGAGATGGCCAACTCCCACTAGAGAGCCAAAACGGGCCTGCCTTGTGCTTCCCCCAGCCCACCCCCATCTTGAGCAGTTAGAGGAAGAAATCCCTCCCTGGCTTGTGCAGGCCCTGACTTTGAATAAGAAAGTCTACCGCTCCTGAACCTTACTCTTAAATGGGTGGGAAAAGACAGGTTGGAAGGAATAGGACATATGTTCAAGGAATACCATAAGGACTTGACTTTTGTGAGTTCTCTGCTGGAAAAACTTGGGCTTATTTATCTGATTTGTATTTTATTCACATTTACCAAGTTTTTCTCTGAAAAGTAGGAGGCTCTCAATAAACACCTGTTGAAGCAAAGAAGAAAGGAAGGAAAGAGAGAATGCCTGGAGGGAGGAAGGAAGGAAGGAAGGAAGGAAGGAAGGAAGGAAGGAACAAATGAATGCATAAAAGAAACTGGCCTGCTTAGAACAGATTTAGGAAAAACTAAACTAACGTGCTGATAATTATCATTGAGCGGGTTTCCAGGTGTTACATCCCAGTTCAAACACTCCCTGCGTGTCATGAGCTTCTCCAGCCGTAAAATAAGTAAGTGCATGCAAAGTGTAGGCCGGGGCCTGGTGCACAACGCTATATGGTATGCTAGATATGGTTAATTTATCACGCAAGCACTACTCTCGGTGCTGAATATACATTTGAATCCTTAAAATGCCCTGTGTGAGTGTGACATTACCATCCATATTTCCAGATGTGTTAACAAGATCAGGCAGATGAAGAAATTTACGCCAAATGAAACACTCTTGGCCGAATTAGGATTCAGACCTTAAAAGGTCTGGTTTGAAAAGCCTACATGGTCACCCTCTGTGCCTTACCTGATACTCAATTTGAAATGTAAACCGATTTGGTTTTCATTTCTTCAAACACATGTGATCCGGGGGAAAAAAAAAGTATTTCCTGATTGAGCCACACGACAGTGAGATTTTACAATGCTTTGGGCTAAGATTTCAAGCACTTGCGTTATATCCATTAGTGTGTAACCAGAAATCATTACACACAGGCTTGCTATTTTGCTGAATTTGCTTTCAGTTTTCTTTCCAAGTAAAGTGAAAGTCATCTTTGTTTCTATTTAGAACACAACACCGCCAGAATAACAATAGCCAACCCCAAGTGATCACGTGCCACTTTCCAGACACCGTCCCAGTTGACGTGATCCACAGAAATGAGAACTTTCAGTCTTCACACACAAAAAAAGCTGCATGAGCTATCTGGACCTACAGATGAGGTAACGGAGATCCAGAGAAATAAAGCAACTTACCAAAGCCCCAGAGCCAGTACGTGACGAGCTCGGTTTGTGGCTCCAGAAGCTTACCTACCAGGACTGTCCCAACTTTCCATGAGCTTCAGGAAAACTTAAGACCACCTGCTCGAACCACAGTCCCTGAGTTCGAGCCCCGTGTCAGGGTCTGTGATGACAGCTTGGAGCCTGCTTCAGATTCTGTGTCTCCCTCTCTCTGACCCTCCCCCGTTCATGCTCTGTCTCTCTCTGCCTCAAAAGTAAACATTAAAAAGAATTTTTAAGACAATTCTGATTAAAGACAGCTAAAGCAAAAAAAAAGGTTCAGCACAAAATTCGACAATGCTCTCTAGGAAACTGAAAATCAGGAAGAAACTGCTGTAATTCTTGACAATGAACAAGAACCTTAGCAAAGCTTCTGATTTTCCTATGGTCTTTTGAATGTAGAATAGAAATGGGGCGCCCAGGTGGCTCAGTTGGTTAAGCGTGTGATTTGGGCTCAGGTCATGACCTCACAGTTGGCAAGTTCAAGCCCCACGTCGGGCTCTGTGCTGACAACTCAGAGCTTGGAACCTGCCTCGGGTTCTGTGTCTCCCTCTCTCTCTACTCCTCCCCCCACTCTCTCTCTCACAAAAAGAAGTATATATTTAAAAAAAAAAATGGGGCGCCTGGGTGGCGCAGTCGGTTGAGCGTCTGACTTCAGCCAGGTCACGATCTCGCGGTCCGTGAGTTCGAGCCCTGCGTCGGGCTCTGGGCTGATGGCTCGGAGCCTGGAGCCTGTTTCCGATTCTGTGTCTCCCTCTCTCTCTGCCCCTCCCCCGTTCATGCTCTGTCTCTCTCTGTCCCAAAAATAAATAAACGTTGAAAAAAAAAAAAAAGTAAAATAGAAATGGCGTGCCTGGCTGGCTCGGTCCGAGGAGCGAGCGCCTCTTGATCTTGGGGTCGTGGGTTCGAGGCTGATGTTGGTTGCAGAGATTACTAAAAATAAAAAAAACTTTAAATCAATCAATCAATCAATCAATCAATCAATAAAATGCAGGAGAGTGTAAGTGTCTGAGTTTCAACGCTGGGAAAATACAGAAGGTGGAGATGGACAGCTAAAGGTGGATGGAAGATGGGTGTTATTATGTGCCTGTGCATTTGGACCACGGTCTGCAAGGGGCGCCGAGGCCCACGGGTCCTGTCCCCGCCCTGCAAGGGCTGCCCGTGCCATTCATTCTGTGGCTTTCACACCAGACTCTCGCTGGGGGAGGCGGCAGGAAGCGTCATGTGTGAGGAACGTGCCGCCCGGAGAGCCGGGGCATCTCTGTCCGGGCTGCGGCTCCCTGCTGGACGGAGGGCCAGACGGACAGAGAGCGAGGTCCTGGTCTGTGTCCAGTGAGAAGGCCCGTGCCGGCCCCCAAGACAGGTGAAAGGTGAGGCCGGGCCGGGCCGATGCTGGCCCCGATCCCCAGCCTTCAGCCTTGGCCCCGTCCCAACTTTCATTTTCACGAACAGGAAAATCGAAACTTGAGCTCAGCCGAGAGTTAGTCAGAAGTGTGTCCGTCCAGCCCATGTGACAGGTTGCTCCTGGCACATATAAGCCCTGTCTCCAGGCGGCAGGACAGCCTCGGGGAGCCTGGCCACCATGTGGATGCTGGTGCCCGTGGCTTTTGCTGGAAAGCTGCTGAGCGCTTTCAGGAAGCCCCTGCGCTCCCTCTGGAGCGGCCTGGTCCCCTGGGTCCTCTGGCTCAGGGCCACACTCTGGCTGCCAGGGGGCCAGAGCGCCCGGCCACCGCAGCAGCCGGGCCGGGGAGAACCGCAGGAGAGCAGAGGGGACGGCGGGCGGGGCCCGGACCAGCCCACCACCCCCACCAGCGTCAACTACCATTTCACCCGCCGGTGCAACTACAAGTGTGGCTTCTGCTTCCACACGGCCAAGACGTCCTTCGTGCTGCCCCTGGGCGAGGCCAAGCGAGGGCTGCGGCTGCTGCAGGAAGCCGGTGAGTCCCCGGGCCCGGGAGGAAGTCGGGGCGCGGCCACGGGCTTGGGGATGCGCACAGGTGGCAGAGGGCCTGCAGCGCGTCCGTCCCGCGAGGGAGAACTGGGGCGAGTTTGGGGGCGATGCCCGGGCCTTCGGAACCAGTCGGCTGGTGCAGCCCGGAGGGACCGCAAACCCATCCCTCCCACAGCTTCCAGGTGAGCAGAGGTCCCTGCACCTGCCGGGCTCCCAGTGCCCCCCCCCCCCCCACCGTTTGCCAAGAAGCAGGTTGGGACCGTTCTACTCTCTGAGTTTGTCCAAAGCACCAAAGCAGTGGGGGGTTTCCAGAAAGAATTAACGAGGAAAGTTGAAAACAAAGACAGAAACTCTGATTTGGGAACTACAGTGTTCCAGTCTCTTACTTTCGATTATGTATGTGTGCCTCCCATGAAACTTTAAATTTTTTTTTTTACATTTGTTTATTTTTGAGAGACAGGGAGAGACAGAGCGCAAGCGGGGGAGGGGCAGAGAGAGAGGGAGACACAGAATCCGAAGCGGGCTCCAGGCTCTGAGCTGTCGGCACAGAGCCCAACACGGGGCTCGAACCCAGGAACCATGGGATCATGACCTGAGCCGAAGTCGGGTGCTTCACCGACTGACCAACCCAGGCACCCCTCTCCCATGAAACTGTAAAGAAACTGTTTGCAGTACAAATACGACAATGATTTTGATCCCAAGACTTGCCTACTGAGCTTCTCCACGCTAGTGGAAGCATCTCAGAGAAGGCTCGGCATGTACGTGATTCCGAGGCAGCACCTTCCCCTCCACATCCGTCCTTCCTTCTCACCTGGTCTTCCTGTCTTTCCCGGAGCTCCTGGGAAGCTGGCAACTTCAGCAACCTTGCCAACTTTTTCTCAACTTGCTTAACTGTTGTGTTGTTTTGTTTTGCTTTTTTGTAGAAGTAGAACACACATACACAAAGTCGCGCCCGTCCTGAGGGCATAGCTGAGTGAACTGCACAAAATAACCACGCCCAGATAAACAGCACTCAGACAGCGTCCCAGCGCCCAGAAACGTCTCCCTTCCATCACTGCCCCGCCCCCACAAGGGTAACCCCGAGTTTGTCTTCTAACAGACAGATGGCTTTTGCCTGACTTTGTACTTTACGTAATGGAATGATCTGATTTCTTCTGTTGCCCGTGGTGTTTGCTCAACCATCCACAGCCGCTCAGCCAAGTGGAGTCCCACCTCACTGTTCCCGTGGGGTCTGGCTCAGGGTCTCCCCATTTCTCAGCTGGATTGCTGCGATTCTTATAATCGTCTCTGCTGCCCCCACGGGGACCTCAACATCCTTCACCCCAATGCCCTCAGTGCCCTATGCTCCAGACACATCATGTTATACTCATTCCCCTTCACCACCTGCATAAATCAGGCCTGTGATCACGCTATCCTCTCTTTCTGGAACGCCCTGTCCCCTTATTTGTGATCCCACGGTGCCTGCTATGAACGTGTACTATAGCAACTTTTTAAGTTATGTTTCATTCCATTGTTTTAATTTTTGAATATTTATTTCTGAGAGAGAGACAGAGCATGAGCTGGGGAGAGGCAGAGAGAGAGGGAGACCCAGAATCCGAAGCGGGCTCCAGGCTCCACGCTGTCAGCACAGAGCCTGACATGGGGCTCGAACTCACGAACCATGAGACCATGACCTGGGCTGAGGTCAGACGCTTAACCGGCTGAGCCACCCAGGCACCCCAGGCTGTTTTATTTTTAATATCTGGGTCCCCAAAGGGTTTGAGTTCCAAGGCTGAATGTTAGCATTCTGTGTATTTTTGTGCCTAGGAGAATATCTAGAATGTAATAGGGGGGTAATAAATGTTTTTGGAGACATGAGCAAATGAAGGGAGGTCTGGCGTCCTGGAAAGAGCTCAGACTCTTGACTCGCAAGGCAGGACTTGAGCTCTTGCTGCAGCACTTATGTGACTTGCCAAGACATTTAACTTTTCTGAATGTAAGTTAACTAATCTTTAAAATGTGTGTAAAGGTAACTCATATGCCAACCTCAAAAAGTAGCTACGGGGCACAGATAAGCAAATGCTCAGATGTTTCTTAATAGGGCCTAAACTACTTTAGTTATAATTAAAACCCTTATATGGTGACCTCTCAGTTTTAAGTAAATAAAACCAAAATTACTTAAAATGATTAAGGTGTAGTATAGGTTATGTGCCCTGTAGGTGAGATTTCTGTCTAAAATAGGAAAAATCTACTTTGGTGGTGATTAAAAATTTAAATCTAAATGCAAATTATATTTACAATTAAAATGTACTACTCCGGCTGAAGATGCTTCTCCAGAATATTACTGATTCCTCTCGCTTTTACACGGAGAACACGGAATAGAAGGTAGCCACTCTGGGGGTCAGTAGTGATCTGGGCTGTAATAGGATCACTCCTTGTATGTTAAGATCATTGTCTGGGGCGCCTGGGTGGGGCAGTCGGTTAAGCGTCCGACTTCAGCCAGGTCACGATCTCGCGGTCCATGAGTTCGAGCCCCGCGTCCGGCTCTGGGCTGATGGCTCAGAGCCTGGAGCCTGTTTCTGATTCTGTGTGTCTCCCTCTCTTTCTGCCCCTCCCCCGTTCATGCTCTGTCTGTCTCTGTCCCAAAAATAAATAAACGTTGAAAAAAAAAAATTTAATAAAAAAAAAAAAAGATCATTGTGAAGTCATTGTTCCACATCTAAGATCTTAACTACGCATCCACATCCCGTTCCCTCAGCTCTCTCTTCCTTTCATCCCCTCTACGTCTTACCCTCAAACTCATCAAGGGCCACGCCACTGGCCAACACACTGTCTCACGCTCTCTAGTTTGTCTGACCCTATTTAACCACACTTTAGGGAATAATGATGTTTTTATTAAATATAACCGCCGCCACACGGCCAGGCTCCTAGCCCTCACCAGTGAGGGGATAGGACTTATCACTGTCCAGTCGTAGGCCCACCGGAGCGTGAAAGGCGGTGTTGAAAAGAATAACAGGTGACATCTGGTCTGCCATCAGGCGGGACTAGCTTGGGCAAGCGGGGGTGAAGGGCCGCCCCGCTGACAAAATGGAAGGCTTTGGAGCTTGGACATCCATCTCAGCATTTTTTTTTTTTCCCCTAGCCTTGTATTCGTGAATAATTCGTGAACCTTTCTGGGCTCAACCCTGCAACTAAAAACCAGGATGGGGCGCCTGGGTGGCCCAGTTGGTTAAGCACCCAACTCTTGATTTCAGCTCAGGTCATGATCTTGCTTTTGGTGAGTTTGAGCCCCACATCGGGCTCTGCGCTCACAGTGCGGAGCCTGCTTGGGACTCCCTCGCTCCCTCTCCCTGCCCCTCCCCTCCCCGACTCGCGTGTGTGCGCACACGCTCACTCGCTGTCTCTCAGAAATAAACTTTAAACAATAAATAAATAATAAAAACCAGGGTCCTTCCTTGCTGAATGAGTTTAAGGATGAATTTAAGGATGACCAGCCTTCAGCCAGGACCTCAAAACCGGGTCCGGACAGCATCTTAAAAGCTGGGCTACCGTGAGTTTGCACAAATGAAATGGCCAGGCACGGTATTCCATACTTTGTAGGGACCAAGTTTGTTGAATGGATGTTCACAAATAAAAATCTTAGGGAATTTTGTGGCAGATTGTGCTGTTTGGCCCTTAATAAGATCCCCAACCTTCTCCGTTAGTCTATTTGGTGCTTCTAATTATTTTATTCCAATGACTCGGTCTGTTTGCTGCTCTTACTGGTCTCATGCTTGCTCCTTTGACCTCTGATGCCCACACACGCTTCTGTTTCAGCAGCCTGTCACCCTGTGCCCTTTCCTTCGCATGCTCTGAAGTGTGGTGGCTTCTGTCTCTAATCCGAGCAGGCTGTCCGGTGCCTGAGCTATCAGCACCCTTAGAGTCCCATGAAGCGTGCGTTTCAAACTTCACTTAGCGGAGCTAGTTGCTTGCCGATTAAGGGTTCATTCTGGAAACGTCCCGCTCTGATATTGCCAGTGGAACAGAGCGTCTGGTAGAGACGCAGTCAACCGAGTTGAACTGAACTGAATTGAAATGAACTCCACTATGACAATATCGCTGCAGAAATTCTAAGTGTATTTAGGCCTTCTGGACTTTCTACTGAGCGTCCTTCCAGTCTTTCCCTCATGCCACTAAAGTTCCAATAGCATCATTGAAAGAAGGGGCATAAGCCCACAAGGAAATCCACAGGTTGTTGTCCTAAACGGTTTATGGCTCTCGGACGCCTTCAGCATGTGTCTGCAGGGCAGTGGCTGTAAGAGGCTCACCAGCCTGCTGCATGGAATGTAGGACATTTCAAAGACGGGCAGCATGTTATCATGCAGAAGCACAGCGTTGATCCACAAGTAGGGGGCGAGGCGGGAGGGAGGAAATAGGCCAAAGGCCCTTCCACGGCTCTCCCCACCACAGTCAAACGAGGTCCCTCTCCAAGTCCTGCAGATGACAGGCGGCCTCTTTTCTGAGGGATCTGGACCACCAAGGCTGTGCTCAGGGACCCCAGGTGGGGCCTGGAGGAGAGCCCTCACTGAAGGCCGGGGTTTGAGAACCTGCCTGCTGGTACTTTCCAGGGTACAGGCAGCCAGGTGGTCAGGCATAGCAGGAGATTAAGAGTCCTTCTCCAGGAGAACAAAATGGCCCAGAGGAAACACCAAGGCTACCGGCATGTGGGGCATTATGCAGTGAATAAGTCCATTTCTCGCTCTGTCACTCTGTACCGAAACGCTCCATCTGCGTGGTTTCTTCCTGAATCACGGAAATTCCGTTCCGCTCTTTTATGCTTCACTCAAATTAGAAGGGACAAATAGAAACCCCAAAGTAAAAGGCAGATGCCAAAACAAATCAGCAAAGAGAATAGAGGAAAACGTCAAAAAAAAAAATCTGTAACTGATCATCCCAGAGAGATGAGAGGAAAATTATTATGCATAAGAAGGAACACAATGCTGAGAAAACAGTCAGGATATGGGAGAGTCTGGAGAGTGGACACTGGGATTTCCAAAATTAGAATTTTGATAGAAAGACTAAAAGATAAGGTCCTGAGAAAATGGGACTCCAGAGACACAGCCCGAGGGCGCGGTGGTTACCAGCGGAGCACCAACAGACCAGAACCTCCAGGGAGAAAAGCAGGTTCGAGAAGATGTGGGACTTACCGACAAAATAGGGGAAACTTCCCGTTCCCGAAGGAGCTGTATTTTTCCATCCAGGACCTGCCAAGTGGCCAGAACAGTGAATAGAGACAGATCTCACTAAGGCACATCACCTTGAAATTTGGGGACATTGGAAAGAAAGCTTCTGGAAGGGAAAAAAACAAAATCATGTCCTTCGAAAGGATTACAAATCAAAGTATTATCAGGCTTCTGAACAATAGTATGAAAACCTAGAAGACAACGAGTAATGCCCTTAAAATCCCGAGGGCAAAGTGATTTCACCCAGAATAATATACCTGGTCAAACAACTGATCACAGGTGTCGTTTGAAACATAAGTCCTATAGTTTGCATATTGTTTTTCGAAAGCCTTTTCCAAACCAAGGGAGTACGTTGAGAGAGGAAAGGGCAGGAATTTTGGAACCACAGGCATCCAGCAGGCAGAGAGGGAAGGGACCCCCCCAGGGCAGCGTGCGGGGCCGTCTAGGCCTGAGAAGGTGCCAAGAAAGACCATTCTGGATGGGATGGAGGAGGTTTTCGCACATCCCTGTGTTGACTCAGCACCCCCTTTGCCTCCTAAGAGAGTCTCTCACCCGTGTAACTGATTCCCTAGTAAGATGCATCCGTGTTCAAGCAGGGGCCAAGGGGTAGGCCCCGGCTTGTGTGTGTGTGAGTCCCTCCCCGCCGTGGGAAGCACGGGGAGCCAGGCTTGGGGGTGGGGGGGGGAGATAATCATTTCGTTTTTGTTACCTTGAGAAAACAGCCCTTTTGCGGTTAAAGCAACAAGGGGTGTTTTGCAGTGGGGGGCGGGGAATAAAAGATTCACGTCGGGCCTCTCACAGGGATGGAGAAGATCAACTTTTCGGGGGGAGAGCCATTCATTCATGACCGGGGCAAGTACCTGGGCCAGCTGGTGAGGTTCTGCAAGGAGGAGCTGAGGCTGCCCAGCGTGAGCATCGTCAGCAACGGGAGCCTGATCCGGGAGCGCTGGTTCAGGACTTACGGTGAGCTGCCTGGCGTCACGCGGGAGTCGTGGCCGCTGTGAGTGTTGGTTCTGGGTCCTTCCATCCCGGGGCCTTAGGCTGGGGGGCGGGGGGGGGGGGGGGTTGGGCAGGGAGGAGAAACCAAACTCTAATATCTTTACAAGGCTGGCACGCAGTTAGAGGTTTTCATGCTGCAGGGCTCCACGTAAACAAGCATGGCAAGACAGATAACAGAAAATATTAGCAACCGCGACTCTTCTGTGCGTCCCAAGTGAGCAGGTATCGGCACCTGTGGCTTTAGCTTAGCCGCTAGCAGGGGACAGTGACACCATTCTGCAGAATAAACCCTTATGGCTTGCTGCTAATGCTCAATTGTTAAATCTCGAAGGAACTGTCATTCTGTTAGTCTCATCGGTGAAGCATTTGGGCCAAAACTGTCCTCCCCTCCTTTGGCTACATATGCGGCTGCTGAAGACATTTAAATAGACTATCTGCGTGGGGGACTGAACCCCAGACTCGTTATGTCAGAACGTCGCGGCGTGTGGACAGACCAACCTGAGGGGCTCCGAGGGGCTCCGCTCTGCAGCCGGGATGGCGAACCATGGATCCTAAGACCCTGGAGGTCCCTCACAGCTGAGTTTCCATAGATGTAACATCCCTAGAGCACAGGCTGGAACTTAGGGAGCCCCGGAAAATATTAGCGGTTATTACTATTATCATTTCAGGAGACAATTACCTAACTCTTAGAGCACAGTGTTCTGTCCTCCCTTTGGACGAGCGGTGTGAGCTTGGCCGCCACCGAAAACGTGGCCGCATTTATTCTCTGTTGAGGCTGCTCACAGAAAGGCTCTGACCAAACGCCCCTCCGGAGATGGTGAAGACACGGGTGTGGTGGGGGGGAGGGAGTGGTGGATGTGGGTGGTGTAGCCCGTGGGATGAAGGTAAGCAGGAAGACAAGATTCGAAAGTGTCCGGAAAAGGTGAATCCGGGAAGACTGTGAAGGGAGCCGCTTAGTGAATCAGGGTCAGAAGCATCAGAGGAAACTTTGGGAACCAGATTCAGAGAGGTAACAGAGGCTTAGGGCACCGTGTGAGCAGAGGATGATCGGTCGGGCTTGCCGGCAGTGTCCCTGCGTAACGTCCTCCCTCCAGCACTGGCTCTATGTGGGCGCCATCGTGGTACGGGGAGCAGGCCCCGCGGGCTCGCTGCACTCCAGGGTCAGAAGCCTAGATGCCTGTGTGGGAGAGGCAGGGGGAGTTAGCGGAGCTGGAAGCGCATGAGAAAAGCCCACTCCAGCCGCGGGGAGCAGTGAGAGAGCGCGAGGCTGTGAAGGATGGGAAGCACCGAGTCCTGTTCATGGTGGACGAGCTGACCGCCAGCTGGCCACGGGCTTCCAAGGGCGTTTGTCCTACGTGGGGTTTGGGGTACGTGTCGCCACGTCCCGAAACTCTCAAAGATACTTCAGAAATCCACATGCTCTGTGAAATCTCCCAATTCAATATTTGCACGGAAATTTGAAATATTTTGAGATGCCACGAGGACCAGCCACGCAGCGTTTGTGTCTCACCGGGTGGTCTGTAAGCCTCAGTTTTCCACCTCTGGTTTAAAGGACCAAGGGTAAGTCTGTGAGCTTGAGTGGACAAAGGGAGCTGCTGAGTCTGGTAGTTTTCTAGGAGCGCTCACGAGACTCAGTGGCCACTTATCGCCGCAGCTAAGGTTCCTGAGAGCCAAGGACACAGCTGGGAAACAGCAGAAGATGTGCATCCCTGGGGTCCAGAGAGGCCAGACGCAGGCTCCCGGGTCCTTCCCCTCCAGGGCGAACAAGACGTGCTTTCTCTCTGGCCGAGCACTTCAGGGACGTGTTTGGAATGTTTTTGCCGAGGAATGCTCATTGGAGTCTTGGGGCCTGAGACTTTTATGCAGGGCTGGTCACTTAGGCTCGCACTGTTGGGCAATCACCCACGGCAACTGAAACTCGGGACTCCCAGCAAGGAAACCAGGTACGTCATGAATCTTGCATAACAATCCCAACAACTCTTGACAAGCTGATAGAACGTGCCCTAGACATACATACATCATCAAAGGGAGACCCAGAGAACGTGCTGGCATCCATATATGCAGGGATCGGCCAAGACTCCATCAAGGTTCCAGGCTTTCCTGGAGACTTACAAGGACTGAGCACACAGGTCTGCGTTGCTGACTCTCTCTTCACAAGGGCTCCGACAAGAAAATCCGAGAGCAGGAGGAGGGGGCATCATGATCATAGAGCAGAAGCTGGAGAAGCGACAGAATAAACTAATGGACAGAGATGCTCAGCTGACTTGGAAATCAACTAATATAACATAACTGACAGGTCTCTATTCTAGTTTGGAACTTTGATTTTGTTTGGGTTAGAGACCACTCTCTCAGTTCATTCCTTTCTTCAATATCGTAAGCCATTGGGAATTTACCTGGGACCAATGTTTAGAACATTTTGAGTCGCTTTATTTTTTTTTAAGTTTTTTTTATTTTGAGAGAGATAAAGATAGCACCAGAGGGGGCAGGGGCAGAGAGAGAGGGAGAATCCCAAGCAGGCTCCACACTGACAGCACAGAGCCCAACACAGGGCTTGAACCCACCAACCATGACATCATGACCTGAGCCGAAACCCAGAGCCAGGTGCTTAAGCGACTGAGCCACCCCGGTGCCCCATTTTGAGTTGTTTTAAATAATGGTCAGTTGCCCACTCTGGTTCCAGTTTGTGCTAGATACTTTAAGCCTCTAAAAGAAGTAAAAGACAAGTGCTTGTCCTTGGAGAAACTAAAGATTAGTTATCCTACGATGGAGCTACATTAATTAATAGATCACAACTCATGGTTCAGAGTTCAGGACGGCCAATCACATCAGTTCCCAGTTTGTATTGAGAGGCGGAGGACGTACGTGTGGATAACGTATTAGCCCCCACATCGTACTTCAAATTGCTCCCTGATTAGAAAATCAGAAAATAGTTGCTTACAGAGTTTTGGAACCCCTAGTTTCTATAATTAGGGAGTTGTTTTAAGAATCAACTTTGCAACCAATTCTGCAAAGTCCTAATAATGAGGAAAGCTCAAACCTAGTCCACTGGGAAGATGTGGCTGGGGAATGAGTGGGTGGTAGAAAATGTCTGGGCTTCGGGCACCTGGGTGGCTCAGTGTAAGTTTAAGTTCAGGTTTAGCATCTGACTCTTGATTTCAGGCTCAGGTCATGATCTCACGGTTCGTGGGATCAAGTCCCACATCAGGCTCTGCATTGATGCTGGGGTTTCTCTCTCTCTCCCTCTCTCCCTGCTACTTCCCTATTCACACATTCTCTCTCTCAAAATAAATAAAATAAACTTTACTTTTTAAAGGTTTTTTAATTCATTTTGAGAGAGAGAGAGAGCAAGTGGGGGAAGAGGCAGAAAGAGAGAGAGAGAGAGAGAGAGAGAGAGAGAGAATCCCAAGTAGGTTCCACACTGTCAGCACGGAGCCCATTGCAGGGCTCAAACTCGCAACCCGTGAGATCATGACCTGAGCTGAAATCAAGAGTCAGAGGTTTAACTGACTGAGCCACCCTGGTGTCCCAAATAAAATAAAGTTGAAAAAAAATGAAAAATTAGATACAAACAAGACACGTTTTATCATAAAAACCTATAAATGGCCTAAAAGGTTTGGTCCTTGAATGGAAAAGCTTAAAGATGCCCGTTTTCCTTCAGGTGAATATTTGGACATCCTTGCCATCTCCTGTGACAGCTTTGATGAACAAGTCAACGTCCTCATTGGTCGTGGCCAAGGAAAGAAGAACCACGTGGAGAATCTTCGAAAACTGAGGACATGGTGTAGAGATTATAGAGTGGCCTTCAAAATAAATTCTGTCATTAATCGATTCAACGTGGATGAGGATATGAGGGAGCAGATTAAAGCCCTGAACCCGGTCCGCTGGAAAGTAAGTACCGTGTCCCGTGTCGCTTCTGCCGAGTATAACTCAGAAAATGTTTGGGAGACGCTTGTGTCAATGAAACCCGAAATGTCAAGGTTAGAGAGAACTCTGGACTGAAGGAGCCAGCCAGGAAACCGGGTCCTCATGCTTTCTTCCAGCCCTGTTAAACTTTAGGCTGCTTACGCTGTCTTTGCCTCAATTCCCCCTTCTAAAAACTGGAACCGATTCCCTTCTGGAATATTGGGAGGATAAAGGTCAAAAGATATAGTCAATGCTTGTAGGTGTTCTAAAAAAATACGTCCATAGGTGGGGCGCCTGGGTGGCTCAGTCGGTTAAGTGTCGGACTTCGGCTCAGGTCATGATCTCAAGGCCCATGAGTGTGAGCCCCGCGCACATGGAGCCTGCAACACGGAGCCTGCCTGGGATTCTCTCTCCCTCTCTCTTTGCCCCTCCCTCGCTCTCTCATTCTCTCTCAAAATAAACATTAAAAAAATAAAGCATATATCCATACAACACCTAACCGATATTTCTTTATTAAATATGGTAATACTGGATTTCTTCTTAAAACTCTTGGCTTATTCATAAATGGATATATGTTCTTCATAAATTCTGTTAATATATTATTCACTGAATTATTAGTAGATATTGGGGCCACACCATCCCCAAGCTGCAGCAAAGTTCATTCACCGAGATTCGTGCTTTCGATCCCTCCATCAGCTACTAAAAGTCTAACGTTCCAATTCAAGGTGTAATTACAGCACCCACCATGGACAGACACTTGCAGATAACGACAAATTAAACTTTCCTACCCCTGGCTGTTCCTCAGACTCAACTCAAGGAACTGTTTGAAACGCAGCTTCTCGGACCTGCGTCCCATGCCCCGAAGGAATTAGAGAAAAGCCAAGAAAGAGAGACAGGGGCAGGAACGAAGGCTGTGGTCCAGCAAGGGGGATGGACGAGGACCAGAGGCGAGGCTCAAAGCTCTTAGACTCTCCTTCTAGAACCACCTGCCGGACACTCTCCTTTTCCCTGATCCCCTATCTCTGTTCCACTACTGGCTTCCTCATTATTCTCTTTTTAGCTTCTCTCTCCCTGTATGTGTGTGTATACATACATACATACCTGGCTTTGGTTTGCTAGGAGCTCCTTGTAACTTCCTGATCCCACAGCTTCTTTCCTCCCATCTTGTAACTCCTCTTGTGGCTTCTGCGTGCTGAGTCACTCCAGAATCGCCTTTTCAAAATCCTGAGTTTTCTGGAGGGAGCAGATTAGCTACTGTCTGTTTGAAAAGCAGTTTTGGCATCAGATCACTGGCGTCTGCAGGCCGCAAACTGATGAAACGCAGCACCCCTGGGTCAGGTGCCTGGACCCCCGAGGCCGTGTCCTCCACGGAAGGCCCCGTGCTCAGTACTCCAGCACTGAACGAGAGTAGGAGGGAAGAAACCTCAGTGTTCGTCCACAGGGGGTCTGCCATCACCTTCAGGCTTGCTCTGGGGACAACAGAGCAGGCTGCACCTGACTTTCCCCATCTAATCCCACCACCCTTCCCCCTGTTTTGCATCTCAAGCCCCACTGAAGTTGGTGGATTCCGGAACCAAAGTCACCAGGGCCAAAGTCCCTGCGTGTCTTTACTGCACCTGCTATTCAAGCCGGCTTGGGATTCCCACCTGTGTGGAGACCTCCTCTGACCTCCTCTCTCTCCTCACCCTGTGCCTGGACTGGGGATGGGTGCCGCGGGGACAAAGATGAGAGGTGTCCCCTCCCAGGAAGCTCCCAGGCTACAGAGCAAGACAGCCAGGAAAGCAAATAGTAAATCTACCGTGTGACCAGGGTCCACGGGGACGGATGTTTAAGGACTAGGGAGCAGAGAAGAAGGGGGTGGGAATAGAGTGAGCAAAGAAGGCAACATGTAGGGTGCTTCAAAATTAATTCTAAGCTGGCTAAAATGTTAATTACATGCTGTGCGTAATCCCCCCTCCCTTACATGAAAACCCTATAACCCTGGGCTCTGTGCTGGGTCTGTGTTTGATCAGCTGTCACCTATTACCACCTTGCTCAGGTCCCTGGGACAGTTTTTTTCCTTCTCAGAGGATGGTATTCCTTATGATGGAATAATAATTCACACACACACACACACACACACACTTTACTTACTTAAAAGAATGTTAAAAGACTATTAATGGCTTTGGAAACTATCCTTGTATATCTACTGAAAAAAGCCCCACGTAGTGTAGAGGGCTTAATAAGGGATGTTTGAAGTCAGCAGAGACAGCATTTCGAAAATACTTATTTCTTGGTGGATCGCAAATGATTCGTCTATTTTCTTCATACTCTCATTCCCTGTGGTGAACATCACTTAGTTGGTGGTCTGAAAAGGTTAGATTGCCAGACTGGCTCAAACATAAACTCTACCAGTTTTATATTTTCAGACCGTTTGCACTTTCTGACGTTGAGGGACCCAGAGCGATGTCTTTCTATAATGTTCTTTAGTAAGAGGACTCTTCCTTGCATAGAGGACACGAAGCCGGGTCTGGGGAGGTGAGGTTTGGGACGTAAACATGGGGGGTGGGGGGGGTCACTCTCTGCTAAGCAAACACCCTCCTCGCCTTCCAGGTCTTCCAGTGCCTCCTCATTGAGGGGGAGAATTCTGGAGAAGACGCCTTGAGAGAAGCGCAACAATTCATCATCAGCGATGAAGAATTTGAAGGATTCTTAGACCGCCACAAAGAGGTGTCCTGCTTGGTGCCCGAGTCTAACCAGAAGGTATAATGGAGCAGACATGGTCACGTCTTGAGATTGTTCCAAGCAGGGACCTCTCTAGCTCAAGGGATCCACACACTGCTCCTTTAGAGGGCTCAGCGAGGAGGATGGGAGGGTGCAGCCTCGGGCTGGAACCCACCACCAGCCCTACACCTGCCAGCTGTAGGGCCTCTGAAAGACCTTCAGGTTCCCTTCCCCCGCCCCTGTCCTTGGACTCTGTGTCCGCCCACCGTTCCCGCGGTGGGAGCTGTTCCAAGGACGCAGCCTCGAGAGGGTAGGTATAGCTTCCTCTAGGAGAATAGGGACACCTTTCATATACCCACAGAAGGTAAAACCAGTTACGGGTAATGAAGGTGACATTAAAATCTGCAGGCAGACTCCCAGGTTAATAGCCTTAAAGCTTAATTCCATTGAAAATGGGGGAAATTCCACGCATGGTGGAAAAATAGCCATTGGGAATGCTGAATAAAAAACAAGGCTCTCCCACAGCTTGAGAAAATGGGGAAATTAGCCTGGGGATTTCATCCTCGGAGAAGCTCTCTCAGTGTCCTTTGACCCTTTCAGCCTGGGGCAGAGAATCCAGCCTGCTGAAAACTGTGAGAGATGCCCCTGGAGATGTATGTTAGGTGGGGACAGGGGCCCTGACTGATGGATCCCCTCGTAAGGGACAGAGCCAAAGACACTCACGTGGCATAAGAAATGCAGACTCCGGAAGCAGTAAAACACAAACACGCAAACCCCGTAAGACCGACCGTTGAGCGCACATACTGAAAAATATACTTGAAACTAAATTTGTATTTAATTTCTCTTTTGCAGATGAAAGATTCCTACCTTATTCTGGATGAGTATGTGAGTATTTCTCATGAATTATAAAATTTAAAGGCTCAGGCTTTCTCCCGTGGGGCGATGGGTCCTCAGGTGTCACATAGAAAGTGGCACTGCGTGTCCTGTTGTCTTGGGCTGGGGGTTCTCCAGCACCAGGGCACCCAGGGTACTTTGGAGGAAGGTCCTATCACACCTCACATCACCTTTAATACCTCTGATGTTGCCAGCTTGTCCCCTGATCAATCTTGGCTTTGGTGAGAAGAGGTTACCTGCGGCTCCTCTCCAGAAGTCACTGACACGATTGCTACCCGCTCTGCCTTCCAGAGAAGAAGGAAAATATTCCCCTTCTCAAATTTGGAAAACAAATTACTTTTTTCTTTCGTCTTTTTTTTTTTTTTGGCTAGATTCATAAACCATTGCCAATATTTCTAGTACAGGACAAACAAGTCCATTCAAAGACCTGTTTCTAAGACATGAGCGAGCTCCACGGGCGCCTGGGTGGCTCAGTCGGTTGAGCACCCAACTTCAGCTCAGGTCATGATCTCAAGGTTCATGAGTTCGAGTCCTGCGTCGGGCTCTGTGCCGACAGCTCCGACCCTGGAGCCTGCTTCTGGTTCTGTGTCTCCTTCTTCTCTCTCTGTCCTCCCCTGCTCATGCTCTGTTGGTACGTCTGTCTCTGTCTCTCTCTCTCAAAAATAAATTTAAAAAAGCATTAAAAAAAGAAATGAACTCCGACAACAACAATGGTTTTAACATATGCATGGAACTTGTCAAAATGAGAAATGCTCATTTTGACTTTTGGTATTTTATTATTTTCAAATTAACCAATGATGCTTCACAGCCATTTCATGGTCTGTCAGTAGGACAAACTCTCTTTATGGGGCATAAGGAGAAAGGCAATGATGCTAATGTCCAGTGTTAGAGGGTTCAAGGTAGAGAGGAAAAGTCAAACAGAATTTACTTCTGTTTTTGGAGTATCATGATAGGCAGGGGGTTTTGACCAATGCTCCTTCACAAACTCTCTGGCCTCCACACAGTTGGCACAAACATAGTGGAACCAAAATTTGCTTTTGGTAATTTAAGAACATTCTGAATCATCAAATATTACCGTAAGGTGCTTAGTGACATGGTGGGTGTTAAGAAGGGTGAAGACCTCATTCCCGCCTGACAGGGCGTATAAGACTCTTCAGTCTGGTGCCTGCCCGCCTTGGTATTTCCTTTCTTATCCCACTCTCTCCCTTTCTCAAAAGAAAGTTTTATTAACTTTACACCTGTATATCTGTGCGTGAACAGTTTTCATTCCAGTAGTATCACCTACATGCCAGCCTGTGTCATGCTTCTGTGCATTTATAACACCGTTCTCTCCAGTTAACAGTTTCTAAAATTTTCTAAGTTTATTCTTTTATTTTGAGAGAGAAAGAGACAGCACGAGTGGCGGAGGGGCAGGGAGAGAGGAGAAGGAGAGAAAGAATCCCAAGCAGGCTCTGTGCTGCCAGTATAGAGCCCAAAGGGGCTCAACCATGAGATCATGACCTAAGCTCAAACCAAGAGTCTGAACGCTTAATCGACTGAGCCACCCAGGTCCCCCCCCACCTTACAATTTCTAAACATTACCTCCCCCCGACCCATGGAGGGACATGTGGCAGGCATGTAATTTGGTTTATCATGTGCTCGTCGATCTAACGTGTTTCTGTTGGTTAAAGTGAGCTCTTCGAGCAGAGAAGGAGTGTTCTAGGAGGTCGGCATCCTCAGTGTAGTGTCTGGCCAACACCTGTCGCTAAATATTTGTTGAAATGGCTCCAGAGCCAAACATCATTCTGGATTAACCCCCCAACACTGAGTTTCAAGGAATCAGTTATACAAACATATCCCCTTTCTGTCATGAATTTTCTAGATGCGCTTCCTGAATTGTAGGAACGGGCGGAAGGATCCTTCCAAGTCCATCCTGGATGTTGGCGTAGAAGAAGCTATAAAATTCAGTGGATTTGATGAAAAGATGTTTCTAAAGCGAGGAGGCAAATATGTGTGGAGCAAGGCAGACCTGAAGCTGGACTGGTAGGTCCGGAAGTGGACCCAGCCTTCAACGCGCCCGTGGGGACGCTCGCTCGGACCTGAGGTGTGCTGGCCGGGCTCAGCAGGAATTCCTGCTGCATTTCTCAACGGCCCCCAATCCCATCTTCTGTTGCACCTGCTACCTGGTTCTCCACGGTAATTCCTGGATCATCAAAATCCACAGATAATGCAAAACCCTTAACTTTAGTTAATTCGCTTATTTAGGATTTAGTTTTTTGAGCAGTGTTTTCTGCGACTCCCGTGTTCCTAATTTTGAAGCTATTTTTATCAGACCTTTCATTTGACAGAGTTGGGGGCCTTTTGTTTGTTTTTTTGTTTTGGTTTTTGTTTTTTGTTTTTTGTTTTGTTTTTTTGCTAAATGTTGAGATCGCAATTTTCACATCTAGAACAACGACACAATCCCTCCCCTGGTTAGTCTGCCCGCTGTAACTCTGTCCTTTCTGCCTTCATACCGTCGTGGTCTTGGACTTTTTAACCCAGAGTCTAGAAATAGTCAACAGATGTTTTCAGAGAGCAGGAGATGATGATCTCATCGGTGTTCAGTAAGGGCCTAGACGGAGATAGTTCATCTGCCCACGCTCTGCACGGCCCCTGGCCCATGTTGACTATTCCGTGAATGTTAGCTCTCTCCGCTAGTCCCTTTTCTCCTCCAAGAGTCTCAGCAAAACAAATACACACTTTACACTTCATGACAAAGTGGTCAGGGTTCAGATTGCTGTATGCACCTGTTATCCAAGCCACCGGGATCTTCCCTGCAACAACGTATGAGTGCATGTGAATAGACAGTTGTCCCTGTGTCTGTGATAAATCACGGCTACTAGATTGGTCTGATCTGTTAGGAAAAGGCACTGGGATGCTGTCTAGGAAAGAACGAGGGGAAACGCCTAGAATGTACCTGGATTTTACATAAATGAAGCCATGGCTCAATATAATATTTCTCAACTAACTCTGAATCACTTGAAACAAGGATATAATCTGGGTCCAAAAAAAAAAAAAAAATCTAGGCGAAGAGGAGAAAACCCGTGCCTTCCTTTTCTTAGCTTCTTTGGGAAAATATCACTTAAACTGGGTCAGGGGAAAAGGTTCTCTACTTGTGGAAATATCACACACAGTTTGTTTATGTAATTTAGACAGTATCTCATTGCCTGGAAAACAATAATTTCCTATCATTGTTTCAAAAAAGCAAAATCATGGACCATTTTTTTTGCCCAAGCCTGGAGAAATTGTAACCCAGCTGCCATGCCAGTGTCGGTCACTAGGTGGCGTTTGAACGCTGCCCGAGTCTGTGAAGCAGCCACACAGAGATTCGCTTCATAATCTACTTTCCAGACTCGGTGATTTTGAAAGTTTGGTTTGTGATTTTTTTTTTTCCCGGAAAAGATATTTCTACTTCAAATTTGAAGTCACTATCATACAACAGAAATATATTTGTGTCCCATCTAAAACAGGATGGGTTAAAAAAAATAAAATAAAAACTTTTTAAATAAATAAAAAATAAAATAGGATGGGCTGTCCTGCATTTTCCATTTTTTTGTTTTATATTTTAAGAGAAAAATGAATTAGAAAGCTTTTTCCTTGTATGGGCCTTGAACATATCTAAGCTATGACCGTAACTAAGCTATGATGACCTTAGTGTATATAATCAGTATATAAAACTTTTGATTTTTTTTGCATAACATGACCACACTTTGCTGATCTTCACATTATTCAACAAGAGTAAGTTCAGCAAACGAAGTTCACGTATGTGAAAGCACCGAAGACGTTGTCTGGTAGACAGCAGGTGCTCAATCATGAAACAAAATCTAAATTGAAAGTCCAAATCCTCTGAGTTGGAATGAATTTCTCTCAAATTCGATCAAACTCAAAATGCAGGAAATTGTATTACTCATTCCCCAAAGGAAGTCTAAAACAAAACAAAACAAAACTGCACCAGAGAAATAAGTATCCTACATCTAGTTTCCAGCTGTTTTTTACATCACTATTCCCCTTCCTTATGCACCGTTAGGATCGGCAATGTTTAAAATATCTAAATGTTCATTTTTAAGGGGGAGAAATTGGGACATTTAACACTGAGTAAAATTCAAATTTGAACTACAGAACCTTTTGCTTTATATTTTCAGTTTTAAATATGAGTGTCAGTTTTGTGAAACACAGTCTTTTTTATTGAAAAAAAAAAAAGAGTCCACGTCTCGTGATGAGCACTGAGTAATGTATAGAATCGCTCGATTACTATATTGTACACCTGAAATAACACGATGCTGTACGTTAACTGGAATTGGAAAAAAATAATGAACAAAAAGGGGGAAAAAAACAAATGGTAAATTTAACTGAGGCATCTCCATTTCAATGTGAAGAACAAAGGTTTCGTGGTGCTTTTGAGTGTTGCTAATGTTTACATGGTGGTGATATGAGTAGAATTTTGTCTTAGGAAACCTAGAAAGGTCAGACAATAGTAATAGCATGTTGGTTTCAAAAGTATGAATCGACTCTGCCATTCAGTGATAGATGGTGCGAAAGTTGCCTATTTTCTTTTAAGGTTAAAGGGGAGTGAGATCACGAGCTGAATCATCTGAAAGGCAGACTCCTGTTCCTTCGCTGCTGGAGTCTGGAGTCCAGTCCCTGTGTTGGGAGAGACACAACGTGATACTAACACAAGCGAAGTCTCAGTGAGACTCTATCGGGCAATAATTCCTCCCATAGACTACCCTCTGGTTGAAAGACTGTTTAATCAGCTGTGATTAGAGGAAGACCAATCATGCCCTAAGATTTTAAAGCTTTGTCTTGAGTGTGTATAGAAGGTCTCCTTTATTAGGGGAAAAAATATATTTTTTCTTCATATGTGCTGCTCTGGAGTATTGATCTGATGTATTGTAAGACGTTGTAATATATTAAAATATTGTTTGTACACTGCCTCCTCTCTCAGTGGGCCAATATAACGAAGCCTCTCCTGGGTGTGTATTTAAAGTAATCGTGTGCTTTTACAAACTGCCATTGCTAAAGGCAAGTACAGTTTAAAAATCAACAAGTTTATCAATAATTAATAAGCACATTGCAGACAACCCGATCACCAACCACAGGGAGCGGAGACGAGTCACCGGAGAAAATGGCCTTTGTATTCTAAAATGAAAACCTGCGTCTTGGGGGCCAGGTGTCCAAAACCCGGTCACGTCAGGGATAGCACCAGCCTCCGCACCAGTGGGCCTAGCTCGGCGCTCGAAGTGTGAGCCGTCCGGCAGTCCCAGGGGCAGGCCGGTGCCTGGCCCTGGGGTCCAAGGAGGTGCACCCCTGGCACCCTGGTTCCCGGCCGTCCAGTCGGTTCCTGACCCCTTCCTTACAGGCACCCCCTGGCCCTGCTCCTGCCCCACAGGAAGAGCTGTTACCTCCCAGCCGGCCCTCCCATAAGTGATTCATCTTTTCCCTCAGGGCATCTCAACGTGTCCCTGTCTCATTCAGCTCCCAATTCCAGGCTCTCACAGCCAAGTGCTCTGCATTCCTGGCCCCGGTGTCCCCCTCGTGCCCTCCATTCTTGCTCTGGTCCTCCTCGGCCATGCAGCATTCTCTCAGACATGCCTGTGCCCCGGACCTCTGGTTACAGCACTCGCTTCTTCCAAGGGGATGTGGCCTCACGACTTTCACCCTCCTGGACGCTCGCTAACCCTGGGCTCCAGCCCCAGAGGTCAGGGGGCAGATCCAGCACCTCCTTCCAGCCAATGAGTCTCAAGGAGCAGCTCGGGTCATCGGTCGTGTGTCCAGGCCACATCTGGGGTGCACGACTCCGTGTCAGGCCCCTGGTGCTAGGTGCCCTATGCAGCCATGGTGAACGAAAGGGCAAATTGTGCAGAACCACCTCCAACACCCCCCCCACCCCCCCAGCAAGCCCAACTCAGGTGCTCTTGAGATGGGCTCCAAAATTCAGGCTTTAACATTTTTTTTTCACGATTCCTCTTCTTTTTTTTTTTTTTTTAATGTTTATTTTTGAGAGACAGAGTGTGAGCAGGGGAGGGACAGAGAGGGAGACACGGAATCCAAAACAGGCTCCAGGCTCTGAGCCGGCAGCACAGAACCCGACGCAGGGCTCGAACTCACGAATCGCAAGATCCCGACCTGCGTCGAAGTCAGGCGCTTAACGGGATGAGCCACCCAGATGCCCCTTCATGATTCTAAAACGATACACGCTTGGAGTATATTTGAAAAACAGAGTAAAGCCAAATGAAGGAAATAAAAAAAATTATCCATAACTCTATCACTCAGAGGTAACTGCTAATTTGCTTCAGGTCTTTCCGGTCAGGCATATTTTTTTAAGAGAGTTAAGTTCATTCTCAATTTTGTTTCCCACACAAAACCTTCTGAAGGTTTTTAAAGTCAATGAGCATTCTTATACCTTAATGAGAAAGGCCAGTTCCTCACAATTCACACTAATAGATGGAAGGACGTTCAATGTCGTTCCAAAAACCACAGTTGATTTGAAAAAAAAAAAAAATCCCTGGGTTTGGGTTTTGAGTTGCTTACAGATTTGTTTATGAACGTGAATGTATCGCATGTTCTGGGAAGTCACTTTATCTAGAAAAAATACATAATAATAATTATAATTACTACATAATATATATAAATATATATAATATATATAAATATATTATATATATAAATATGTAATATATATAGTTTATAAATATATATAATATATAATATATATAGTTTATAAATATATATAATATATAATATAATTATAAATATATAAAATATACATAAAATATATAATATATATTTTATAAATATATATAAAATATAATATAATTATAATTATATAAACATACTTATAATTATAAATCAGCTTCTCCGTGCAAGCTCTTTCCTGGAGGATCTGGGAGACCCCCCAAAGGTGAAGTGTTTTTTCATTCAGGGCCGTCTCAACTTATCCCTGCCTGATTCTGCTCCCAAGTTGATCTGCGAGGTTTTTCCCCACCACTGAGCCACTCTCCAATTGTGGGTGCCCCACAATTCAGCTCAGCTCTGACATTTCTGCCTGGAGATAGCGGTAGGTCCACAGGGTAAGTGGTCCCTCCCACAGGACCGACCCCCACACCCCTCTTCAGATGCCAGTCCCAAGTCCAGAGAATCAACAGCTATATATTGGAGGTTCCCACAATCCCTCCTCAGGTTCAATTAATTTGCTAGAGCGGCTCATTGAACCCAGAGAGACATTTTACGTTGTAGATCACTGGTTTATTATAAAAGGCTACCACTCGGGAACAGCCAGATGGAAGAGGTGCGTAGGGCCAGCCATGGGAAAGGGTGAGGAGCCCCCATGCAGTTTTCAAGTTCACTGGTCTCCCCAGATCTCTGCATGTTCCCCAACCTGGAAGCTTTCTGAACCCTGTCCTTCCGGATTTTTATGGCGTATCATTACAGATGCGTGATCGATGGAATCATCAGCCATTGGTGAGTGAACTCAATCACCAGCCCCTCTCCCCTCCCAGAGGCCTGGGGGTGGGAAGAAAAGATCCCACCTTCCAATCACAGGGTTGTCTCCCCTGGCAACCAGCTCCTAGCCTTCCAGATTTTCTGAAGTCACCGTATTAACATAACAAAATACACTTTTATCCCTCTCATTAGGATAGGATCCCTTAGGAAATTCCGAGGGTTTTAGGAGTTCTGTACCAGGAAGCGGGACAAAGGCCAGAGATATATTTCTTTTTTAAAAAAATATTTTTTAATGCTTATTTATTTTGAGAGAGAGAGGGAGAGAGAGAGACAGACCGAGGGAGGGGCAGAGATGGAAGGAGAGAGAGAACCCCAAGCAGGATCTGCACAGCCAGCATGGAGTCTAACTCGGGACTCGATCCCACGAACCGTGAGATCATGACCTGAGCCGAAACCAAAAGTTGGAGGCTCAACCGACTGAGCCCCCCAGGCGCCCTTATTTCTTATTATGTATAAATCACAGCATCACACTCTGAAACCCCCTTAGCTCCTCGACTGAAGAGTCTGACCTCTGTCACTTCTTGAGGTTTGGGTTGTAATCAACTTTCTGCGAGCTCTTTCCCGCAAGCAAGTTGTTACGGAGGAGTCAGAGAACAGGAAAATATGTGAAGTTGGAACCGTGTCTTTTCAGGAGGGATAACTTACTGCTCCATAATAAAATACCACCGACCGGGTGGGGGGGATGGATCTTTAAAAAGAGACGTGTTTCTCCCAGTTGTGGAGGCTGGAAATCCAAGATCAAGGTGCTGGCTGATTTGGTTCCAGGTGTTAAAAAACGAAACAAGCCCCGAGTGGAGTCACGTGACTCCTGAGGGTGAAACTAAGATTCCAAGTTTCAGCCTCTCCCAGGAACGTGGCCTTTTAAAAATCCTTCCGAAATGTCCCGATCAGCCCCGGGGAGGCCATCCGCGGGATCAAAACCCTGCTATTCTTTCCCCCTGAAAAGAACCCGACCTGGCCTGAAACAAGCCTTCCTTTTCTTCCCCCGGTAGCTCCTTGACCCGCTGTCCTTCCCATGAACACTTGCCCCTGTGCGGCTGCTGGGACATCTCCCCGCTGGCTTAAAGGGATGCTTCCTGATTCAGGAATCACTTAATAAAGCCAATATGGTCTTCAGACTTACTCAGTCAAACCTTGTTTGTTTTTAACATGGGTATGCGATTCCCCCTGGCCTGTCCTCGCACGGCAGAGACCCCTCTGTTCTCCAGCACCCGAGTTCCTCAGAGCGCAGACCAACGTCAGAGCCAAGATGAGGGAGAGACCTGTTCCCTCCTCCTTCCCAACCGCCAGGGACCCAGAGTCCACATCTGCCCTCAGCTTCTGTTTTGCTGTTTGCTTATTTGTTTTAATCCGTGGGGCCTTCTCCGATAGTTAGATGTGAGGGTGTGTCTTCTTTCGGGCAAATGGGATATGTCCTCACCCTGTGGTCCTGGAATAAAAGTTCTCACCTGTTTCCGATTCTGTGTCTCCCTCTCTCTCTGCCCCTCCCCCGTTCATGCTCTGTCTCTCTCTGTCCCAAAAATAAATAAAAAGCGTTGGAAAAAAAAAAAAATTAAAAAAAAAAGTTCTCAGAAACACAGCCCCGGGGATCCCACGACGACGTTAGTGCCCGGATAGGAGAGGGGCGAGGGAGCCAAGGGGAAAGGGGGTGGCTAGATCTTTGGACACACACAAAACGGGGAAAGAGACATGCCACACCCTGCGTTGTAACTTCTCAGGCGGCCACGTCTGGCTCCAGACACACGTAAAACGAAAACGTAGCAAAAGTGCAGGTGGAACAGGACAGTCAGATTAACGCATCCGAAGGAGTCATGGAAGTTACCAAGGGCATCACTGGGACGAGGTCTGAAATAGTAGGAGAGGTTTGCCAGGCCGCCAAGGGGTAGGGAATTCATGTGTGTGTTGTTGTGTTGTTATTGGTGGTGGTGGTATGTGTGTGTGTAGACAGAGAGAAAGAGAGGTGTTTATGGATTGTCTGCATTTTAAGGAGGTTGAACAATCTTAAGACTACCACTTTTATTTATTTAAAAAAAATTTTTAATGTTTATTTATTTGAGAGGGAGAAAAAGAGTGCGAGTAGGGGAGGGGCAGAGAGAGGGAGACACAGAATCCGAAGCAGGCTCCAGGCTCTGAGGTGTCAACACAGAGCCCAGCACGGGGCTCGAACTCACGGACCGCGAGATCATGACCCGAGCCAAAGTCAGGCGCTCAACCGACTGAGCCACCCAGGTGCCACTAAGTACTTTTAAAATCACAGCGGGATAAAACTTAAATACAAACAAAACCCTTCTTAGAAACCAAACAAAACAGCCTCTAAAGAGCTCTCTACATCTTTTTTAGGCCCAGAAAGGGTCTGCATAGCCCCAAATTCTATTCTGACTCTCCACAGTCCTGGCCCCAGACCTTTCCATCCACAGGTGGATCCCAGGCCCGCGCCCAGCTGCCACCCTCATTTCTAACGGACAAACCCTCTGTCCTGTCAAACCGGACGGTCCGTCCTGGGGAAGGTGTTACCCGATTTTCGCCGTTGCGGTGGCTGGAACTCTTCAGGGGCCATCACTTACACGGGTCGGATCCCCGTGAAGCGGTTCCGGGATGGCTGTTTACCAGCTGGAGGTGCCGTCAGGACCGCCCCCTGTAGAGGGTGGTGAACGGCAGGTCTGGGGTGCATCCACCGTGGAGACTCAGCGGGTGGATCTGGGGGCTGGGACCCTAGGGGACTGGCTCAGGGTGAGGGCGGCAGGGCAGGTCTTTAACCTGGCACGGACCAGTCGTTGGAGGAAGCTGCCTCCAGAAAGCGGGTATAAATGTGGGTGCAGCAGCTTCCTTTGGGAGAGGACAGTTCCTGGGAGGCGTGCCGTCACCACCCCCCCCCCACGCACCCCCAGCGGCTGGGGGAGTGAGTGTTGTGCTTCTGCACAAGTCACTGTGGCATTCGCTACACCCGTGAAATCTCACCCAAACCCCGGCCAGTGGATGCGGTGCTATGTCCCACACCCGCCTCGCCATCCTCTGTACCTCTAAGACATGATACCACGTGGCCACGTCCAGGATGCATGTGCTCTGGGCACCCCACCTCTTGTCCTGACACACTGCCGGTTTCCTTACTGCCAACCCGATCCCTAAATTCCTTCCAGGTTCCCAGAGTTTCCTGGCTCCTTGCTACCTGCCTCAAATGCGCTCTCGTGTCTGACACTTGACAATCTGTTCTCCTTCCTTGGTGGCACACTTTGGCTCTCTTTAAGACGCCGAACGACGAATCGCTGCTACTCAAAACCAGTCTATACTGAACGCGTCAGTTGGTTTACACGAGACCAAGCTGCAGTCACAAATGCACCCTAAAATTTCAATAGCTCGACACATGGGACTTTATGTTCTCCCGGGAATTGTCTTACGAAGAGGCGACTCTGAGATCCAGGCGGATTTCACGTTGTGATCCAAACATCTCAAGAGGTGGGTCTATCATCACTATGGTAGGGGTGGGCAAGGTGGAGGTCTTGAAATTCTTCTCTGTCTCAGCCCCAAAGTGAAACTCCTGCCTACAGTCTATTGAACACAATGAGTCAAGTGTCCCCACCTAACTGCAAGGAGGCTGGGAAATGTGGAGAAACACAGGGATATTTAGTGAGCATTAAATGTCTGCCCGCAATTAAGTCCATCGAATGTTGAATATAACTTAATCATTCCTTCCGAGCTGAAAAAGGCCTTTTAAATTTTGTTGAGCCACAAGGGCCATATTCTATTGATCACTATAGAAAAGCAGTGTAATAAAATGTCACAAGAACTCCGAATCTGCCAAGAACCTTGAATAATAGCACCATTTATGCCACTAGCTGGCGGTGATCTTGGAGCCGTCAAAGGCCACTTTAAACCTTGGTGTTTCTGGATGTGCAATGAAAAGATTAGACTCAACCTGCTCCCTGGTCTCAACGTCTGTGTACATCTACGGCATTTACGTCCGAGCCACACAGAAGTCGTAGTTCGTGAGACCGTAGAAGACAAGATTCATTTACTTCATTCAACAAATACTTATTACGTGCCCAGAACCTGTCCTTCCTGAGCTGAGTGCGGTGGGGAACAGGGCAGAAAACATCTCTGTGTGCTGCAAAAGATGCCAAGCACAACAGTTTTACTTCGTTATTGACACAGCAACCTTCTTATTTACGATTGTTACTCTTAAAAATAAACCTGCCAGCGGCCGACTTCGGCTCCGGTCACGATCTCGCGGTCCGTGAGTTCGAGCCCCGCGTCGGGCTCTGTGCTGACAGCTCAGAGCCTGGAACCTGTTTCGGATTCTGTGTCTCCCTCTCTCTGACCCTCCCCTGTTCATGCTCTGTCTCTCTCTGTCTCAAAAATAAATAAACGTTAAAAAAAAATTAAAAAAAAATAAACCTGCCAGTTGTTGTACCAGCAACAACCAGTTTATTCAGGAATAACAGAGAATTGCCATCTGGGACAAGCAAGCTATGGCAAAAACCATAGGCAAGTCCACAAACAAAGGAAAGGAGCAAGGACACCAGGACGTTGGGAAGGCTGTTGTACGTAAAGAGTCCACTGGAGTAAACGAGGAGCTGGAAGTGTAGTGGCTCCTCGAGGGCTGAGATGTGACGGTTTCTCATTGGCTGGGCTGTTGCCCTGGAGGAGAAGACCTTCCTTCCTCCGGCAGGTGGGTGCGGTAAAGGAACATCCATCTGCCAGGCCCCTCTTGTCCAGGCGGACTGGCAATGACCAGGAGTGAAAGGGCCCGAGAGATCCCTCTGCCCAACCTCCTGACTCCTACTTCCGTGCGGTGTCCTTTTAATTCATCCTCACACACCCATTAATTTTTACCGCCTTTGTATATGGCGTTTTGATTTTTGTTGTGACGCTTATTGCCTGAATTGTAGTCACACATTGGACACCTTCTGGGGGCTTGTACAGGGTCGCTCGGGCTCCTGGAACAAAACACCAGGGACTGAATAGCTCAGACAACAGAAATGTATCAGGGCACAGCTCTGGAGGCCGGAAGTCTGAGATGAAGGGGTTGGCTTTCGGGGAGAATCTGTTCCCAGCCTCCTCTGGGCCTCTGGCGCCTGGCCTGCGATCTTTGGCGAGACCCAGTTCGCGGAAGCATCGCCAACCTCTGCCTTCATGTTCACGTTCACAGTAGCGTCTCCCTGACGTGCACGTCTGTCCTCAAACTTACTCTTTTCGGAAAAACACCAGCCACGTTGGATCGGGGCCCACTCTACTCTAGTATGATTTCATCCGAACTACTGACATCCCCAACGACCCTATTTCCATATAAGGTCACATCATGAGTTAGCCGTGGTTAGAACCTCACCATAAGAATTTGGAGGGGACGCAATTCCATCCACAGCAGTGCCGTCAAGGGACCACAGGGATGAATTTTTCTCTCCACTTGTATTTTCTTACTTGAAGTTTTGATTTTCTTCCTTAAGCTATGCTTCTTTTTTGTTTCGACCACGTATTTCAAGTGATCGCAATGTAACTTTGCTTTTTTTGTACCTTCTCTCCAGGTAGTCTAGGAAAAGAGCTGAGTCTTGTAGTATTTTCAGCTCCGGGGTGTTTGCAAAGCTGAAGGCAGAGCTGAGGACAATTTCCCTGCATCCTGTCTTATGTAGACGTTCTGGGCACGGATGAGATTCTTTGGGATGTGTAGGTTGGGGGAAAAGGGAGAGGCCTCCGAGAGGTGGGACGCAGGAGTGGTCACCAGGGGAGATTTCCCAGGATGCCCTGAGAGTGGCAGGAAGGGATCTGGCATTGCCTTGTCCCTCGCAGGCCACCTGGGCCACCTGGGGAGCTGACCCCGTGGAAGAGAAACTGTGGCCAACAATAAGTGACATTTAGTTGCTGGCTACGCTCTTTGAAACGAGGCATGGCATCCAAACGGATTTTAAAAATTAAAGAAATGTGAACTTTCTGTACTTAAAGAATGTGTGATTGCAAAGTCATACAAACTGCGGCGTCTGAAATGTTTTTCTTTTAATCCACGAGCGTGAATCTGGAGCTTCCCTCAATTTTGTGTCTGGAGGAGAAACTTGAGAATGGAATTGCGTTTCTCCAGCCTCTGGACCATTTAGGCAGCAGCCTGTTTACCAGCGAGCCCAGAATCTTGCCTCCAGTAGGTAACCAAAAAGGCACTTGTTCCGTGAGGAATGATGCGTCACAAACACTTAGGAACAATGGGTATCTTTTAAAATGGGCCTGGCGTGATAAACCTCTGACAAAACCTCTGGGGGAGATGGCCCAACGTCACCACCTGTGAAGGGATCGGACTAGAAGCCAAACAGCAATGAGTGGAAATGACCTTGAGAGACCCAGGCAGCTCGTTGCTGGAGAGAGCCAGGATGGGTGCTCCCAGGTTAGAACTCACAGTGGACGATTTCACTCTTTACTGGGGGCTTAGTATGCCCAAGGCCCTATGGGGGAGTACAGAGAAAAACGGCCTCATCACTGTTCTACAGAATCTTAAGATCTAACAACCAGACGGTAAATATCCGAAACGTGAGTGTGACCGATGCCATGGTCCGCACAGAAACAAGCTCAGTATTACACAAGTTCAGAGATCTGGGGGGTGGGAGAAGAGGCGATTGATCGGGAAGCCTCTAGAGAAAACAACTCTATTCTAGACGCATTGGATGCAAGTTATATTATCGATGAGGATGTCCTCTTTCTCAGACGATCTCATTACCAAAGTCAGAGCGGGAATGAAGTCATATACAAGTCACTGCGTAAACACTTACTAGCTCAGGTGTACCCCCGGCTAAGAGCACACCCCCTTCCAGCCCCAGATGCTCCTTCTCAACTCCTCTGATTCGATTTCACGTCTGCATCTCAGCAGGGACCCAGGCGTCACGGAGCGGGCAGGCTCATTTCCATTCTTCATGGATCCACAACCGCCCTTCCCCCTGACATTCTTCCATAGGTCCTGTCACACAGAGTCCGGGAAAGGTGATTATGTGCTCTGTGAGGCTCCGGCCCCCGTGCTGGGCCGTTCTCACCTCCTACCGAGCATCTGGAGTAAAAGTGTTAGGGTTCATCTCACTATGCCTCCTTCCTGATCAACGACATTTCCATGAGGAATTTGAGAGACCTTGGGAGTCAGGTACCCGTTCATACGTTCATACGGGTACCTTTGAGGAGGGGAAATATTTACCGGAGCAACTTCCCAATGTGGATGAGACAGATTTATGTTTTTGAAAAACAGCCGTGTATGCCATAGAGGAAGATCAATTATACACAAAGTCGAGGAAGTTGAGAATCTTGTAGTGTGCCTGTTTGGGGTAAAGGGGAGAAATAACAGCCAAGGGCACTGCTGTCCTTAGAGTCGGGCATTATCAGCTACGTGCATACTGCTCTGTGCGTAGCTGACTGACTTAACCCCTCGGAGGATCCCTGAGACACACGCACCTGCATTTCCAGGGAAAACAATGGAAGCACAGAGAAGTTAGGAAGCACAGGGGGCCGGTAGGTGAAGGCATTAGAATTCTGAGCCCACAGTGGCGGGGATGGTGTTAAGGAAGGAAGATACTGCGGGGGGTTGACCCACAATTCTGGAGAACCCAGTCTCTGCATTGAAGGAGGCATCGTTTCACACACACACCAACGAGTTTTGTTCGGCTCTGCATGCCCGACAGGCATATAATGTAACACTTGGCGAACTTCTAGCTACCAAAGGGAGGGGCAAAAATAAATCTTGTAGGAATTCTGCCGTCAACGGTCTTCGACAGCAACAAGCCAGAAGCCCTGAGACTAGGAAGGGGATTGCTTCTGCCGGGGGTCTCGCGTCTCCGACCGTCCGGGTCGGCTCTCCTCCATCCGTCCGAGCAACCAGGTAGCGGGGATGGAGAGGCATCTCCGTGACGCCGGCGGAGAAAGGCCCGCGGCCGTGACCGCCAGGTCCTCGGCCGGCAGGGATGCGGCCGCGGTCCTGCGGGCTCGGGTCTGGCCCGGGGCGGCGCTCTCCGGTCACCCGGCTGAGGGTCGGAGGGGGTCACCGCTGGCTTCCCAGCCGGCTGACGCCGCCCCCCTCCCCCGCCCCCTCCCGGGTCCCGGCGGCCGCAGACGAGGCGGGACCCCGCGGTCCCGGGCGCGCGGCGGGCGGAGGCGCCGCCCCGGGCGGGCGGGCGGAGGGCGGAGGGCGGAGGGCGGAGGCCGGGCGCGCGGCGGGCGGCAGGGGGCGCTGCGCGGCGGGCGGGGGCGCGGGCCGAGCCCGGGCGCCCGCGTCTTTGTGCCGCTCGCCGCCGCCCGCTCTGCCCCCCGCCGCCGGTGCGCCCCGCTGGAGGGCGGGCAGGGGATAAAGGGCGGCTCCGGCGGGCGCGGGCACCGGACAGCGCACCCCGCACGCGGCGCCGGACACCCGGCCTGGGCGCAGCCCCCGGAGCCCCGGCCGCGCGGGACCAGGTGGGTGACGCGCGTCGCTTTGTGTCGGCGTCGCGGGAGCGGGGCGCGGCCGGGGGTGAGGTGGGGGGGACGGAGGGATGCGGCGGGGCGGGGCGGACCCGGCCGGGGTCCCGGGGCGCTGGGGTCGGGGCGGGGACGCGCAGGCTCCCGGCCGAGGGCGCCACCCTGGCCCTGCCCTGTCCCTCGGTGGCCCCGGCGCCTGGCGCGGGTCTGCAGCGCGGCGACCCCGGCGCTCCGGCAGGCGGGTCGGGCGGGTTGGGGCGGGGTGGGGGGTGGGAAGGCTGCGGGCCGCCGGGTGGGACGAGCGCGAACCGGCCGCGCGCGGGAGGCGGCGGGGAGGGCGGCGCGGCCCGGGGCGGCCGGGAGCCGCGCGTCCTCCGCTCTGCCCATCCCCGCACCCGGGTGACCGCGGCCGCTGCCCTCCCGCCGCGCCCTCCCCTCCCGGGGGTCTGGGCGCTCCGCCCTCCGGCGCCGCACTCCCCCCCCCCCCAGCACCCCGGCACCATCCTGGGCGCTCGGGCCAGGCTCCTGTCCCGGGGACCAAGGGGCTCCCTGTTGTACCCTCGTGATCTCCATAGTCAGGTCTAGGATGGTCACTTCCAAAGTTCTCTCTCTGCCTTTCTTTGCAGCGAATGATAATAATAATAATAATGCCCGTTCAACAAATACCCGGTGCTTGTCTTGCGCCGGGCGGAAGTCCGGGTAACGGACAAGGGTTGGATAAGGCTCCCCAAGAATATCCCGAGTGGGTGCCCTGGGGGAGGGGGCCTTGGCCCCGGCACCAGAAAGACATCTGACTTGGACATCTTGCAATGAACAGTTCTGGCAAGGAAGCTCTTTGCTGGGAGCGGGGCCTGGGGATCTGTAAGGACACATTCTAGTGAATGGGGCGGGGTGGGGGGTGCCCTTAGGAGAGAGCGGCCAGCGGAGGAGCTGTGTGCTGAAGAAAAGGGCAGGGCCCAAAGTAAGTTGGTGCGGATTCCTGTGGAGCTGGAGTCCCCGGGAGGGAGAGGAGGGTCGGGCTGCCGTGTGAAGGAGGGCTGTTGAGTCAAAGCCGGAAGGCGGGGCGGGTCCGGGTGTCCGGAAATGCACCTGGCGGGAGGGATCTGCCTGGCCCAGCAGCGGGGTGGGAACCACGGTGTGCAGGGATATTTTTTTTCCCTGGCACCGGGCACCTGGTGTTTCCTACTTTTCTGGTTGACTTTATGGTTTTTGTTTTTGTATGATTTGTAAAGAATGCAAAGGAAATTTGGAGACAAATCACCATCTTTCAAACTCGGGGCTGACTTTGGTCTCGATCCAGTGGCCGTGGGAGCCCTTGAGGGTTTCGGAGGTGGAGGAGAGTGAGCGAGCTGAACGCTGCTTTGTGTGATGACGGGGGTGTTGGTGCCGTGTGCCGCCTGGAGAATCCGACCCACCTCCCCGCCTCCCACCTACTGGGGCGTGGGCTTCCCCCTCCACCACTTCTCAAAGGTCGGGCACGGATTGCAGACCTCGTGAGAAAACGGGACGCACATAACCTAATTTGGATGGGGTGGGAATTTTCCAGATCCAGCAGAATTGGAGTTTGGAAGTTTACGTGTTTAAAGGGGCCCTGACACCAATGCAGTGGGCCTGGAGAGCTACCCAAGGGCGGACTCAAACGCTGAGGGCTGAGCTGAGGCCACGAAGGCGCACCGTGGGCACCCACAGGCTGTGCCTGGATGGGGTCCTGACAGCCGGAAGGCCACTTTCAGATGCGTGTTTGATCAGCGTGTTCGGTGCCCCTGGTTTGATAGTGTGTAATTCCCGCGTCCCGTCTGCACTAGAGGACGGTGCTTCTCCTGTGGACCCGCTGTGGTTGGGGACTTGGGAGGGACCCCACGCACTCTTCGGCTGAAGCTGCTGACGTTTGGCGGGTGAACTTGGGGCTCAGCCAGAAGCTAGGAGCCACGTCGCTTCTTTGTTCCGTTGTGGTTCATAATTTGGCCCTGCTGTCTTCTTTTGTTCAAATTTCTCCTCTTCTTGAGAGCCTTCTCTCTGGTGGTGGAGACAGGAGGGGGTCGTGTCCTTGCAGACTGAGGATCCCAGAGCTGGATGGTCATTACAGATTCCTAGCCCAGCCACTCGTTGTGACTTGGAGAGGAGACAGGCCTGCGACCCCAGCCTGGGGACCCATGCACACAAGGGCTATGGCTGGCCTGGGCCCGGCATCCCCTTTCCTGTCTGCTGTTCCTTCTGTTCTGCGCTTGGGCTAGGGACAGTGGAGACGAAGTCAGCTCCTCTGGGGGTCTGGTGGTCTGGAATCACTCAGGATGACAGTGAGGCTCAGACTCTTAACAGGTTATCTGACCAAGCATGGAGTGCCCCCCCCACCCAGATTTCTGGAGGTGGGACATCAGAGGGAGCCAGGGGGCCATGAACAGAATGGAATGCTTCTAAGGAGGATGGACCCTCTCCGGGTAGCCTCCTACCTTGGAGATCCAAGGACTAAGTTGAAGGTGCCTTTCCTTAAGACTAGAAAAGTTGTTTGAGGTCATCATTCTCGGGACCAGCCTCCTCCGTCCTTTGTTTCTGCATTGCTGACACACATGAACAGCTTTTCTTAATTAGGTGATGAAATTCAATTGCAGCAACTGTTCACATACCTGCTGGGGATTATTCCAGAAGGACAGAGCTTGCCCAACTCTCTGACCCCGCTACGGGACTGAGAGCGAGTGTCCTAACCTTCTTGCGGGGCCCCAGTTCGTTCAACTGTAAAACTCAGGTGTTGGCCTGAATGATTTCCAAAACCGAGAAAGAACAGTGGGCTGCCTTAAACGGCTTTTCCGGGAAAATCAGCCTTGCCGGATAACTCCCCAGATGCAACCAATTTTAAGGATTTATCAAGAAGAGCGCCTTCCCTTGCAGGTGATTATGTTGAGAGGTAGGCTTTGGAGAGGGTGGTTCTTGGTGATGAGAATGTCCATCGTCCTTCATTCCCGGAATCTAGAACCTGAGTTGGAACCTGTTTCCTGGATGGCCTGTGGACTCGGAGAGCAGGACTTCCTCTGCAGAGCAGGTTGACAAGCCGGATGTACTGTTAACAGAGAAAAATGAGTTCCCCCCGGATGGTGTGAGGTAGTGTGTCGACCAACATTTCAGTCTCCTAGCGTTTGCCGTAGGGAGAGAGGAAACCGTAGTTCACGTTCAGTTAGCGCGTCCTGTATCAGCAGGTGCTGGTCGGGCCCTAGCGGTGGACCCAGTGTTCACACAGCCCCGCGGGACAGGCGCTCCTGCTGTCCCCGACCTACAGGGGAGGGAAGTGAAGCCGAGAGCCGTTGGGTTGGCCAAGGCCATGCACTTGGTACACGTTGAAGCCTGTGTGAGACCCGGAGTCCTCAGGAAAGGGTATATTCTGTGATGTTGAGGGCGGAAGCACATTCGTAGATTGTTCTATGGCTGGGGCTGGAATGCCGAGTGAAGTGGGGCGTGGCGAGGAGTCTGCCCGTTAGAGCTGGTGATGCCAAGGACTTGAAGGATGAGTCTGGGTTAGCCAGGCCACTTTGGAGGCCCAAGGTCAGATCTGGGTCTGGGAACAGCAGGCAGTAGCCAGGGTGGGCTGGGAGCTTAGAGCCCACGGCTCTGCCGTGGTCTTGTTCTCCAGGAGGCTGGCTGTCTCTGAAGGCTGTTCCAACCAAGATTCTCCGGGCAGTAAAAGAGGTGCTTTCGTTTCTGGTGTCTTCTAGAAGCTCCTGCCCGTCCGGGGGGTGGGGAGGGGATGGGCTCACTGTGTAGTTTTAGAGCCCCTGCCCCTCCCATTTCCCTTCCCACCCGCCAGGTCTGTGGGCTGGAGGAGATTCGGTTCAAAGAAGGTGAGCGGAACCACAGGCAGCAATCCAGGAACCTGCCTCTTGTCTTCAGGGCCCCCTGAGCAAGGCCGGGCCCGTAGCAGCCTGCCTGCTGTTGAGAACCTCCCAGTCGGTCGTCAGCCACATCCTCTGTAGGTGCGGGCTTCGGTAGCTTCTGCCCCCACGGACACAGCTCTGTGGGTGGGAGCCTGAGCCCAGACCCAGCACAGCAGAGGGGAACATTCCAGACCCACAGAGTTGCTACGGATGGTGGCCCTAGGAGGGTTATTGCTTCCGCGGGGTTTTGTGTCTGTCCTCGGAACGCCTCCCCCTACGTGGTTTTCCTGGGACCTTTTTGGGTACAGTTCTTTGGAACGGGGTGTGTTTACTTAACGCTGGGGGAGGCAGCGTGTTGAGGTTATCAGGAGGGCGGTGGGCCTGTGCAGGCTGCGTCAGACCAGGAGAGAATGCCTCTCAGACCTCCATTGATCTGTTAGCCATGCAGACAGGGAGGGCGCCCGCCCTCCCTTCGGTCCGTCCGCATCCAGGACGTGTGTTAGGGGGACAGCAGTGGGTGGGGTGTGGTCCTTCCTAGTTGCCCCGGAGGCTGGCTTGTCCGCAGGCTCTCCCGAATTCCACCTGCCCTCCCCTGCTCACCCACCCCTCCTCCCATCGAGGCTTCCTACCCTGCGGGAAGGGTAGCCTGCTGATCAGGGAGGCTGTCACTCTCCCCTGGGTTGGGGAGAGTGGGACGCGTCCCCTTCACAGAAACGTGCAGACCCCTGCGTTAGGCACCCTCCTCTTCATCCGGGTAAAACCTTCTCTTCGACAGGTGTTCTGAAGCCAGAACGATGCAGGTATTTTTTGACTTTCTTGGGAAGTTTTGTGTGACACCCACCCGGGTCCCTCATCATGTCTTGTCACTTTGCTGCTGGGACACCCTCGGCTACCTCCCTTGCTTGTCGACTAAGGGGGGTGCAACCTTGGTTGAGCCTCCGGGAGTCTTCATCGCTTGGCCCCAGCCCGCCTCTCCAGTGCGGTTCCCCCCACCCCCCACGGTCTCCAAGCGTGTGCCCTGGAACGTTCTTCTGCCGTCTCCGTGGGCCACATTCCTAGCGGTCCTTCCAGGCTCAGCACACGTACCGCCTTCTTTTCAAAGCTGCAGGATCATTAACGTGGGGATCGTGGAGATCCACCCACCGGGGGCTGGCATCTTGCAGATGGGACACTGGCGGTGTGTGGAGCACAGGACAGAATGCCAGCGTCTTCCCTGCCAAGTCCTGGCTTTCTCTGTCTCCCATCCGCGGGCCGAAATGTTCTCTCTACCAGGTGCTTCCATGGCAACTTTTCCTTCAGAACCTGTGATTGCCCTTGAAACTCTCTAATCTAATTTTAGTGATTTATGTAACCGTTTTATTTCCTCTGCTAAACCGTAAGCCCTACAAGGGTAAGAACTTACTCATTTTTGCATTCTCTCCGCGCACGTCATGCAGTTTCTAAATGCGTGTTTTTTGTTAAGTGGCTGAATACAAGATAAACCTGGCTCAGAAGGGAAACCTTGGGTGGACTGTTGGTGAAGAAGTCGGATTCCAGTTTATGTTCTGTACTCCAGCTTGACCTGAGCAAATCGAGAGGGTTCTCCCTTTGGGAGGTGAGTGTGAGCAGTGCGCCTGTAGGACGGTGAGAAGCTGAACGCAGGGCAGGTGGGGGTCGGTTGGGGTCGGAGAAGGGAGGGCTGGAGCCCACAGCCCTGTGGGTCAGGGATGCAGGGAGGAAGGCCTTGCCGGTCCTGGGTCCTCCAGTTGTGTAGACAGCAGATGACGTCAGTTTGAGTGTGAGGCAAGAGCTCCTAGTAGGAGACTGGGGTGCTCTGGGTAAAAAGGCGGCCAGAGTTCCCAGGAAGAGTGTTTGTCGGGTAAATGCGCTGCGGGCCCCTGAATCGCACGGTTCTTCGCCCGGAGGAATCACAGAGCAGCTGCGGAGATCCTCTCGCTGCGTGTAGAATGTTCCGTGTGTTCTCCGCCTCTGAGGAGTCTGTTGAGTGCCCTGCACCCTCCTTTGGTCTGCGGTGACGCCTCCCATTCTGTGGCATGACACAGGGTGTGGCGCCCAGGAGCGGCTTTGCTTCGGGAGGCGTGAAGGCGTGGGGGGACCCTGGGGGCCGCCGTTGGTTATGTCAGCGAGCAGGCGGAGAAACCGTAAACCGACGCTTCCCGACGCCCCGATGGCCACACTGTGCGTCCTGGTAGCACGCACGCGCTAGCACAGCGGAATTAGGAGCTTCCGGGAGGCTCTGACCCTGATCTCGAACTTGTTGGCTAAAACCGTGTATACGTCTTCCTAATTGCTTGACAGGCAGGCGGCCCCAGTGCCCCGTGTGCGTGAGACCGCTCCGCTGAGGTCACACTCACCTCTTCCTTCGTTGTGTCTCCACGAGGCATTAGCCGCAGGCCCCGGGATCCCAGGCCCTGTGGTTTCCGGAGGCCAGAGGGGTGGCGGACAGTGCCCGACGTTGCGGAAGAAGGAAGAAAAGAAGGTGTTTTTGTCCCGCCGGCTGGTGGCACCCGAAGAAGCCACCTCTGGGTCAGGGTGCGCTCAGTGCGTGTCCCGCCAAATTCCTGTGTGGAAACCTCATCCCCAGTGCGATGGGGTGAGAGGCGGGGCCTTTGGGACGAGCTTAGGTCGTGAGCGGGGCGCGCTCATCCACGTGACCAGCGCCCTTATCACCAGGCCCCAGGGAGCTCCCTCGCCCCGTCGGCCCTGTGAGGACACAGTGAGTGGATGGCTGTCTGGACCGGGCGGCGGGCTCTCCACAGACACCCCGGATCTTGGACTTGCGGCCTCCAGCGCTGCGGGAAGTGAACGCTTCTGTTTACCAGCCACCCATCCTGTGGGGGTCCTGGCGTGGGCAGATACAGGCAGCAATGGCTGGTCGCCGGTCTGCCGGTCACATCTCGACTCGACCGCCTGCGGAGACCCCTAACGAGGTCACTTTCGCAGATACCGGGGGTTAGGAGTTCAGCGTCCCTTCTGGGGACACGGTTCATCCCATGGCACCCCTACCAGCGTCAGGTCCTACACGCTTGTGTGCATTCGTACGTTACTGTATGTCTGGCCTGCAACGGAGCACCTGTTAACACGCACTTAGCGTGTTTCTGGGTCCTCGACGGCACGGGGGCCGCTCCGTGCTGCTGGCCAGAACCGGGTTCCGCTCTTGCTGTCACCTGCGTCCTCAGCATGCTGTCTTTTGCCCTCATGCTGGGTACCCCCGGGGTCCAGCCAGCTCTCCCCAGCTGCCGGCTCACATCCGTGTCTGAGGTGGCGTGAGAGGGGGGCCGCGTCTGTCCTTTTTATCAAGGAGGAACAGGCTTTTCCCAAAGCACCACGGCACAGGGGTGTCTGGGTGGCTCAAAGCGTCCGACTCTTGATCCCCACCCAGGTCATGATCCCATGGTTCGTGGGATCGAGCCCCGCGTCGGGCTCTTGCTTGGGATTCTCTCTCTCTCTCCCTGTCTCTTTGCCCCTCCTCCTCGTGCACTGCTTCCCTCTCAAAGTAAATAAACTGAAACAAAACGCAATAAACAAAGCACCGCGGCTGCCTCTGCACGTGTCTCCTTGAACCGGGCTGCCCGGCAGGTGAGAAGCAGCCAGAACCTGGAAGACCATCCCTGAGAGACTGGACGGGACAGACCATGAAGCCAGCGCCCCAGTGGTGCCTGGCCAGACTGTGCTGTCATAAACTGTCCCTGCTTCTCTTACCTGTTCTGTGATAGGCAGCAGTCCTCAGGGGACGAGGTCCAGACCAAGGTGCACGCGGCTTAGGTGTCCTTGGTGTCTTGCCAATGTGAGTCTCCTCTGAGTATTTGTGGTTTCAGGTGCCCTGGGCACCGAGGAAATCACTGTCCCGTCCTGTTGATTTCTGGATGCCTGTGTGTCCGGCACCGGCTAAATATCTGTGGAACTTAACCCGGCATCTTCCCCGTTCAAAGACATCTGAGGCCAGAAACCAATCTCGTCCATTCCTTCTTTTGTTCTTTTGTCCGTTCACTTGGCAAACCTCCTCGGTTCCAAGGCAGATGAAGGAGTACAGGGGGGAAGGCGAGGACAGGGCGCGAGGGAGGGAAGGGGGCCGGCGAGGCCCTTCCAGAACAGATGGGGTGCGCTGTTCTGTAATCAGCAGGCAGGTATGCGCCCCGTAAGCTTTTGGAATTTCATAAATTCCAGTTTCGTGGGCGTAAAAACAACCAGTCGGGACACACAGGAATCCCTTTCCATCGGGCATCACTGCTCACCCTGCACTTTACCTATTTGTGAAGGGGCTCAACACTTAAGGTGCGTGCTGTTTTGTTTTGTTTTTGTGTTGAATGAATATTCACTGAGCCCAGACGGGAACATGTCTCAGGAGGAAACGTTTTCAGTTTATTCTGAAATGGACTTGCTCTTCCCATAGCAGCTTGGTGGCCAGGGGGACGGTTCTTATCTGTTAATACTTTTTTTTTTTTTTTTCAACGTTTATTTATTTTTGGGACAGAGAGAGACAGAGCATGAACGGGGGAGGGGCAGAGAGACAGGGAGACACAGAATCCGAAGCAGGCTCCAGGCTCCGAGCCATCAGCCCAGAGCCCGACGCGGGGCTCGAACTCACGGACCGCGAGATCGTGACCCGGCTGAAGTCGGACGCCCAACCGACTGCGCCACCCAGGCGCCCCAATACTTTAATCACTCCCGAGACTCTTTCTCCGCTGGCCCCACGCCCTGCGTCCGTGACAGTGACCTTGTTTTCTTTCGGTCCCTGGCCACAGGCAGTGGGTGCGGACTCTCTCCAGGGGACCAGCTCACGACCAGCTCGGGCTGTGTCCCGCCGGCCGGCCACACAAGGCTGTTCCCTGGAAGATGGTGTTTGTCTAGGGGAGGCAGGACCTCCTCCTCCGGGTGGAGGAGGAGCAGAGGCAAACCGCGCCGGACAGGCAGAGGGGAGCGCAGGTGGAGGGCTGGGCTGGCTGGGCGGTGTGGCCCGTCCCGAGGGACCCGGTCTGTGAGCGTGGAGTGTAGACAGCACCCAGGTCTCGAAGATCTACTGTGAAAGACAGAATATGCACGTGTGAAATATCTCGGTAATAACTCTGTATCAATTGCATGTTGAGATAATTTCACTTTATTTACGTACAGTGTTGACTAACCCTAATTTTCCTTGCTTATTTTTCCTTTTTAAGAAACCGTGCCGGAAAGTTTAAAATCACGGATGTGGCTCACGTCATATTTCCTTACTGTACTTGCCATAGCGCTGGTCTGGAGGGACAGGGCCGAATACCTTTCTTTGGAGGTCCACGGGCCTTCTGAACAGCTCCTGCCCCTCTCACCCCCCCCCCCATAGAGGGCCCGTGCGTCCTCGGATGGGGGTCACCAACACCGGTTGGCTGCACAGTAGCGTGTCTGGCCCTGATTTGGGCCGTGTTCTCATTGTCACTCTGCAGTGACAATGTCTTGAGTTTAGCCCCAGATACTTGAGATTCCTGCCTGATTTGGCACATTTGTGCCTCCCTTGGATGTAGCCTGTGTCATTCAGATTCAACTCTTCAGGGGACTGGGCTCAGGTCAGTATCCATTCAGATGCACATATCCTCGGACTTTGTTTTTTTTGTTTTTTTCAGTGTATAAAATGAGGGGGTCGGGTTGGACAAACTTAACACCACGGTCCTTGAAATTTGCCTCCACTGTCACCTTGGAAGCGGGTTAATTGCCACAGGACCTCCTGATTGTCCCCCTTCCCTGGAGAGGGAGTCCACCTGTCACTCTCACAGCCCCTGCTGTGATTTTTCCGGAACATTGGCCCTCTCCCTGCCCCCCTGCAGGGATCAAGTCAAGCGTACTCCGGATCTCCCACAGGGTAGAGCCCAGCGAAGGCTGGTTGAGAGAAGCCTGTCCCCACATTTTGTCACTCTAGCACCTGCTCCCTAAGTCAGCGTGTCTCAGCTTAGTCTTAGAATACGAAACTGAGCTGCCCTCCAGCTGGTGAGCCCCTCGCCCAGGACAGCTCTCCCCGACCTCCTCCCTGCCGCTTGCCTCATTCCTGGAAGCGGTGCCTTCCTCACGGCACCCCCACTTTTCCTCAGGGCACCCCTGCTTTCATAGCTTCCCAGTGATTTCCTCTGCATCTCGGAAGCATGTGGGTTCCCCTGGCTGGTTCCACTCTCTGTCCTGTTGTCCCTGGCTGGCTGTGTTTCTGGCTGTCACCTGACACGCCCCTGTGGTCCAGGGCATCCCAGGGTATCCACCGCCCCCGCGTCACCTGCTCCTTCCTGCATCCCTGCTGCCTTCTGTCCCGGTCATCCTGCCCGTCTCCCGCCTGAGCTGGGACTCAGACTTCCACACTTATTTGTCACTCTTTCTTGGGGTGAACGTGCTGCCAGCTGGGCTCCTCGAGGGATTCCCAGCACAGGACCTGGTCCGCTTAGCTTCAGGATGTTAAACTTTAAAAAAATTTTTTTTTAATGTTTATTCATTTTTTTGAGAAAGAGAGACAGAGCATGAGCCGGGGGGCGGGGGGGGGGCGGAGAGAGAAAGAGACACAGAATCCGAAGCAGGCTCCAGGCTCTGAGCGGTTAGCAGAGAGCCCAACGTGGGGCTCGAACCCACGAACCTTGAGATCATGACCTGAGCTGAGGTTGGACGCTCAACCGACTGAGCCGCCCAGGTGCCCAGTATGTTAAACTTGTAACTCAACTCGATACATTAAAAAATACAAAGGATCTTCAGATCTGCCCCAGGGTTTATGTGTTCGGTTTTTCTAAAGCCTACTCTAAGGTGATTTTTAAGACTAATGGCATCTATAAACTGACCCCAGTGGCAAACACCCTTAGCCGAGCTGCTAGTAAAGAGAATCATCTGGGTGCCACAAATGTAGTTTGTGTGATTTTCGCTTCAATTATATATGGATCTTTCCGTGTATGAGCTCTGTCTACGTTATCTACACCATACTGTTTCTCTAGAAGTCAGTGTGGTTACAGTGTAACTACCATTATGTGACAATAAATAACTTGAATGGTCAGAAAGATTTTTCTTGGTAAAGAGGAACTTCTTATTTAAAAGAATTTCTAAGAGGAATAGGTTAAAGGCACATTTGCTAATACGAAGTGGGCTCTGAGGCAGAGCAGGAAGTGGTTAAGAATAAATTATGCTGCCTCAGAAGGCAGGCATTTCTAGGCCTAAATACGGCTGGGATGGGGGAGGGGACTGCTTAAGGATAAATGCATGAGTTTCTTTTTTTTTTTTTAAATGCATGATTTTTATTCGGGACCGCAAATACTTCAGACAGTTGCACTCTGGGCAGCGTAGCTCAAGGAAGCCATAGTAAATGTGGACAAAAAGAAATCTTTAGGCCCAAATGTTTCTCTTGTTTGTTTTTTTAAGCAACAGCCCCAAATGGAAAACATCGAAGTATGGTTATGTAAATATCCTGCTCTGATGAGATAAGATTTTTGGAGATTGTGGACATGGGAAAATGTTCGTAATATATCATGAAGCGAAAGCAATCAGGAGACTGAACTACTGTGTACAACATGTGTTCAACCTTGGAAACTATGCTGAGGAAAGGGTTCATAACTCATAAGGACTGTGGCGTTTTCTTCTACTTTTGACTCTTTATTGTGGTTCTGTCTTATGGTGAAATACGTGATTTTGTTTTTAACATTTTTTTAATTGTAAATCTTGCCCACCAACACACCTGCCTACATTTTGTTGGTTCAGAAGCAGCAGATACATATTTCAACAAATAAGTCAACTGTCTCCGGCCGGACGTGGACATTTCGCTACCGTGGGTTTGACGAGGAATGGGTAATTAACAAGGAGAAGGCACCCTGTTATCGATAAATGGGAAAGAAGCCATCGGAACGCACACATTTCCCCCGCGGGGGGTTTTACGCCACAGCTGTGCAGGTCTGACCAAGGGCAGCTGACATCAGTTGCGTGTGACGGTGTGGCCCGAGGAGCACCTTACGGTTCAGCCGCTGTGGTCACGACTTGAGGGGAACGTAGCACGACCGCCAGGCAGGGGCTCCGGGGCTTCGGATCCTGTTCCAGTCAGTGCCCACGGGGTCCTCTGCAAAGACCTTGAACCTGTCTGGAAACTTCCCATCTTATTCATCTAAAAAGTGAGAATAGTACTTGGATGACTGCCTTTTCCGGGCTCCTGCTAGGGTGAAATCAACCGTGATTAAGAAAACTTAGAGAAACCATTTAAGGCGTGTCCAAAAAGCAGATATCACAGATGACCCCTTGGGTTTGGCAGGTGCGAGATGTGAGGAAGTGGGGAGGGCTGCGGACACTCCAGGAACGCTGTCTGCTGTCCCCAGATTCATCTGGAAAACACTTTCTGGTTGAATAAAATACTGCACTTCTGGTCTGCGAAAACGGAAACCATTAGGCCCATCAAGGCTGCTATTATTTTCTCTAGCTTTTCAACTAAAACTAGGGCAGGCTACCCTTCCCTGTTTTTCTCTTTTGGTGGTGGTTTTCCTTCAAATTTTCAGTGACGATGCCAGCAAATGTGGCAATGCTGGTGGACGCAGGACGTGTACCTGGCCGTGGGCTGAGTTCGCCACAACTTCTTATGGAAGGCATACACCCCTAACATCTTCTGTACCCATCATACCCTTCACGATTTTAGCCTGACTAGACGTTTATCAATTTTATTCATCTTTCAGGGAAACGGATCGTGATTTCCTGTTGATGATTTCGTTGGTTTCTGCACCAAAATTTATGTCTTTTCTTACGCTTGTTTGAGCTTAAATTGCTTTCCCTTTTTTTTTAAGTTTATTTATTTTGAGAGAAAAAGAGAGACAGAGAGAGAGCGCGTGCGAGTCAGTGGGGAAGGGGCAGAGAGAGAGGGGGAGAGAGAGAATCCCAAGCAAGCCCTGCACCAGCAGCACAGAGCCCCATGTGGGCTTGAACTCACGAACCGTGATATCATGACCTGAAATCAAGAGTCGGACACTTAGCTGACTGAGCCACCCTCGCGCCCCTTAAATTGCTTTTCTAACTCTTTTTTCCTAAAGAGGAAGTTTGGAGTAATCACTTTAGATCGTTCTGATTTTCTTTAATGTTTATTTTATTTTTGAGAGAGAAAGAGCATGATTGGGGGAGGGGCAGAAAGAGAGAGAGGGAGACAGAAGTCAAAGCAGGCTCCGGGCTCTGAACTCTCCGCAGAGAGCCCGATGTGGGGCTCAAACCCGTGAACCATGAGATGCTAAAGTCGCTTAACTACTGAACTACCCAGGTGCCCCTTAAATTGCTTTTCTAACTCTCGTTTCCTAAAGAAAGGTTGGAGTACTGACTTTAGATTGTTCTGATTTTCTAATATATGCATTTAATACTACAAATTTCCTGGGGTGCCTGGGTGGCTCAGTTGGTTAAGCATCCGACTCTTGATTTCAGCTCACGTCATGATTTCACAGCTCATGGGTTGAAGCCCAGTGTTGGGCTCTGGGCTGACAGCATGGAGTCTGCTTGGGATTCTCTCTCTACCTCTCTCTCTCTCTCTCTCTCTCTCTCTCTCTCTGCCCCTCCCCCACTTGCTCATGCTCTCTTGTACACTCTCAAAATAAGTAAATAAACAAAGCAAAAAAAATACTACAAATTTCCCCGTAAACACTGCTTTTGCTACATTATACATACTTTGGTAAGTTTTTTTTTTTTTTTTCATTCAGCTCAAAATGTTTAGTAATTTCTTTTGAGGCTTCTTGTTTGCCCTAAATGTTATTATTTTTTTTTTAAGTTTTTTTAAAGTTTATTTATTTTTGAAAGAGAGAGAGCGAGTGAACATGAGCTGGGGAGGGGCAAAGAGAGAGGGAGACACAGAATCTGAAGCAGGCTCCAGGCTCTGAGCTGTCAGCACAGAGCCTGACGTGGGGCTCAAACTCAAGAGCTGTGAGATCATGACCTGAGCCAAAGTCGGACGCTTAACCAACTGAGCCACCCAGGTGCCCTTGCCCCAAATGTTATTTAAAAGTCTATTTAATCTCCATATATTTGGGGATGTTCCAATTTTCTGTCATTGACTTCTGGTTTAATACCATTGTGATGTGAAAGCAAAGCTTATATGATTTTGGCTTTGATTTTTATTTACTAAGGTAGCTTTTATGGCCTAGAATGTTCCCTATGAGCTAGAGGAATGTGCATTCTATTGCTGTTGGATGGAATATTCTATGTGTCAAATAAATCAAGTTGACTGTTAGTGCTGCTTGGGTTAGCTATGTGTTGACTGATTTTCTACCTTCTGGATCTGTCAGTTACTGAAAGGAGGGGTGAAGTCTCCAGCTATCATCGTGGATTTGTGTATTTCTCCCTGCAAGGTCTGTCAGTTTTTCCTTCTGTATTTTGATGCTCTGTTGTTTGGTACATACATGTTTAGTGTTATCATGTCTTAGAGAACAGACCCCTGTATCCTTATGTAATGTCCCTGTTTATCTCTGATGATTTTTGTTCTGAAGTTGGCTTTGTCTGAAATTAACACAGCTACTCCAGCTTTCTTTGGATTATGGTATATCCTTCTTTACCCCTTTCATTTTAACCCAAGCCTTTTTATTTACAGGGTATTTCTTTAGACAATATAGAGTTGACTCTTGCTTTTTTATCCACTTTGAAAATCTCTCCTTTAACTTTTATCCAGTGTGTTCAGACGGTTCACATTTAAAGTGATTGTTGATGCAGTTGGATGGATATCTACCGTGTTTGCAATTTTTTAAGATATTATTTTATTAAACATTTTTTAATGTTTTTATTTATTTTTGAAAGAGAGACAGTGCACGAGCAGGGGAGGGGCAGAGAGGGAGGGAGACACAGAATCGGAAGCAGGCTCCAGGCTCCGAGCCGTCAGCACAGAGCCTTACGAGGGGCTTGAACTCACGAACCGTGACATCATGACCTGAGCCGAAGTCAGACGCTTAACCGACTGAGCCACCCAGGCGCCCCGTAAAGACTTTATTTTTAAGTAACCTCTATACCCAAAGTGGGGCTAAAACCCATAACCCCAGGATCAAGAGTTGTATGCTCCACCACCTGAGCCAGCCAGGCACCTCGTAATTGTTTTTATCCATTACACCTGCTCTTTTTCCCCCCCTCCTTCTTTTTACTGACTTCTCTGCTTCTGAGTATTGTATATAATTCCTTGTTATCTCTTCTGTTGACACATCAGTTATACTAATTTCTAACATTTTCAGTGGTTGCCCTAGAGTTTGCAATACACATTTGCAAGTAAACTTAAGCCCAGTTCCAAATAATACTCTACAGCTTGATATGTAATAATGTTACCTAAGATACAGAGTATTCCTTGTTCTGGTCTCCCTTCCCTTATGACTTTCCTGTCACTCATTTCCCTTACCCATATGCTATAATCACCCAATACGTCGTCGTCGTCATTGTTTAAGCCATTTTCTTTCAGATCAATTTAATAAGAAAAATAAAGTATTTTAACTTGGCTTGTCCCTTCTCTCTCTTCCTGTGTTTATGTTCCTCTGAGTTTCTAACATTTGAACTCTCCCTCTCTCTGAAGAACATTTAACATTTCTTGGAGTGCAACACAGTTGGTCCCACACTGGTCAGTTTTTGCTTATCTGAGAGTATTTCTTTTTTGTCACTTTTGATGGAGAGTTTTGCTGGAAATAGAATTTCAGGTTGCTGGTAGGTCTTCTTTCAATGCTTGAAATATTTCACTCTTTTCTTCTTGCTTGTATGGTGTCTGAAGGGAGCTCAGACCTGATTCTTGTTCCTGCTCCTCTAAAGTACCAGTGTTTTCCCCTTCTCTGGCTTTTGTTTCAAGATTTTCACTGTGTCTTCGATATTTGCCATTGACCGTGATATGTAGGTGTACATTTTTTTTTACCCTGCTTTGTTATTTGAGCTTCCTGAATCCAGGGTTCGGCATCTGTCATTGACTTGGGAAGTTTCTCAACCATTCTTGCTTCAAATATTTTTTGCCCCCATCCTCTCTTTTCTTCCCAGTATTCTGGTTATGTGTATGTTATGTATTTCGAAATTATCCTACAGTTCTTGTATGTGCTGTTCTTTTATCTTTTCCTGTTTGTATTTTAGTTTAGAAACTTTTCTGTCAAAGTCTTGAGGCTCACTGCCTTTTCTGTCTGCTGTGCTCAGTCTACTGGTGAGCCTGACAGAGGCATTCTTCATCCTTTAACTGGGTTTTCATTCTACCCTTGTCTTTGATTCTGTCTTTAAAAGTCCATCTCCCTGCTGGTTATAACCCGTGTGCTCGTCTGCTTTTTCTCGTAGTGCCTTTAGCGCATTCATCCCAATTATTTGTAAGTTCCCTGTCGGATGGTTCCAGTATCTGTGTCCTGTCTGAGCTTGGTTTCGATGCTTGCGGCCCTTGCAGATTGGGATTTTCCTTGCCTTTTGGCCTGCTTTGTGTATTTTTCATTGTCGTCGATATCTGGGCGTGATGGATCTGGTGTACGAAGTGACCTCAGTGTGAGGTTTCGGGTTCATCTGGATAGGAGCTGAGTTGTGTTCCTCGAGGGCAGAAGCGGTGGGTGCCAGATGCCCCAGGTCCTCTAGGGGCCTGTTTTCATCTGGCCTGTGGTCTTCGGGGGTTTCTTCCTCATTCAGCAGCGTCCCTTTCTTGCAGCTCTTTGAGCTGTCACCCATCGTGATCAGATGGGACCCTGTGAACGGGTGCTAAGTTGAGGGGCAGGAAAGCGTTCTCTACTCTCAGGATTCAACCCCAGGCTTCCAGCAGGCCTGTGTAGCCAGCCCTCTCCAGTGTTCCTGAGCCGTCTTGCCGCTCCTCAGGTGAGCTGAGGAGGAGGTGGGGCTGGGGTCGGGTCACTGTCCTTCGTCAGGTGGGGAGACTGTGTCACGTGGACCACCCCACACATACTTCGCTTGGTTACTCTCCCCCCGGCCTGAGCTGGGGCTGGGATGTTCTTGGCCCTTTGCCGTACGATCCTGGTGGGACTCCTGGCAGGTTGGGGTTGGGGGGGGGGGGCAAACCCACAAATACGTGGGGCTCTCTCAAGACTGTGGCTCCTCGGAGTTTCCTTTTCACTCTTGAGCTAGTGCATCAGACTCCAGCAATTCGTGACCGTTGCCATGCAGGTGTTCCTGTCAGTTGTGGCCCTGACAGCGAGCAGATCTCGGCTGTGACTCTCTTTGTCTCGCCTCTCGCCAGATTTTGGGGGGGTGGGTTGCCCTCTGCCCCGTTTTTCCGATGGTTGCAAGAAGCCCTTGATTCTTGGTTTGTCCGACCTTTCCTCGCGAGGATGCGACCAATGGCTTCCCTGTGCTACACGTGTTGGACTTGAAACTTCAGACTCCCACCCTCCAAGTTTTATACCCACACGTGCTCCTCTGTCTCGCTCACGTCTCTGCCCTCACAGGCCCCTTGAAGGCGTTGGCCGTGGTAGAGGACGGGTCATAGCTGGACACAGGACACACTGCAGCGTGAAGCCAGCCAGTTTTGTGGGTCTGGGCTGCGACTTTCTGACCTCTGAGTAAGAGGTAATGAACCCTCTATTCCCTTCCAGCTCTGAACCTAGCATTCTGTTTCTTCTAAACGACTCAGGACACCTTGCAAGATATTCGGCACAGGTTGTGTGTTCAAAGTTTCCGGTTGACTGATAACTTTTGCACTACTGAGCAGAAAATGCTTCTCTGGATAATCTTTGCAGGGATCGTTTCATTTCTCTGTCATCTTTGGGGCGTGATATAATGGGTTTACAGATGTTAGGCTTTTCAAATATTTCTGAAAAAAAAAGTGACAGTGAATGACTTGGATAAAATATTTCCGGGAAATATTTGATTTATGTTAGGGTTTTTTTCTTTTGTTTTTTTTTTTTAAAAGATGTCAGAACATTTTATTTTATTTTATTTTAACGTTTATTTATTTATTTTGAGAGGGATAGCAAGAGAGCGGGGGAGGGGCAGAGAGAGAGGGAGAGAGAGAAAATCCCAAGCAGGCTCCGTGCTGTCAGCACAGAGCCCGATGTGGAGCTCAAACTCACAAACCGTGAGATCTTGACCTGAAGCCGAAACCAAGAGTTGGATGCTTAACCGACTGAGCCACCCAGGTTCCCCCTAAATGTTAGTTTTTTAAAATGAAGTACAGGGGCGCCTGGGTGGCTCAGTCAGTTAAGCGTCCCACTTCGGCTCAGGTCATGATCTCGCAGTTCATGGGTTCCAGCCCCGCATCAGGCTCTGTGCTGACGCCTCGGAGCCCGGAGTCTGCTTTAGATTTTGTGTCTCCTTCTCTCTCTGCCCCGCCCCCACTCACACTCTGTTTCTCTCCCTCTCTCAAAAATAAATATTGAAAAAAAAAATGAACTACAAGAGAAGCCAGCTATAAATGGTCACTGACTGTGTTATCCCAATTTTATGAAAGATCCAGAATAGGTAAAACCATGGAGGCAATGCCGATTGCTGGCTGTGAGGAACTGGGCAGAGGGGGAGTGGAGAGTACCTGTTGAGTGGGTAATGTGTTTTATTTTGGAATGATGGACACGTTTTGGAATCGGATGGAAGTGCTGACTGCACAGCGTTGTGAATGTGGTAAATGGCACTGAATCGTTCACTTTAGTGTGGTGAATTTTCTGTTATGTGAATTTCACTTCAATAAAAAATATATAGTACATTAAAAATGAAAAAAACCCAGTAGTACAGGAACTTTCACAATGCAAAGCCCTTCTTTCTCCTGCCCTAGGCCTTTGGCCTCCTATCAATTTCTTACATATACTTGCACACCGGCCCCCCTCACCTCCCTTTTTAAATGGGAAATACGGCCTATTGCTTTTTTCTACTTAATCTGGAGATTTTTTTCCCCCTATCAGCACATAAAATCTACCTTATTTGTTTTCAGACTACATAGTCAAAGGAATTATTTTCTAAGTTCTTTAAAGTTGGTGTAGGCTTTATGTCATCATTCCATTTTTTTTTTTTCCCTGCAGTAACACCTGTACTATAACAAGCTTCTTATTTTGTTCCTAATTCAGTATCCAGTGGGGTAAATCAGTCAGCCTTTTGTGCAAGCAGGTTTAAAGCTGAGAATCAAATTCCTTTTTATGAGTCATTTCTCAGAATCAGGAATGATGGTGGAATTAGCCAAATGCCTTCTATCACAACAGGAGAATTAAAAAAAACAACGCATTTAATTAATTGATAGTCAATGAGCCAATGAATTTGTTCCATAGCTAATTTCACAAATGTCTCCATTACTGGAGAATGTATTTTATTTTCCCCCAGAGGAGACCACGGTGGAGTAAGTCAGTGCAGGACAGCTCTAAAGGGATGCCTGTGGGGCTCTCTGTCCCCCAGCGTGCACGACCATTAGTGACAATGCCCATAGACAGAGATCGCTTTCTTGAAGCTGGACAAGACCTCTATTCATAATAAAGTCAAACAGATGGCACATACGAAGGCCTCCACTCATTGTGGCTGCACAGGCCGAAACGCATAGATCTGTGTTGATTTGGGGAACAGTAACTTCCACGTTAGGCAGCAGCTAAAAGAAATTCTCAGCTTGGGAATGGAAAGACTGGGGAGAAGCAGAGGGATTGCCTTTGGGTTCCTTTTGTGTCTGTGTGTGGAAGGAGTAGTAGGTAAGTGAGCACGAGCCTGTGCTGATGACTGCTTAACACCAAGTCTGAAAGTGCATTCACCACGAAGAGGGGGACAGAGGAGACAGAGACAGCAAGGAGAAGCCTGAGCTTCTACCGACTATTCTCCGCACAGATGTCAGAGCAAGCCTCACACCAAGAATTTGCTTCATGGACCCGAGAATGCAAAGCAGTGGGGTCTTTCTGTGGGATTTTAAATTTTTTTTTTTTAACGTTTATTTATTTTTGAGACAGAGAGAGACAGAGCATGAACGGGGGAGGGGCAGAGAGAAAGGGAGACACAGAATGGGAAGCAGGCTCCAGACTCTGAGCCATAAGCCCAGAGCCCGACGTGGGGCTCGAACTCACGGACTGTGAGATCATGACCTGAGCCGAAGTCGGACGCTTAACCGACTGAGCCACCCAGGCGCCCCTCTGTGGGATTTTAATTCAGACTTGCAATATGTTGTACTTAACATGGTCTTTGGTGAGGCCAAAGAAAACTAATTATTTTCCTTCAATGTGTGTTATCTCATGGGTAATACATCAAAAATCTTTAGCTCTAAAAACATAAGAGTTATAAAGGCAGAAAGTAAAAAAAACACAAAACAACAAAGAACAAAAAAAACGCAACAGTTCAATTAGAAATAAAATGAAGGGGCGCCTGGGTGGCTCAGTCGGTTGAGTGTCCGACTTCGGCTCAGGTCATGATCTCACAGCTCGTGAGTTGGAGCCCCGTGTCGGGCTCTGTGCTGACAGCTCAGAGCCTGGAGCCTGCTTCGGATTCTGTGTCTCCCTCTCTCTCTGCCCCTAACCCACTCACATTCTGTCTCTGTCTCTCTCAATAATAAATAAACATTAAAAAAAAATTTAGAAGGAATAAAATGAGTAAAATTCCCTTTAGTCTAAAGTGATTATCAGCAAGTTTTTTTTCTTCTTTTACGTTTTTCTAGAACCTTTATGTGTGAGTGTCTTACTTAAATGTATATTCACAGATTGCATTATTGTAAAAATTGTACTGTGTCCTATTATTTGCTGTTATGTCATAGACATCTTTTTATACCAATCCCTGTAGGTCTGGCTCATTCTTTACTTGTATGGATGACACAATATAATTTATTCAACTTGTCCCTCCTGATGAGTATTTAAGTAGATTTCCAGTATTTGCTTTTGCAAATAAGTCTACCAAGAATATGTTTTTACACACATAGGGAATATTTTTGCCGGTCTATCCATAGAATTAATGCTTACGGTGGCATGTGTGGGTCAAACGTACTCATGTTGTATATTTGGATCTGTTTTTAATTTATTTTACAAATGGCACCCATTATCATACTCCTAAAAAAATAAATGGAAGTTCCTCTCACACCACACTCAACAATATTGAGTTTTTATCCAGCAATGTTGCATTTTTAATCATTGCTGCTCTGATGGCATCTTTTCACCCCATTTCTTTAATTAGGAGTGAGATCCAGCATCTTTTCAAATACTTATTCATGTTGTTTCTCTTTGTCTATTTGTTCACATCCTTTTCCTGCTTTTCTATTGCAGTGTTTTCTATTGTTATTTTTTCTCCTTTTTCTCCTTTGTCAATTAGGGATGTTAATTGTTTATTACATATAACAGGAACGATGCCAAGTTTTTCACTTATTTCTTATTTGACTTACGGTATTTTTTTTTTTTTTACCATATAGAAACCCAATTTTTATAGTTAGATCTTTCTGACTTCTTTACTTTTGAGGTTTGCTGGTAAAGTTGTGGTTTTACCTCAAGGCATTGTTAGGAGACACAGCCCATTTTTTTCTCATGTGCAGCCTGTGTCCCAACACTAGTTGTGAAAGACCAGTCTTTCTCTAGTTGTTTGGAGACCACAGAGTATCCACATAGAAGATGCCATGTGGTAGAGGGTGCAGGCAGGGCTGCCCCTGCCCAGCTGTCTGGCCACGGACTAGGGTTTTACCTGTCTTCTCATCTGTGAATACAGCCCTTGTGCAGTGACTGTGTTCTTGCCAATGTGCACCTGCTACTGGGTCAGCGAACACATTTATCAGGATGGGGCCGATGCCTCTTTCTTCTCCTTGCTGCTTCTAGACCACTGCCCCTCTTCCTCCCTAAATATCCCCTGCTCCCTTGAAACATGAGCATCAGACTTTCTCATCCCCATCCCCTCTTGTTTGAGCCTTATGCTGACCCCCCCCCGGCCCTCCTCCATGCCTACTGAGGATTTTACCAACAAGTCCCATGTCTGCCTTCCTGTTCCCGCATTTGCAGGATCTGTCTACACAGAAGATCATTCTAAAAGTAGGACCCTGTTTAAAGTCCATAAAGAAATAAAGAAAAGTAGGTTCCTGTTTCTCCCTTGCCCTCCTTTCCGGTCATCTTGGCTTCTGTCTTATGGCAGCTGCCTGTTCCCGGAGTGGTACCTGGTGGTTCTGACACCGGGACGCCTAGCGCCCGCTCGGATCACCATCGTCCCCCATGGTAGCTATCCTCGTGCACCGGAATACTTCATCCCTGCTGTGACCGGCGGCCCTGCTTCCTTCTTGGTGTTCGCTGCCCCCTTACCTACGACCACACTCCTTTTCTTTCTGGAAAGCGGTCCTTTCTCCTCCTTCCCTGGTTACCTGGCAGAAGCCAGCTTTGGCTAAAACACGGTTGTCTGCTGCTGTGTGCTTGCACCTGAGCTGCTGCATGGAGCTGGGCGCAATGCTCATCCCGGCCCCCTGCCACCCTGTGTCCGACCACTGTGCTCCCTCGGCAGGCTCCAGCAGTCCCGGTGTTTATCTGCTATATATGTATGTACATGTAATATCTGACTGTAGGCATGTGTGTGAATATAATACCCGCGTGTGTATATGTATATGTGTAATATCTGAGTGTATGTACATATGTGTACATGTATAATATCTGAATGTACATATACTATCTGAATGTCATTATGTATGATACCTGAGTGTATATGTGTGTGTGTGTGTGTGTGTGTGTGTGTGATACCTGAGTGTGTATATGTATATATGTAATATCTGAGTGTATGTACATATGTGTACAATATGTGAATGTATATATAATATATGAATGTCATTATGATACCTGAGTGTACGTATATAGGTGTGTGTGTGTATATACATAATACCTGAGTGTATGTATATATGTAATATCTGAGTGTATGTACATATGTGTACATGTATAATATCTGAATGTACATATACTATCTGAATGTCATTATGTATGATACCTGAGTGTATATGTGTGTGTGTGTGTGTGTGTGTGTGTGTGTATGATACCTGAGTGTGTATATGTATATATGTAATACCTGAGTGTATGTATATATGTGTACAAATACAATATGTGAATGTATATATAACATATGAATGTTATTATGATACCTGACTGTACGTATATAGATGTGTGTGTGTATATACATAATACCTGAGTGTATGTATATATGTAATATCTGAGTGTATGTATATACATGTATGTACGTAAAATCTGGGTGTATATATATTTAATATCTGAATGTCATTATGTATATCCGAGTGTATATATGTGTGTATATGTGGAATACCTAAGTGTATATGTGCATATGCGTATATATCAAATTTCTAAAGGTTTTGAATGCTTATCCCTAGCCCCGTTTTTTTTAGTGATTCTAGCTGTTCTTTGGTGAATTAATTTAACGAAGAAGAATCTTATATATACGTGCTAACAGGACCCATTTATGTATTGACGGACATACAATTGGTGAAAGAAATAAATGAGTAGAGTAACCTCTTTAATGCGTATTTTTGCACCAGTTTGGCTTTCTCAGGCTATCCCAAACAACCGAATCCTTTGTTCATAATTCTATGTAGCGTCCGTGTTCACATAAAGGAGAGAATTAATGAAATTGAAATTACCACAGGGGCGTACTCTTACAAAAGGAGAAGCCTCATCCCATACTTTAGTACAGCAGATTTGGTTCCAGCAACGAACACTTCAGATGGCAACCACTAACACAGTTAACTTTTTTTAAGCATTCAAAGGGTAACGGATGGACGTAAAGATTCCTACAACGTCTGAACTCCTTCAGAGCAAAGTTGTATCCCATCCATTTTAATTTTTAAGTTTTGTTTTTCTTTTTTGTAATCTCTACACCTAGGGTGGGGCTCCAATTCCTGACCCTGAGATCAAGAGTCGCACAGTCCTCCGACCGAGCCGGCCAGGCACCCCACATTCCATCCATTTTTGTATCACTCCTACACGGGATCTCAGCAGATGGTATGAGGGCAGGAAAGGTGGATCCCTGAGTTAGCTACCATTGGTGTTTTGGCTACAATGCAGTCTGTGCGTTCCTGGTACCCTGCAGAACTGTGCACTAACAATAGCAGGGCTTGTGGGGAAATGTCAGGATAGGGACTGGCCACTCACTCTCCGTGCAGCTTCGTAGGCAGAGCACTGCTGAGAGCTGGATACCCGGGTGATCGAACCCCGGCTGGAGGCTGCCACAAGTCCTACTCAACACGGACACGAAAGCCACCGCAGGAGATGCTACAACTGTTTCATTCCTGCCTGTGTTGTGCCAGGGCAGTGCAGGGGCCAGCAGCTCCCTGGCAGTGGGGCTCTGGAAAGGTGGGGTCGGGGGGGTTTGCAACCTGCGAACAGCCCACAAGCCACGTGGGCTCACAGCACACCCCCCCCCCCGGGTTGAGAGCTCTGCATGCAGCCTCCCTTTATAAATCTTTGTAAAAGGCAGCTAGAAAAATCTCCTTTGACCGCGCACCAGCTGAGCGGAGAGCTTTTCCTTTCCTGCCGGAGATTATAATTCTACTTCCTGGCTCTTCTAACCTGGGAAAAGTGCAGAAGCAGGTAGTAGAAGACTGTCTCGTATTGTGCGTTGTTGGAAGCGTCTGAATGTATTGCCAAGTAAAGGTGGACAGTAGACTTGCAAACAATGGGATCACGTTTTTTGGAGTCCGTATCTTGATGCCTCGGGACCAAGGAGGTGTAGCTTTCTGTGGGTCAAGAGGTTTGCTCTGTGCAAGGGCCAGGTGATGCTGGGGGCAGGTCGAACTCTCAGCCTTAACTTGGAAGGCTTTGGACTCAGGCGCTCGGATGTGAACATCGCAAGAGAATGCATTTGGGAAAGCTTGTCATGGGAGAGAGCAGCGAGGAAGGAATAGCTGTGGGTTTATCCATCGGGATGTATCTCCTGTCTGCTCAGATTTAAACGTTGCCTGCTCTCTGTGCCCTTCTTTGAAGTGACTAGAAAAACAGAATTGATTTTGTGCTTTGCTCTCTGACCGGAGATGCCTAAAAATAAGCCAAGTTCAGATGCTGGTGTTGAGTTCCTGAGCAGACACTGTACTTGAGGAAAGAGAGTTTGGGAAATTCAGGAGTTATCTTGCCTTACTCTTTTTTAGACTTTTTCCAGTTTTTTAAAGTTTATTTATATAAGTAATCTCTATGCCCAATATGGGGCTCAAACTCATGACCCTGAGATCAAGAGTCACATGCTCCACCAACTGAGCCAGCCAGGTGCTCCTTATGTTTTCTTTCTTTCTTTCTTTCTTTCTTTCTTTCTTCTTTCTTTCTTTCTTCCTTTTTTCTTCTTTCTTTCTTTCTTTCTTCCTTTTTTCTTCCTTCCTTTTTTCTTTCTTCCTTTTTTCTTCTTTCTTTCTTTCTTTCTTCCTTCCTTCCTTCCTTCCTTCCTTCCTTCCTTCCTTCCTTCCTTCCTTTTTAAAGTTTATTTATTTTGAGAGGTGGGGGCAAGGGGCAGGGAGAGGAGAGAGAATCCCAGCAGGCTCCACGCTGCCAGCACAGAGCCCGATGCGGGGCTTGAATTCAAGAACCTTGAGATCATGACCTGAGCCAAAACCAAGAGTCAGACACTTAACCAACTGAGCCACCCAGGTGCGCCTCTTTTTAAATGATAGTTTCCTTGAGGTTAAAATTCATCATTTTAAAGTACAGTTGACCCTTGGATCACATGGGTTTGAACTGCCCAGGTCCACTGATATGTAGATTTCTTGTGCTAAATACAGTCCAGGGCAGTCAATGTGTTTTCTCTTCCTTATGATTTTCTTAACATTTTCTCTTCTGTACCTCACTTTGTGTAACAATACAGTATATAATACATACAACATACAAAATAGGTATTAATTGAATGTTGGATATTTTTTTGTGCTTATTGGACATTGAACGGCTTTTTTGGAGAAATGTCTTTTTAAACTTTTTGCCCATTTTTGATTTGGGTTATTTGTCTTTTTACTGTTAAGTTGTATAAGTTCTTTGTATAATCTAGATACTAGGTCCCTGTCAGACATATGTTTTGTATGTATTTTCTCCCTTGTTTTTTTTTTTTTTTACTTTATTGATGGTGTTTTTTGACACATGAAATTTTAAAATTTATTGTTTATTTTATTGTTTGCACTTTTGGTGATATATTTAAGAAACTGGTACCTAATCAAAGGTCACACGGATTTACTCCTCTATGATCTTTTTCTAAGAGTTTTGTAATTTTAGCTCTTATGTTGAGGTCTGACCCATTGTGAGTTAATTTTTTATGAAAGTTATAAGGTCTGTGTCGAGATTCATTTTTTGCACGTCAGCACCATTTGTTGAAAAGACTGTCATTTGCCCTTTAAAACGTCATGGAATTCTTGTCAACAGTCAATTACCCATGAATGTATGGGTTTATTTCTGAACCGGCAGTTTTAATCCAGTGATCTCTGTGTTCTTATGCCAATACCACACTATCTCGATTACTGTAGCTTTTTTTTGACATCGGGAAGGGCAACTCCTCCAACTTTGCTTTTCTTTTTCAAGGTTATTTGGCTATTTTGAGTCTCTTGGATTTGTATAGGAATTTTAGGATCAGCCTGTCGATTTTGAAAAAAAAAAATGAAAAGAAAATGGGAAACGGATTTGAATAGGGATTACATTTGAATCTGAAGATCAGTTTGGGGAGGATTGCTGTCTTTACTGTTTTCTAGCCTATGTGCACTGATGTCTTTCCATTTATTGAGGTATTTGAAGTCTTACAATGATGTTTTGGTAGTTTTCACTGTACAAGCCTTACATATCTTTTGATAAATTTATTTGTAACTATTTTATTCTTTTTGATGCTCTTCTAAAATGTGTTTCTTCTTTAAGGGCGCATTTTTAAAAGCCATTCCACCAGTTTCAGCCTTTTGATTGGAGTGTTTAGACCATCTTACATAATTACCAGTAAGGTAGAATTTATGCCTACCATTTTGCTCTTTATTTCCTATGGGTCTTACATCCTTTGTATTCTTTTATTCCTCCAGTGTGCTTTCTTTTATGCTGAATGGTTTCTTGAATACCGTTTTAATTCAGTTGTTTATTTTTTTACATATTTTAAAATTATTTTCTTAGTGGTTGCCTTAGGGATTACAGTCAACATAGTCTTGTCTTATTTGTAAGCTTTTCAGTGGACCTGAACCTTTGCCTATAGGAATCCGATTAGAAGTCTAATGGCTGTGAACCGAAAAGGAGGGGACAGAAGAGAGAATCGGGGACGATTCGTTATCTGAGAGTTACTTGTGTTGGTGGATTTATCTGTTAACTCCTTGGTGGAATTATTTATACCACAGACCTCTCCAGTGAACCAGGATACTTACCAAATGTTGGATCTGATACAGTTTCTAGTAATCGTATCAACAGCCTTCCCTCCGGGCTTGGGGATTTGAGAGGCTGGTGCTGGGGAGGCTGGAAGTCAGCGTGGTGTCCTTTCTGCCTCCTCCTTGCAGCCTGCTCTCTGAGCTCCTGTGCTGTCCCCACGTTTCCCAGGTGCCGAGCACCCTGCTGAGTGTGGACCGCTCCAGGTCCCCACGTGTGGAGGGACCCCAGGGCCCGAGACCTTCTCCCACGTTTCCGTGAGGGTGGCCGGTCACGAAGGGAGGGGCCGGCTGAGCGCACGTGAGCGTAGCAGGACACCAGGATTTGGCCAGAAGACGTTCCTTTCCTCCCCCAGGACTTCTCGGAGGTAATTTTGAATTTGGAAAAATGAAAACCTTCATTTATGTCTTCTTAGCGGAACCTCAGCCACCAGAAAGACTATAGCCCTGCCTGGGTGGATTTCTCCATACCTCTTAAGCTGCACCATGGAAACAATTGCCTAGTACAATTGTTAATTTTGAGGATGGTTCTCAACATATTATGTTAAGCTATTATAGTAATTAGTACTTTATGAAGATTTACAGATGGGCCCTCATTTGCTGCTTGTAAGAACCCGTGGGGTCCATATTGCTCGTCTCGCTTCGTAGATGAGGAAACCGGTTCAGAAGATGTATTGAAGGTCTCATTGATTGATTAACTCCTCGAGAACCAAGGGTTGTGCCTGGTGCTGTTCTCACTCAGGACACACAGGGAACTCAACAGACACAAGCCCCTGCTTTCAGGGAGCTCCTAGTTGAGTGGGGGTGCGAGTGGAGGATGGGGGTGGGGACGGGAACAGACAGACCACAGACAGCCACCAGTGTGAAGAAGGAAATTGTATGTTTCATTACAAGGCGCGAATGTTGTGGAGAGAAGAAAAAGTAGACCAAGTTTTGGAGGGCGGAGGAGGTTGCAGTTTGAAAGGGGGTTGGTCAGGAAGGGCTCATTAGAAAGTTGACATCTGAACACGGATTTAAGGAGTTGTGCTAACTAACCACTTAGTGTCTGGGACAAGAGCATTGCAGTTAGAAGAACAAGTGGGTGCAGAGACCCACTGGCGTGCTGGAGAGTCACCAAGGAGGCAGGGTGGCTGGAGGAAAACCAGCAGTCACAAGTGAGTTTGGGGGGTGGTCGGGAGGTTGAACAGGAAGCTGATCGTGTCTAGCATCGCAGACTGTTGGGGAATTCTAGGTTTTATGATGGGCAATCAGTGCAGGGTGTTAAGCAGGGGATGGACAGGATCTACATTTCTGGCCTCTGTGTCCATATGGGAGGTAGGGGTGGAAGATGTGGGTAGACCAGGTGACCAATGAGAGGCCAATAGAGAAATCCAGAGTCGTTCAGACAAGAGAGAATGGTGGCTTTGCTCTATGGTAGCAGTGGAAGGAGCGAAAAGTGGTCACATTCTGGATACGGTTTGAAGACAGGGTCCTTAAGATGTCCTGGCGGAATGGGTGTGGGGTGTGAGAGGAAGGGGCGAGTCTGTAAGTGTGTTGAGGGTTTTAGCTGGTCACTAGACGGAGCTGTCACCCATGGAAACAGGGACGTCTGCAGGTAGAGGAAGTTGGGTCACGAAAAGAGTAGAAGTTCGGTTCTGAGCGTGTGGAGAGGTTGTAAGACAGATGCTGAGTGGACAGGTCCGTACAGATCCGATGGTGGAGGCCGGTGATCCGGCTCGGGTGTAGTGGGAGTTTCGGACCCGTGGTTGGTTGGTATTTAGGGGAGTAAGATCGGATGAGATCCCAGCGAGAGGAGAGTTTTGAGGACTGGGCCCTGGGACATTCCAGCTGTCGGAGGAGCAAGCGGAGAGGAAGAGACGGCAAAGGAGACCAAGGGGGGACAACCAGAGACCAGGGGGAGACCAAGAGCGTGGCATCCTGGAAGCCACATGGAATCATCTCAGAAGCGGGGGGTTCTGAGCTGATGGCGCAGGTGAGGGGAGGGCTGAGAAGTCTCTGGGGTCGGCTCCGTGCTGGTCACTCACTGGTGGCTCTGGGAGCAACAGGGAGGTCTGGTGGCTGTGGGCCCAAAAGCGCCATTGGAGTGGTTGCGGAGAGAAGGCCCGAGGGGAGGACCGGGAGACGGATGTTGACAGCTGCTCTGGGCCGCTCGGCTGCAGAGGGAGCGGAACAGGGGGTGGTGTCCGGCGGGGTAAATAAGGCCAAGAGAGTCAACTTTCAGTTGGAAGCGTTGGCTCTCGTGCCGTGGGCGGCGGTTCAGTAGAGACTGAAAAGCTGGGAATGTTGGAAGGACCTTGCTGACCTCATTTCTTGAGCAGGTGGGAGGCGCATCTTGTACTACAGCGCTTGCTGGAGGAGGAGTGCAGATAGTTAGGGCTGGGGGAGGGGCCAAGGACAAGTTCGGGGTGGGGGGAGCGGGGGAGGGGCTGAGGACACACGTGCGGGTGCGGGTGTCCCGGAGGTGGCCCTCGGGGAGGAGGCCCTGCGGTTTTCTTCTGGTTGCTTCTATCGTGTTCGTTCGTGAAATGGGAAACCCGGTGGCCAGCCGAGAGAGTGCCCCGGGCGGAGGGGGGGATTGCGAGTTTGGGGAGACCGGGCGAGGAGTGAAAAGCCGCCTAGAAAGAGTGGTCACGTGGTAGCAGGAGGCAGCGCGCACCTGACTCGAGACCCTCCCCCTCCCCCATCAGGGTGCTCGTGTGTTTCTTTAGACAGCTGGCTGGGGCGTTGAAGGCGCCCCGGGGGCCAGGAGCTGAATTCTGGTTTGGCCCAGCCGAGGGGGCAAAGTGAGGGGGATGGCCTGAGTTGTGACAGTGTGTGCGGGAGGGGGAGGGAGGGGGCCGGGGCCAGACGCCGGGCAGGGGAGGCCTAGAGGAGGGCCAGCACTGTCCCCTTCGGGAGCAGGTGGGAGTGGTTGAGAGACCGCTTGAGAGAGCGGTGGGGTGGGGCTGGGCAGGGCACTGGGGACCATGGGGCCCCTGCAGGTACCTAAAGTCCCTCGTTCTGGCCAGGCTCCTGGTTACCTGCCCTGGCCTTTCACTGTCTGACCAGAGAGCCTGCCTGAGGCATCCTGCTGAACCCCCAACCACAAACCAGTGTTGCCCACACCGTCCCGGGGCGGTCTTGGGAATGTGTTGCCAGGAGCGCAGGGCTCGGCTGGGCCGGAGCGGGGTCTGGGGCCCTCCTCACCGCGGCAAGGAGGAAATGTGGACGTTGAGATTTGCCATCGTTGGTCTCCTTCACATGCCTTGGAGGCTGTGTGCTTGCTGGCCTTTTCTTTTTTTTAACCTCAACTTTAACATTCTGGGGTTCTTACATCTTTCCTGGCCCAGAGGTCTGGAGAGTGTCAGGTGTAAGGGAGACAGGAGGGCTCCCCCGAGAAAATGCACTGTAAGGCCTGGAGGCGCAGGGCCTTTTTCCCTGCCCACACCCACCTCCCAGGACGTTCCAGCAAATTCCAGGAGCTGTGAACCGGCTTCATAGTCACAAAAGATTTCATGTGGAAGAGGCCAGAATACCAGAAAATGACATTCCAGCACGAGCAAAACATCTTTTAAAATGTTTAGGATTTATAAAGAGAAACAGTCTTCATGGACCATAAACCACCCCCAGTTCACACTTCTGTGACTGTAGACGCTAAATCTGAAAGCTAATTCTGTTTTGGTGTTTGGTTTTTTTTCTTCAAGTGGAGAATGTCATTGGCGAGAAAAGATGTCTCGGGCTGAGAAAAACTCGGACTCGGCCTTGGCCGAGTGAGGCTCCGGTCAGTCACCTCTGCTCTTGGCTAGTGAAGCTTTAAGGCAAAGGTCGTTTAAAACGCTAACTAGAATAGAAAATATCAATACCCTGCTTTGCTCCGCTTGGGTTTCAGAGTGGCTGAGGTGGTTAGGCGAGCGATATTTTTAGAAAGGGAAACAGTTAAAGATGCTGTTCTGAGATGCTGTGGCTGAAGGCTCTGTTAGAATAAATCATCACAACCACATTTTCCACATTCATCGTAGTGGCAGTTGCTTTGTATTTATTTTTTGTTCCTTTTTGTTTGAGAGCTTTGGGTCACTTTTCGTGTGTGTGCTCGCTGCCGTGCGGGCCTCTGCAGGGCCTTGGGCGCGTCCTCTGTAAGCACCGTGAACTTGCCCGTGCCGGGTTCTGGTGGCAGTGGGCTCTAGGGGTAAGAAGAGAGAGAACGTGGCCCTGGGACAGCAGATTTCTCTGGACGGGTCATCGGCAGACATCCTGTGAGCATCCCTTCCGAGCAGGGCCAGGTGCGGGGCCCGGGAGGGGAGGAAGGGGGGAGATTCTGCTTGTGTGTTTTTCTGTGACTAATGTCAACAGTGTCCTGAGCTCAGGACAGAGCAAAGCCCAGGCGAAGAGGAGGGGTTGCCGAGGACAGGAAGGTCCCCTGGCCACTGAGACTCCATGAGCTGTCCTGCCACGGGAGAGGACAGGAGCAGAGAGGAGAGGTGCCAGGAGCCACGTGTGCTGGGCCCTGAATATTTGGAGGTAGAATCTATCCTGTGGCTGATGGAGAACCATAAAAATGAAAGGTAGTGGTAAGATTTATTTATGTATTTATTTTAAAGTTTATTTATTTATTTTTGAGAGTGGGGGAGGGGCAGAGAGAGAGAGAGAGAAAGAGAGAGAGAGAGAATGCCAAGCAGATTCCATGCTGTCCGTGCAGAGCCCGACCAGGGGCTTGATCTCATGAACTGTGAGATCATGGAGATCATGACCTGAGCTGAAATCAAGAGTCAGACACTTCACTGACGGAGCCACCCAGGCGCCCTGGTAGTGATGGGATTTAAAAAAAAAAAATGCTTTGGACAGATTCACTGGGGGTTGTTGTGCTTCCAATATGAAGGCAAGATTGGAAGCAGCCAGGAGTCAAAAAGAAACATTTGATCATGTGACCTAACAAAATTAAGGGACTTCCCCCCCCCACCCCCCCCACCCCACCCCCCGCTTTAAAAATACAATACTTTTTTTGGTCATCCTAAAAGCCTAACAACAGAGCTCACAGACTCTTGCATACACAGTTACCAAAGAAACATCATGCCTTCTGCTGTCCTTAGAGTTGCCTAAATGACTTAACGATCTCAGCCACATTTAACACAGCTTGATTAAATATCAATGAGGAAACCATTAGTATCGGGTCATTATAATTTATTACAAAAGGGATAACGTAATTCAGTTGCCTTAATCTCATTTTCATTCTGACTGTGCTGATTTTAATAATTGATTTTATGAGTGTGTCCCATAATTTATTTCTAGTGTTGTATAAAGTGTCTGTCTATCGACACATTTACTTGAATTGAATAATAAGGTGAAACGTTTTCTGATAGGGAGGAAGTCTGACAGGCTGATTGGTTTGGCAGTGAAAATGGTCTTTGCCTCTTCAGTTATTGGAACACACTAAATACACAAATAATATGGACAAACATACAATGAAGCCCTGTTACAATAAAACAGTGCACTAACATATTTTGTATGAAAGGTACATTAAAATTTATATTTTTTCTTTAAAAAAATTTTTTTTTAATGTTTATTTCAGAGACAGAGACAGAGCATGAGTGGGGGAGGAGTAGAGAGAGAGAGGGAGACACAGAATCTGAAGTAGGCTCGAGGCTCTGAGTTGTCAGCACAGAGCCTGATGCTGGGCTCGAACTCGCGGCCTGAGGTCATGACCTGAGCTGAAGTCGGACGCTCAACCGACTGAGCCACCCAGGCACCCCATAAAATTTATATTTTTTTCAATTCTTCCTGAATGTGTTGGTTTAAACGAGGTGCCTCTAAGAGAAAGTAATGAGTACAATTAAGATATTTCTGTAGCTTTAGTGTACTGTTTTGACGTACTTCCCGGAAATTGGACCTTGAATGATAGATGACTTGATAGTTCATTCTTGTGCAGAGCAGGTGTTTTTGTTTTTTTGTTTTTTGTTTTTTTGAGGAAATCCACCGATTAAATTGTTGGCGGATCACTAACACTAGTTTTTATTTTATGATTATGTGATTTTTGGCATTCATGTGGAAGAAGTACAAAAAAGCGAGTTCCATTTTTAGACATACCATCTGTTTTCGGATATGTCCGTATATGCAAAATTGATCTTGAACTGGTGCTTTGTGGGTGTCCAGAGATCTCCCGAGTCCCGTTGGTCACTGCGCCCAGCCATGAGAGGGGCCATCTGTATTGAAATCTGATGAATTATTTGCACAGGTTAGGACCGTCACTGTTAAGACCATGAATGGACAGGGTTGGTGAACGACAGGAGGGGTACCAGTGGGCTTTGGGCATCTGTCCCTGGAAGTGAGGCCATGCAAGGTGACCACGCAGTACTGTGTGATTTTTTCTGGATCCTCCTTGTCCATTTTGAGTTCAATGTTGGCATAAGCTGGAGTGAACACCAGAGAACGTAACCTTATCACCCTGCCCCAGCAAGAAAATCAAATGCAATATGAGGTTTTGAAAAATCGGAAGAAAGAGCATTCTGTGATTTCTCCACTGTATGCGTAAGAGAGTGAATGTGAGGATTAAGAAGAAACAGGATGTTTTGTGTATAAATTGCTTCAAGATGGGGAAAAATCATATTTCATAATCTTTGAAGGGGGTGCTAGCCTGGAGAAAGCATTTCACAATACTTTTTTTTTTTTAAAGGCATCAAAAAGTTTCCAGTAAAATAGAGAATAAATCAAAAGTGCATGGTCTGAGGAAGATTCTTGCTCTGCTATAAGACAGGACAGAAGGATGTGCTCTATACCAAGGATCACAGAATCATGGATGCTAAGAGCTGGCATTGGAGTTGAACCTTCTGTAGCCTAGAGCTGGGTCTCTGGCCGTGGACATGGAGGTGAGGGGAGGGTGTAGATGTTACTCGGATTTCCATTCAGAGACCTGGCCACCAGCTCTGCTAAACCATCCATGTTCTATTTAAATCGACTGATAGTGAGCCAACAATGGGTTTTCTGAATCCATCGAGGATCTTATCTCTGATTTTGAGTTTTTTATTTTTTAATGTTTATGTGCTTATTTATTTATTTTGAGAGGGAGAGCAAGAGCGAGAGCATGAGCAGGGGAGGGGGCAGAGAGAGAGAGAGAGAGAGAGAGAGAGACACTCACAGAATCCAAAGCAGACTCCAGGCTCTGAGCTGTCAGCACAGAATCCGACACGGGGCTCGAACCCACAAACTGCGAGATCATGACCTGAGCTGAAGTCAGACGCTCAACCGACTGAGCCACCCAGGTGCCCGAGTTTGGGCTTTTAATACAGTGTTGTGTTGAAGTAATGGAAGATGTCCTTTCCCTGTTCCTGATTTTTATAAGGAATATTCTAATTTAATTAAGAATGATATTGCTGTCGCTTTTTCTTTTTCATGTTCCTTATTAGGTTAAGGAAGTTCCCTTATGTTTCTGTTTTGCAGAGTTGTGTTTTATGTTTTTAATCATAAATGCATGTTGAGTTTTATCAAAGGCTGTTCTGCATCTATTAAGATGGCCATATGGCTTCCACTGTTTTCCTCCTACTATGTTATGTTACATGAATTATTCCAACGGCAAACTCTTTTGTACTCCTACGATAAATCTAGCTTGTTCAACTTTATGGTTTTTCTCCCCTAAATACAGTTCTGATACACATCTGGATTCTGTTTGGTCTTAACTTTGTTTAAATTGTTTTTTCCTTACTCATAAGTGAGTTTGCCTATATTTTTCCTTACTTTAACTGCTTATGTATGATTTAGAAAGAGGTTTCTTTTTTTTTTTTTTTTTTCCTTTTGTCCCTATTCCTTGCAGGATTTTGTATGTGATTTGAGTTATCTGCTCTTGAAACTTTGGTAGTACTCAGCTGCAAACAAGAGCCTAGTCCTTTTCTTGTTGGAGGATTTCTATCGCTTCAGTTTTTTTCAAGGCTTATAAAATTATTTGAACTCTTTCTTTTTGAGCCAATTTTCTTAAATTATATTTTTCTAGGAGTACAGTAAAACCTTGGATTGAGAGTAACTTGTTCTGCGATTGTTCTGCAAGACAAGCAATACTTTTAATAACTTTTAATTTGATAAATAAACCAACGAGGTCTTACAATACGAGTAGTGCATGATGCCGAACACCATGAGATCGCAACTGAGCCGGACGGTTCTCGCAGTTCATTCCCTTTGATATGTGAGTGCTGTGGATTACAAGCATGTTTCCAGAACGAATTATGCTCGCAAACCAAGGTTTTAGTGTGTATTTACATCCCCTATATTTCAAGTTAAAATTAGCATAACATTATTCATTTAATTTTAAGTGTCTGCTGGCTGTGTTTCATCACAAATATAGTTTGTTGGGGCCATGTCGTTTTTTTTCCTTGACCGACTTGCCAAAGAGTATATGTTTTATTACTATTTTCAAAGAAAAATACTGTTGACTTTGTTGCCTCTCTTTATTTTAACTTTACTTTGTGTTTTATTTGTTTTTGTTTTTACCTGTAACTGGTCTTTCTTTCTAGTCTGTGTTTATTCTGTAGTTCTTACCTAACTTCTTAAACTACGGACAGTTCTATAATTTTTAGACTGTTTTTCTTTCTTTTTTTAAATTTTTTTTATTTTAGAGAGAGCACATGAGCGGAGGAGAGGGGGAGAGAGAGAGAGAGAGAGATGGAGAGAGGGAGAGGGAGAGGGAGGGGGAGAGTCAGAGAGAGACTATCTTAAGCAGGCTCCACGCTGAAGGTAGAACCTTACATGCTGCCTCTTGGTCCCACGACCCTGGGATCATGACCCGAGTGGAAATCAAGAGTCAGGTGCTCAACTGACTGAACTATCCAGGCGCCCCTAGACTTCTTTTTTTTTTTTTTTTTCAACGTTTATTTATTTTTGGGACAGAGAGAGACAGAGCATGAACGGGGGAGGGGCAGAGAGAGAGGGAGACACAGAATTGGAAATGGGCTCCAGGCTCCGAGCCATCAGCCCAGAGCCCGACGCGGGGCTCGAACTCCCGGACCGCGAGATCGTGACCTGGCTGAAGTCGGACGCTTAACCGACTGCGCCACCCAGGCGCCCCTAGACTTCTTTTTTAATAGAAGCATTTAAGATGATGAATTTCCCTCTCAATACTGCTTTAATGGTGTCTCCTAGGTTTTCTCAAAAAATATTCTTGTTGTTTAGTCCTACATTTTTTTAAAGTTCTGTACTTTGTTCTAAACCCATGAGTTACTCATAAGTCTTTTACAGTTTTCAGACGTGGGGCCTCTTTTCCTTATTGATGTCTGTCTTGACTGCCTTAATGTCAGAATACCTGGTCCGTGTGATACCATTATTTGAAATTTGTGGAGTCATTTTTTATGACTGTGTGTGATGTCAGGTTTTGTAAATGTTCTACGTAGTTTTGAGAAGTTTGTGAATTCTCAGTTTGTTGGTGATGAGATTGACGTTTATTAAATTTAGGTTAATAGTGCTTTTTATACCTTCCATGGTCTTACTAATTTTGTATGTTTATTATATTAAGTAATATGTAATGAATTTCCCCTCTGATGGTATTTTTGCCATTTTTTCAGTAACCGTGTCAATTTTGTTTTTCATATTTTGAAGCTATTTGGTGTATACAAATTTAGAATCACTGTAGCCTCATAATGAATTGGACCTTCTACTGTTACATAGTTACCTTCTTTTTTCTAGTTCTGCTTTTTGCTTTAAGTTCTCATTTATCCAATAGTTTTCTTTTCGTTAGCATTTTCCTGGATCACCTTCCTCTGTGATTTGATTTACAGTCTTTCCAGTTCCATGAGGTTTTACGTGTATCTCTCCCATTTGATGATGTGGTTTTATCATTTTTCTTCCTTTTGGCTGTCCAGTGTAATCCATTTATTTCGTAGGATCTTTAATATCTTTGGCTTATTTTCTCCCAAAGTATTTTTATACTATTTCCTTTCTTTCTTTTTTTAAGGGCAGGTTTCTTTGTGTTCTTACTGCATTTTTTCCCTTTCATAATTTGGCAGTTACACATTCTACTTCCCTTCTCTTAGTGGATACGACTGAAATTTTACCACATGTTATACATACAGCTTAAGGCAAATCTCTTAAATCCTCAGTTTTTAAAATACACAACAGCTTGGCCAATCACACTGTGATTAATTTAGAGGCTTATATGCCAGCCACGCTCTTCGGTGGGGGACTTTAGTTTGCAATGTGAAGGACCTTTATAGAATCGAATTCATTATATTGAGAGGCATAGCTGTTTCTCATTTTTATTTTACAGTAATTGCATCTTTGTTGCTATGAAAGGTATGGCCTCTTGAGTCCTACACCCATGTCAGTACTGGGAGCATCCCAGAGGGTGCTAAACCCTTCCCTGATGGCAAGCTTTCCATGACTTCTGTGTAGATTGTCAGTGAAGTGTGTGCAACAAGTATGAGCGTAAAGACATGTTGTCAGTCAGTGTGCACCAGATTTAACCTGTATGTGAATAGAGCGGCTCCTTCTTACGTCATACAAGCATTACAGAAAGAACATCCCTGTTAAAATTAGTTACTGTCAACAAGGTAGTGTAGATGTTTTGATTCTATGATCTCATTTGACTTTTATTTTCTATAGTATATCAACATGGGTAAGGAGACTCGCCCCATTACCCCCCACGAAAGAGAAGGCCAACGGGATGTATTTCTTTAGAAGACACCTCTTTGGCTCGTGTTTTCGTCGGTGACTTGAGATTCCGGGACACAGGGTTTCGTGATCAGGTGTGTTTATTAGGTGTCTGTGGCATTACGCCAGACCCTGTTAGGGCCACATCAGATGTGCCTTTTCTCCTGATGTTTCATTGTCTGGCCACACCTATGTGTCTGGATGTAGAATCGTAGAACGTTCAGCTCAGAGGAAGTCAGGGAGCTCTGCGGACAGCCGTTTCCAAAATTATTTTGGGGAGGTGATGGTGCAGTGGCCTCTTTCTTCAAGTAAGTCTCTTGGAAGCCCAAGGTCTTAAAAATAAATAGAAATGAAAGTCAGCGCAGGCTCTGACCGGAACAAGCTCGGGGCACCTGTAGCCCGCACCAGCTACGGCCTCCCCGCCTTGGCCCCAGGCAAAGCCAGGAAGCAGCACAACCCACAAAAAACCCTTTCCATTTAACCCCTACGTTTCAGCAGAAGAGAAACCGGAAGCAGCAAGGGAGTCACGGGTTGGTTGGTAGCTGGACCAGAGTTCAGCGCTTCCTGGCCCCTTCTGGGTTCTCTGCAACCGCCGGCTCGTTTCCACAACCCGGGAGAGTTGCTACCCCACGTGAAGCCGAGTAGGACGTGAGTTACACATGTCCACTTTGAGTTGCTTCTTCAAATCCAGATCTCCTGTGGATCCGGGCCTTTGGCCTGGGTGACCCCAGTTTTCCAGCCAAGACTTGCTGTGTCTTCTTAGTCCCAGCCCTGGGTCTGCTGCGAGCTTCCTTGGGGGGTCTGCCAGACCAGGGAGACGCCTGTCCAGTGTCCCGTAACAGGGCCATGGTGACAAAAAGACTCGTCTCTTCTCTGCCTTTTGTTTGCTTCAGGCCCCTGCTAGTCTTCTCACTGCTGGTCACAGAGGGATCGATTCTTTCCAGCAGACAGACCACATGCTATTTCTGTGCTGTAAATTTCCAAAGCTTCTTCCCCGTCCTCCTCTCCAACCGCACGCTGGAATAAGCAGTGTGTTTGCAGCTATAATCAGCACACTTAAATACTAGTTAAATTCGGAGTGAGTACAAAATCCGTACGGCTATAAAAATACCACGTGGCTGGGGGCCCTCTGAGACCTTTGACAACGAGGTGATCCCTCCAGAACTTTTTAAGGCTTATGGGGTGTTCCAAAATAGCCCAGATTACAGGTTAAGGGGGCTCTGATTCACAGAGAGTTGTGTCTGACACCAAGGAGTCTTGGCTGCTGGCTGGCAAATTCCTAGTTTCTGTTTTCCTGAGGGAAGACACGCAGTCAGAAACATTTGTTTTCCTGTAAAGTCGCCGAGGATGACACCTTCCATAATCGCCCCGGTGTCCTTGGCGTCTGGAGCACGGTATGTGCCTGGATGGTTGCGGGCGGCCCCTGGCTCCCCGCTTTCCCGCTCTCCTTCGTTCGTGTGCCTCTGGTGCTTTCCCTGCCCCCGTGTGCACGCCATTTCACCCACCCCTGTGGCCGCCCGGCAGGTGTAGTATGCAGGCTTGCAGGGCGGGAGCTCAGGAATCCAGTTGGCAGTTGGGTGTGGGGTCTAGGTCGGCTGAATCTCACACACGGATTCTTTCCATTTCACTCTTGCCTCCAGGTGGATCCTCAGAGATGCTCTTTTTTTTTTTTTTTAATGTTTATTTATCTTGAGAGAGAGAGAGAATGAGAGAGAGAACATGAGCAGGGAAGGGACAGAGACAGAGGGAGAGAGAGAATCCCAAGCAGGTTCCGTGCTGTCAGTACAGAGCCCCACGTGGGGCTCGAACTCAAGAACCGTGAGATCGTGACCTAAGCCAAAATCAAGAGTCGGCTGCTCAACCGATGGAGCCACCCAGGCGCCCCGAGATGCTCTGTTTTGATCTATAGCATCTGGGGGCGCTGTTCAGCCCCCACTCAGCACGTCACTTCTGGAAGGCTCGGTGTTGTGCAATCCACTCCCTTACTCATTACGTGATCGGCTTTGAGTCCACACGCTACGGAAAACGTGGAGGCTGTTTCCACATTATTACTTGTCTGCAGCGAAGTTCTAACTGGGTTTCTCTGCCCCTAAGCTGTGGAGTAATTGCTCTAAAATGACAAACATGAAGAGTCTGTTCAGAACTCCCGTCAGTGGCTCCCAGGGCCTCGGGGGCCAAGTTCAAACTCTTTATCTGAACCCCGCCAGCCGCTCTCATGTGCTCTCTGGGCCCCGGTGACCACCTGGCTGGGTGCTTTTTCACCGAATACTCCCTCCCCTCAGTCAGGGGTCTTCAGGAAGCTTGTGCCGGGGCAAGTCTGGTGCAGAAGCCCCTTCTCCGTCCCCTGTACCTGCTTCTGTCGTAACCTTCATTCTTGGGCCCCGTGGCCACGGATTTCCTCAGCGGTGACTGCGTCGTGCGCTCCGTGTGGAAGGCCTTGCGCGTGCTGGGCTCTCAGAGGACGCCTGGAGGTCAGGATGCATTTTGTTGAGTGTTTGCCCAAAGAATGAGCAGCAGTGATACAGGTTCCCTTTTGTGTCCCCTTGTGTGGAGTGTGTGCAAAGTGTGGCCGTGAGCACGACCGTCCCAGGGGGCAGGAGCTCGGTGCGGTGATTGTCCGGGGGAGGCCGGTCCTGCCGGCTGTCCTCTGCGGCATCGGGGGTCCTGGCTCCACGCGCTGGTGTACAGGGCGCCATGGGGTCTGCGGGCGGAGCGGTGCCCCTGCGTTGTTTGTCCCCGTGTTCTCCCGGCAGCTCTGTGTGCCTGTGTGCGTGAGCTGGTGCTCATGGGATTAAATAACACTGTGATTTCTCTAAGCGCCGAGACTGACGCTGTGCTTCTGGGCATCATCCGAGACCTAGAGAACTCCCGAGAACCGACTCTGCAAATGCTTCCTTTTAAGTAACAGACATGCCCTTCTTTCGCACACCCCTTCCCCAGTCTTTGAACTAGATTCCACCTTGTAGGTGCTGTGGACATCTCCCCCCCCACCCCCACCCCCTGCCCACCACCCAGTCCCGGTTTGTCTGGTTTTTAGTAGCCTGATACTGGGTTTTCAGCCTCTCTCCTGGAGGCTGCACTGAGGCCGCCTGGTCCTCGACGTGCCCCGTTAGGCCATCGCAGGCTCAGGGGGTTAGGATGACAGGTGCGTGTGGACTGCCAACGGCTTCCGTCCCATCGCGCCTGGAAGTTGGCAGATGGAAACACACAGCTGGCTTGGGAAGGTTGTCCCGCGTGGCCTCCGTGGGGTGCTGGCCGCCGGTCACCGCCGCCCCTTGCCCCACCTCTTTGCAGCCTCACTGCTCTGACCTGCCCCTCCAGGGGGAAGGCTGGCCGGACGTCCAGAGAGTATAAGGGACGTTTCAAGACAAATCCCAGGTAGTCTGCTAACTGCAGTGACACAGCCCAGACAGACGGACAGAGGTAAATGAGGACAAACCTTCCTTGCTTTTCCCCCCACCCCTTTAGCTCTATACCCAGTGTGGAAGGAAAAAAATAGTTCTGGTAGAGCCACCTACTAAACAGGTGTATACCTGGGAAGGTGATCCGTGTGACCCACTTGGGAAGCCCCTGGCTGCTGGAGCTCCAGGTCCCCTGGGGAAGTTGTAGAGCTCAGCTGTGACCCGCACCTTCAGCTGACGCACGGCAGACTCTCTCCTGAGTCAGAGGGGCCAGTTCGGGGGACTCTGATGTGGCTTTTCTGGGCCAAGCCAAAGCCTCATCGTCCGCTATTCTGGGAACGTCCCTGTGACCATAATTGACTTCCCAGAGGGTCCCGCCGGCCGCTCCTTCCCGGTTGGGCAGTGGTTCCTGTGAACGTCGGCGGGGCCACGGGGACGTGCGGGGCTCGGCCTGGCCCATGGACGCGGGTGACGGCTACCCTGGTTGGCGTGGCACGTGCCTGGAAATGCAGCATTCGGAGAGATCCGTGCGTCCTGTGTTCCTCGCCGACCTCGTTCCGGCTGGCAGGGTGGGCGGCCTTACCAGACCGAAGGCCTGTTCACGGCCGCGGGGTTGCAGAGTATTTCAGACCCGCGGGGACCTCCGCGCTCGTGCAGGCCTCATGCTTCCAGAACACTTTTCTTTAGGCAGCAGAACTTTTTTTTTTTGGTCTTTTTCTTCAAATGAAATAGCACGTGCGGCCTGAGCTGGGGTAGAGGACTCAGACCCTGTGCCTGCCCCCGCTTCCGTGTGCAGCTCCCGTGTGTAGCCTGCTGCTGGCTTCGGGGCGCCCAGGCGGTCCTCTCCCTGTCCTCCAGCCACACGCCAGGGGCTGGAGGCGGCACTGGGACGAGCTCTCCTTAGTCTCCGTGGGCGCTGGCTCAGATGTTCTGGGAGCCCCGTGGACTCAAGGCCACCTGCATCCGCATCGTGGGTCCCGGCCTTCCCCTGTGTGCTCAGAAGGGCGAGTTTTGTCCGCATCTGCGACAGCGGGGGACAGACAGCCCGTTCACTGACCGCATCTCAGAAGCACTTGCGGTTAGGACGTGATGTGTTCTGTTAAAAATTGGGGGGGCGCTCGTGGTGTTTTTCCCTTGAGAAGAAGTTTAAACGCCCTCCCCCCTTCAGGGTAGGGCTGACTCTGGAATGAGCTGGTGACTGAGACGGCCGTCCCTTGTAAGGTCTTCCTGTGATCAGGGAAGGACAGTGAGGACTCCGTGTTGTCCGAAGGGCTGGGCGCTTTGCACGTGTAACCACAGTGACCTAAGAGGCGGGCATTTCCACCTGGGTTTGGATGTTAGGAAACGGAGACCCAGAGAGGTCAAGGTCGGGCCCACAGAGCAGTTAGGAGCCTGACCCACACGTCACGCCCGGTTTTCCCGGCTCCAAATCCTGCCTCCTTTGCTTCGCACACCTTGGTCCGCTCACAGGGCCGTGAGGGCGTCGGATGGTCTTTATCCATCGGTGCCCATTCTCCTGCGCCCGGTCCAGCTCAGCGTTATGTACCGAGGCCTCTGCGTGGTGAAAGGCCAGTTCACTCACAACACCCTTTAAGGAGAGGTTAGGAAAAGGACCAGGGTCGTGACCAGGGTCAGGTGTCCAGGGTGCTGCTGGGGCCAGTTGTGGAGACCACGGCCAAGAGCCTGGGCCCGTCTGAAGGCCCTCGGATACCAAGCTGAGAGTTCCGCTTTACTCCATGACTACCCCCTAAACGATGCCCTTACGAGCCCGCTGCTGGCTCACGGTCATTACTCAGCAGCACTGGCTGCCGGCATGACCGTTCTTTTTTTTATTTAAAAAAAAATTTTTTTTTAACATTTATTTATCCTTTGAGAGACAGAGACAGAACATGAGCTGGGAAGGAGACAGAGAGAGAGGGGGAGTCACAGATTCCGAAGCAGGCTCCAGGCTCCGAGCTGTCAGCACAGAGCCCGATGCGGGTCTCGAACCCATGAACCACGAGATCATGACCTGAGCCGAAGCTGGCCACCTAACAGACTGAGCCACCCAGGTGCCCCCGGCATCACTGTTCTCTTAGTGCCCTAGGGAGGACATGTGACTGTCCCACTGAAGTGCCCCAGACCTGTCCCGGGCACACACCCCTCCCCGTGGGAGGCCAGGGTCACCGGATGCTGCAAAAGGTGCTGCCTTGGCCAAGACCCAGCTCCCCGTGAGGCTGGTGAACGTGTCGGAAGCATCCCAGCCAGCAGGGAGCTCCAGGGGGCTCGGGGACCCACGTCTCTGGGTCGGGGAAGCCTTGCCACTGTCCAGCCTGCTCTCCTGGGAGACACCTGGGGTTGCTGGGAGGTGGACAGGGTAGAAAGGAAGCAGAGGAATTGAGAGGTGGGGTGCAGAGAGCTTCTGCAAAGTAGTCTCATGGTTGAATAACAACACAGAGACCCTGGGGTCCTTTGGCTTGCTCACATCCTTGGGGGGGGGGGGGGGGGGACTGCAGCTGGGGCAGCACGTGGGGTGCCCAGGCCCATGGGACTCCGCATGGCTTGTCTGGCATGAAATCGGTCTCTGACCTCAGCGCCTGCTCTCACCCGGGGCCTGCGTGGTTAGCACCGTGTCACTTCCTTGCCGTGACCCTTGGTTTCCTAAGACCCACCTGCTGCCCGGCCCTCACATTCTGGGGTTCTGAGAATCAGGTTTTCTTTAGAAATGTACAGGCTACCTGTCCTGTCTGGGAGGATGTTCCGTGACGGCGGAGGCCGTCGGAGAACCGCATGGAAACGCGGGGTGAGGAAAGGAGACTGCCTCGGCGTGGCTCTCGGCTCAAGGCCGCCCTTAGATTTTATTCTCTTCCATTTCTCCCCCGGGATGGGCTAGGATGGGCCGCGTGGACGTTTGTTCCTTTGGAAGGAAATCTTCACAGCAGAGCCGAGCTCTCTGAAGTTTCCGGAGCAAGAACCAGCCTGGAATCTGGCTGCGTTCTTAGTTTTGAAAATTCAGCCGAGCAAAAGTTTGCTTCTGATGCTGGGAAGGGAGCCTCTGCTTTTGTTCTGTCGGAGCGGCAGCGTGCGATGAGTCTCCCAGGGTCCCCGGTTGCTACTTCGGCAGGGCGACGAGAGTGGCCGGTGTGTATTCCGGAAGGTGTTCTCCAACCCACGCAGCCGAAGAAACTTGATCCAGTCTGGAAGGTGCAGAGAGCAGTCATGACTCAGACGAGTTGGGGTGCAGAGGTGGGCTGATGGAAGCTACAGGAGCCGACAGCTTGTTCTCTGCACGATGGGCGCGGAAATGCCCGGAATGTCTGCGCACACACGGGGTCCCGGCACCCACGTTCACAGGGGGTCTGTGTACTTCCTTCAACCGAAGGAAAAACTGGTCCGCATTTTATTTTGAACTTGGCAGTGAAGGAATCGCGTAAGGTCATTGGTCAGTGTCATGCCAATTTGAGGGGTGTGTGCGTGTGCGTGTGGTATTGGGGAGAGCTTAAAAAAACTGCTTGGGTGTTTGAGATAAACCTGGTGTCGTTGATGTCTTTCTTGGTTTGTGGATTTAGCCTTTGTTTTCTTTATGCATTTTGTGTTATTTTTCTCTCTTTTTTTCAGCGTTTGTTTCTTTTTGAGAGAGAGAGAGAGAGAGACAGAGTTCGAGTGGGGGAGGGCAAAGAGAGATGGAGACACAGAATCTGAAGCTGGCTCCAGGCTCTGAGCTGTCAGCACAGAGCCCGACGCGGGGCGCCCCCTCACATGATGTTTCTAAAGAGAAAAATATAGGGCCACCTGGGTGGCTCAGTTGGTTAAGCGTCTCACTTTGGCTCAGGTCACGATCTCACGATTTGTGAGTTCGAGCCCCACATCAGGGCTCATACACAGAAGATCTTCAGCTCGTGTCTGGACAACCCCATGCTCTTCCTATGGTTTGCACCATCACGAGGTGGATGCTGAACCCTTGGCGGGGGACGGTCTTTGGACCACGGTAGGGTTGGCCGTGGAAGAGAGAACACGTGAGCATAATGGTAATTGGAAAAGATGGCCGAATGAGGAGGCCTTCCTGAGAAGGGGCCGTCCTGAGCGCTAAAGCAGAGGACTGGAGAAGAGTTAGCTGTACGTGGCCTGGAATGAGGCTACGAGTCCCAGAGAAGCATTTGACTCGCGAAATCCAGTTTCTGTGAGATGCGTGAGGACATTTCTGTCTGACATTTGCCTTCCACAAAGACGCACAGAGGTCTGGAGAGCAGGGGTCGAGGTCACACAGAGAGATCTCAGATGATGGGAGCATTCAGTACCTCAGAATGCGAGCCTGACTTCCATTCACCCTCTCTGGCCAAGCAAGGAGTCTTTGGGTTGAAACATGCCCGTGCATTTTAGAGATGAAGGAACTTCCACTGGGTTTTGGCTGGGGCGTCGGACTTAGTGGGCGGCACCCCCTGGTCAGATCCCCTCCCTGCGCTGGCGTTGTCCTGCTTCGTTGCTCGGCCTTGGGGCCGTGTCCCTCTCCAAGCTCCCAGACCTTCCTTGTCACGTGTTCAACTGCTCCTTGGCGTCGTATTTTCCTACGTGAAACCACTTCGTCTCGCTCCATCCCCTTCTCAGAGTTAATGTGTGTAATTGAATGTGTGGACCCATGTGGATGCCGTCTCCCTGGCCGCCTCCATCCAAAATGATAGAATGAAAGAACATTACACAAGAGGGTCCAATAAACCAAGGAGGTTGACTTCCTTCCCTCCCTTTGTCCTTCTCTCTCTTTTTCTGTGTTTCTTCCTTCTTTCCTTCCCTGTGTCCTTCCTCTGAATTGAAGAGTCAAACCCTTCTAGCTGGTTAATGACACATCTAGAGGTAAAACTCAGGGCTTCTGGGTCGAATGTCCTTTATATGCAGCCGCTGGGTGAGGATTTGGGGGTTTTTAGGACGAATTGCATGTGGCTCCTGCCCCCAAGCAGCCCCAGACGAGGGGAAGGTGCAGGGCCCGCGGCCTGCACGTGGTTGGCAGGTGTGCATTTGAGGACCGTCCCTTTGGGAGCTGGAGTCTCATATTCCTCACCCGCTGACTGGCCCGTGTCACCAGCGTGTGGGCAGAGCTGTTGGAGATCTCATGAAGAGGCCTAGACCAGAGGAACACCACTGCTAGAGGATCACGGACCACAAGAGGAGCATCACCGCCAGAGGAGCACCACCCACAAGAGGAGCACCACCCACAAGAGGAGCACCACCCACAAGAGGAGCACCACCGCCAGAGGAGCACCAACCACCAGAGGAGAACTAACCACAAGAGGAGCACCACCGCCAGAGGAGCATCACGGCCAGAGGAGCAACGACCACAAGAGGAGCACCACCGCCAGAGGAGCACCGACCACAAGAGGAGCACCACCGCCAGAGGAGCACCGACCACAAGAGGAGCACCACCGCCAGAGGAGCACCGACCACAAGAGGAGCACCACCGCCAGAGGAGCACCGACCACAAGAGGAGCACCACCGCCAGAGGAGCACCGACCACAAGAGGAGCACCACCGCCAGAGAACCACCGCCAGAGGATCACCAACCACAAGAGGAGCACCACCACCAGAGGAGCACCACCACCAGAGGAGCACCACCCACAAGAGGAGCACCACCTATAAGAGGAGCACCACCCACAAGAGGAGCACCACCGCCAGAGGAGCACCAACCACAAGAGGAGCACCACCGCCAGAGGAGCACCAACCACAAGAGGAGCACCACCGCCAGAGGAGCACCAACCACCAGAGGAGCACCACCGCCAGAGGAGCACCAACCACCAGAGGAGCACCACCGCCAGAGGAGCACCACCGCCAGAGGAGCACCACCGCCAGAGGAGCACCGACCACAAGAGGAGCACCACCGCCAGAGGAGCACCGACCACAAGAGGAGCACCACCGCCAGAGGAGCACCGACCACAAGAGGAGCACCAACCACAAGAGGAGCACCAACCACAAGAGGAGCACCACCACCAGAGGAGCACCAACCACCAGAGGAGCACCACCGCCAGAGGAGCATCACCGCCAGAGGAGCATCACTGCAAGAGGAGCACCGACCACAAGAGGAGCACCACCGCCAGAGGAGCATCGACCACAAGAGGAGCACCACTGACCACAAGAGGAGCACCACCGCCAGAGGAGCACCACCGCCAGAGGAGCACCGACCACAAGAGGAGCACCACCGCCAGAGGAGCACTGACCACAAGAGGAGCGCCACCGCCAGAGGAGCACGGACCACAAGAGGAGCACCACCGCCAGAGGAGCATCGACCACAAGAGGAGCACCACTGCCAGAGGAGAACTAACCACAAGAGGAGCATCACCGCCAGAGGAGCACCGACCACAAGAGGAGCACCACCGCCAGAGGAGCACCACCGCCAGAGGAGCACCGACCACAAGAGGAGCATCACCGCCAGAGGAGCACCGACCACAAGAGGAGCACCACCGCCAGAGGAGAACCGACCACAAGAGGAGCATCACTGCCAGAGGAGCACCGACCACAAGAGGAGCACCACCGCCAGAGGAGCACCACCGCCAGAGGAGCACCGACCACAAGAGGAGCACCACCGCCAGAGGAGCACCAGCCACAAGAGGAGCACCAACCACAAGAGGAGCACCACTGCCAGAGGAGCAGAGATGTAAAGGACAGTGCATCCCCCTCTCCCTTGCCCGGATTCTCCTCCTGTGGGAGTCCCCGTCTGCGGTTCGAGCCCCAGGAGGCAGCGAGGAGGGTCGGTGCAGAGGTTGGCTCGCTGCGTCTGAAGGAGCCCTCCCAGGGCTTGTGCAGGACGCCCCGAGTGGAGTGGCGTCTGGACCAGTGTCGTCGCGCAGCTCAACTGGCCGCGTGCTGGGAGGATGGATTGTCACCAGGAATGTCACATGCTCTGCAGACACTGGTCCCTGAGGTGGCCGGGAGGGAAATGGGATGTGTCCTTGGGTGCTGTCCGGGGGTGTGTTGGGGACAGTGGCAGGAGGCAGGTTTTCCGATCCTGTGAGGAGGCTGAGATGTCCGATGGTGTCTGCAGAGCCGTGCTCACTGGGGCCGGTGGAAAGTGCCGGATCAGTGGGCTGGCGGCCCCAGGCCCCTTCCGCAGGGAGGGCCTTTTCTCTCAATTACCCGGATATGGGAAGCTCTGTATATTTAGGGCCTTTAAGGAGTTTTGGGGACCAGTGCCTTACGCGGGGCGGGTCCCCTCTTACACTGTGGACACGGATGTAAGCGTTTTATGTGGAGAGCAGGTGCATGTGAATGTGACTTCACCAGAGACCCAGAGTGGACAGCCAGTGGCGTCCACTTCTGGAAAATGGCACAGGGTAGTGTCTTTAGGACTCCACAGAGGAAGCCGTGCCCCTGTCCTTTCAGGTAAACGGCAAAATGGGCACAGTATTTTGTCTGTAATTAAGTTGCGTCATATTAAAAAGGGAATCTCTGTTTTAAGAACCAGTGTGTTCACTGTGGTTTCATTTATTGTTTCCTGTTTTTAAACAGGGTGTGCATTGTGGTTTTGCGAGAGTTAAACGTTTAGTGTTATTTAAGAAAAGAAAAGGAAGGGAGGGAGGGAGGGAGGAAGGGAAGGAGGAAGGAAAGGAAGGAAGGGAAGGAAGTAGGAAGAGAAGGAAGGAAGGGAAGGAAGTAGGGAGGGAAGGAAGGGAAGAAGGAAAGGAAGGGAAGAAGGAAGAAGGAAGGAAGGGAAAGAAAAAGAAAGAGGAAAGAAAGAAAGGGAAACACCCCAAAACACCCCAATCACACATCCAGCGCGAGAGGAGGCATTCAGTCAGCAGACATTTGTGTGGCCCATCCTGTGAGGCACCAGCTTTGCCTTCATTCTTAGGCCCTGTATTTAGTGAGAAAAAGAGGCGACCTGGTCGACCATGCGAGTGCATCTAATCGTGGCACATCGGCCAGGGCGGCTTGGGAATTTTTTAACGTTGGGGTTACTCTCCGCATGGGGGATGTTGTCCTCACCCGGGAGCCGGGCTGCCGAACCCACAACAGCCCGGCACGAAGACTGAAGGGCAGTGTCCCGTCGGCGGGCCGGCCCCGGCCTTCCCAGAACCTGAAAGGCTGGGCTTTGAGGTTTGTTTTGGCAGAAGGACAAATTGCCACTGTCAGAATCCCTGCTCACCAGAAATATCCCAAACGGCCTATTATAAAGAGAACATTTGAAGCTGGGTCCCTTTTCCATGACCCCCCCGCCCCGCATTCTGCAGTCTAGTAAATACCGCCGGGAGGCCGTGCTTTGGAGGCGGTTGTGCGGGGTCCAGAGACCCTCTCTGTTCGGTAGAGGAGTAACCAGGGCAGGAGTTGTGTGTGCGGGACACGGAGGAGCGACGGTCGGATCTGCACTTGCCGGGATCCTTGGGCCGCTGGTACCCGGACAGGCACACGGCCTGGACGCCGCCACCTGGAGGCCCTCTGTGCTTGCACATGCATGTTTCTATCCTGCACAGACACCTTTCCCCACGTTAACCCTCGCGTTCTTGCCCGATTTCTGCTAACGGTGTCGCGATACTGCCGTCCCCGCGTCCTCCTGCACACCCCCGGTCACCACCCCCACCGTGGGACTCTCCGGGGTCCATTCTTTGCGCCTTCCTTCCTCGTGGTCACCCCAGGGCTGGAGGCTCTTAGCAGGTCTCTCACGGAGCGGAATACATTCTCACCCATGTCTGTGCCTGTGGGTTGTTCTTGCCCCAACAGGAATCTGCCTTTTCTGACAAATTACCGCCCATCAGGCTCCGCAAATGTTACGGGAGACACGTAATTCCCCATCCACAGAAGAACCCAGCTCCTTGTCACCTTCCGCAGAAAAGCTTCCTGGAAGGACAGGGCTTGGGGCAGGACGGGAGACCCGCCCCCCGGCGTGGCCCGGCTGTGGGCACCTGCGTCTCCTGCCCGAGGACTTGATGCGAGGAGCCCCCCCTCGGCCTGCCCCTGTGGAGGCTGTAGGTGTAGAGATGAGCACCCCGGCCCCTCCTGGAGCCCTCCCTGCCCTCTGGCGTAGAGGTAGGGACAGGACCCTCTCCACCTCCAGGATGCCGAGACGGTGAGCAGGGTGTGACAGGAGCCCCCACCGTCCCCAGGGGGATCAGTTCCCGGTAACCACGCTGGCGGTTGCTTGAGGACAGGTCCTTACCGGCTGCCTGGCCCAGCCCCCCCCCCCCACACCCCCGCAGCCACAGCCCCGTTGCAGCATCGCTTCCCAGATAAACGACCGGCGTCGGTCTCTGTCTCAGGGTCCCTGCTGCGGGGGGAGGTGGGTCAAGTCTTGCACACGCTTCGGTTTTCCCGGGTGTGACGCGAAGAGCTTGCTGGGAGAACCAGACCCGTTGAAGAACGCGAACGGACTTTTAAACTCAAAGCACTAATCTGTTTGCTTCTGGCATCTGTGTTTCGGTGGGCCTCTGATTAGCATCTCAGGGAGCCCTGATGTTTTCCAGAAATGCGTCACTGCATGCAGGGAGTTGTTGACGTCTGGGGAGTAGGGGAAAGGGTTTCCTCTCGAAGGGATTCTTTTTTTTTTTTTTTTCAACGTTTTTTATTTATTTTGGGAGAGAGAGAGACAGAGCATGAACGGGGGAGGGGCAGAGAGAGAGGGAGACACAGAATCGGAAACAGGCTCCAGGCTCCGAGCCATCAGCCCAGAGCCCGACGCGGGGCTCGAACTCACGGACCGCGAGATCGTGACCTGGCTGAAGTCGGACGCTTAACCGACTGCGCCACCCAGGCGCCCCAAAAGGATTCTTAATTCTCTGGGATTTGTTGTCCGTTGCTTTTAACCGTGTGCCCCTCCTGCCCGGCCACTGCCAGGGTGCCGTGGGACAGGCGACAGAGGACGAGGGTGGGGATGTCCGCTGCGGGTTGTGCGCGGGAAAGACAGCAGGGCGGCATCCAGCGCCCCCCCCCCCAGCCCTGCGCGTGTCCCTTCATCAAGTGTCTTCTCTCGCGGCCACTCTGGACACAGGTTCTGGAACCGTCTGGCTTTCCTTATTTGCATTAGAAAATACAGAATGAGAATATCCTCCAGGATGACTCACGAGTTAAAATATGTTGGCAGAGTTCGTTTGTATTTTATTTTGGTTGAAGGAGGAGGACGGTGAACATTTAGGGCACAGAAGGAAGCCAGGTCAGAATCGATGCCAGAACAAACTTCTGGTCGGCAGTCTCCAGCTTTACCCGACTGCTATGCACATCCTGAGCCGGGGCGAGCCGGTGATTTATTCTGGGCGCGTGGAACACTAGTCCAGTAATCGCGCCCCGTGGCACAGGCAGTGCCGAGGCCCCGCGTCCCCCCCCCCGCAGGAGTCGGGGGTGGGAGAGCCCCCCCCCCCCGCGCTGCAGGGCCAGCCCGCGGTCCTCGCGGGGGGCGCATACACTTGGCAAGTGGCTCGTTTCCTCCAGACAGACGAAATGGCAGCCAGGAGTACCTGTCGGTTTGTCGTTTACAAAGCGGTGGGGCCGCAACGTCTAGGGAAAAGCCGAGCACTGTCCCTCAGGACAGAGCGTTCAGTTTGGGACCTGTGGGGCCGTTGCCAGTGGCTCTGAGAGTCACGTGACCCTCCTCCAACATCGGGACGGGTGGTGACCGTCACTGTGTCCCCTGAGCACCACGCCATTCCCTGGCAGGGCGTGTGAGGTTGGCGGATGGTGGCCCACTCCTGGCGGTCGGATGGGGTCTCGGGGCAGGGACACCGTGGCCGTGGCATCGCGTGACTCGGGTCTCCCGCCTCCCCGTTCGGGGCTGCGACCGTGGTGATGGCCCGTCGTCCGTGATGGGGCGGGGGACGTTATGACCGAGCTGGGGCACCATCAGTGGAGTGCCCCAGCTGCTCAGGTATGTGGTCCTCACGACAGCTCTCTGAGGTGAGCGCCGCTGTGGGCTGAGCTGTGTGCCCTCAGAGTCACATCCCCGGGGCGTCAGCATGTGCTGCTACTGGAGACGGGGCCTTTGCAGAGGGAATCAGGTGGCAACGGGGTCGTCGGGGCGGGCCGTAACCCACCATTTCACACGTGCTCATGACAAGGGGACATTTGGAGACGGGCACATAAGAAGGGCAGACACAGGAGGAAGATAGCCCCCTGCAAGCCCGGGCAGATGGGAAGCCTGGAACAGACTGTCCCTCAGAGCCTCAGAAGGACCCAGCCCCGCGGCACCTGATCGCAGGGCTCAGCCTCCAGAACAGCCGGACGGTAAATTGTTCCAGCCACTCACCGCAGCCCTAGCAAACTAATCCAGGTGTCATCCTCGTTTTGTGGAAACCGAGGCACGAGTGGCTCAGTCACCTGCCCAAGTTTCCCTGGAGAGTGGGCGCTGCAGGCCCGTGAGGCCCCAGGCCGTCGGGTCCCAGGGCCTCATGTACGAGGTCCTTCCTCCTGTACAAGGTCATCGACCCGGTTTCCTGTGGCGACTCCTCAGGTGGCCCAGTGCCTCCTGTCCTTCCTCCCCCCGTGCCCTCAGCCCTGTTCAAAGTGTTGAGCTAAAGTGCCTCCAAAGCGTGGCCTGCACAAAACTTAGTGCACGAAAATGTTTCTTAAAACAAATAAACCAACCTCGAGGACATGAGTTTTGTACACCGACATCACGCCTGGCCCTACTTTGTTTTCCTAAACATTTCTTTCCTCGTTCTCACGTTCTCTTACCCGTTTTTCGTATTACGAAGTGGAGCACGCACCTTGTAGGATATCCGGCAAGTGGAGATCAAGTCAGAACTACCGATCACCATTTTGTTTTACTTTATCGTTGGTGACGGCTGGTTTCCCACCGCCCCTTTCTGTGGTCCTTGTGGCAGGAACTCCGGCTGGCTTGAGCTTGGCCCCGGCCCGGAAGTCACTCGGGGCCTCGGGGAGGGCCGTGGGGAGCGGTGGTCTCTCAGTTCCCTCCGTTTCCAAGAGTCTGTGACGCTCGGCCTGCAGGTGTCTCGCTTCCTGAGTCAGCCCGATCTCTCTGGCACCGAGAGATCTGCAGGGGGTGAGGTTGGCCGTGGTGGGAGGGGGCCCCACCCGTCGGCCTGTCTGGTGTATAGGATGACCCTCATCCTGTTCAGCGTAGGTGCCAGAGAGATCACGAATGTTGCGGAATAAAATGCGGAATAAAAATAAAATTGCGATGTGATGGTTAAGGCTGAGAAATGAACCGGGTTCTTAGGTGACGTCTGGCTAAGAACCAGACGGAGTTTCAGGGTAACTCAGCGTTTTCCTTGGGCCTTCACTCTGGCAGACTTCCTGCCCTCTGCCCATCACTCCAGCCACGCGGAACGGCCTGCTAGGAACGGGCCATCCCTTCTTCTTCAGGCTAAGCCCTGGGATCTCCGTGTGGTGGGCCGGCAACTCCAACGATCTGGGAATCGGGAGTCCCGTCTTCTGGCTTGGTTGCGCCCCTCAGCCCTGCGACGTTGGACTCTATAGAATGAGGGCTCGGGCGACAGGATTCCCAGGGCCCCTCCCTCGCTCTTCTGCCGCATTTTTGGCACGGATGCCGTTCCTCATTCTCTAACCTGTACCTGCACCTCCACCTTCGAAATGAGACCTTGAATGTTCTCCTCCCCTAAGTTAAGAAAGCACAGAAGAGATACTTCCAGCTTCCTGTTCTGCTGCTGCTGCTGAACTGAATGCGGTTTTCTTCCTCTTTTCTTCCCGGTTTGCAAAGGGGGCGGACGGCAGCCGGGTGGGGGGGACGGCTCTCCCCTCCATGCTCGCAGCCTCACCCAAGTAGCAGCAAACCGGGCTGGAGCCAGGGGAACCCACCCGTTCCCCTGGAAGCCCGAGCAACAGCGGCACCGCTCAGTAGACTCTAATTTTAGCTGGCCCCCCTCCTCCGCTGCCTCCCCCTCCTCTGCCTCCCAGGCGGGGGTTGCGGGCACGCGCTCGCTCGCGCATTTGCGTGGCGGTTCTGCAGCAAGACCGAGTGACAGCCTGAGATGCTGCCGTGCCCCTCTGTTCATTTGTCAGGCTTTGGGAGACAGCTTCCCCCCAGCCTCCGGCAGGCATCTTACATAACTTCCTCCGGTCACCCCCACCCGTCTTAAGTCGCACGTCTTCATATGTTTGTAAGTCATCCTTACCTTTAGGAGAATTTTTCCAGCCGGTTGGAGTGAGCGGAAACAGCCCCAGGTGGCTTCTTCTTTGGGCTGTTTGCTATTCTTGGAGTGGAAATGGGGGGTTCGCTTCGCCTTGGCACCCCTTCCCCTTTCTAGGTCCTCTGCTTCCCGGCCCCTCCAGCTTATGAACACTCTTACCTAAGACATTGGCTGCCTGCCGCAGGTGGTTCCTGTGACCACGGCTGGCAAGGCGGCCGGCTGTGTCTCCGGGGTGTGTCCAACCTGGAGGTCAGGGGACCCACCCCTGGGCCGTGTCCTGGCCGAAACTCGCAGAGGAGAACGTTTTATAGACACTTGCGGCTGCACGGGAGAGAGGCGGGGAGGCCAGTTCTCTGGCTCACTTAGCCAGACGGTGCACACCTGTACCAATGGGGGTAGAGTAACCCCAACAGCCCACGTTGAATAACCGGCGATGACAGCAGACAACATCGCCATCGCCATCGCCGTGGCCCCCGAGGCCTTGAGTGCATGGTCGGAGCCGTGAGACCTAGATTACCCGGGGGAATCAGGGCTCTGATATTCAACCCTGGAGACTTTGTGGAACCTCAGCACCTCAGCCCTCTTGTCTGACGTGGGGTAGGCGTGTGTCCTTCGCAGCCAGCGAGAGGATCAAATGAAGCGATGTGCGCGTCATACGATTTAAGGTAGCGCCGCGGGAGCTGTGAGCCTTATTTACGTGACTTGCCGTGGTAGCACGGCTGACGTGGTAACATGTTGGCTCAGCTGGGATTCAAACCCGGCGGCCCCTGATCCTGGAGACTGCACGCCTTCCGCGAAGGCCGCTGTCTGTGTGAGGCTCAAGTGGCGTCTTGGGCTCCTTGGATACGGAGACTGAGGGTCTTCTCTCAGAACTGCACGACCTGTGTAACCACCGTCTGTCTGGATTCATTTTAGGGCAGGTCCTGCACCTCTCTGTGTGTATGGGGATCGTAAGGCCGCCGTGTTGTCCTCAAAGCCACAGAAGAGTCAGGGGCATGGGGCCAGATGGTATGGCTTTGACCCTGAGACTCTTGTAACCTTACTGTGGAGGCAAGTGGTGTGTGAGGTGCCTCGGACACGGGGCCCGTGAGACTCACAGGGGGTCCTCGTGCCTGTGCTGTGGGGGTTTCGGGAGACGCCATCAGCTGGCTCGTGAGGGGGGGACGCAGATTCACCAGGTGGAGAACGAGGTGGGTGGACGTCTGTGCCACTGGACGGGCGCCATGAAGGCCGTGAGTGGGAAGGCCCGGACTTCTTCGAACAATAATCCCTAGGGTGTGTGGCCAGAATAGAATGTTCTCTCTCTGTGTAGACTGGGTCTGAGTCCTGTGTGAGGCTCAGAGGATGAGGCCGTGACCTGTCTTCACAGCAGGCTCAGGCATTTTGGAGAGGAAGTGAAATTTTAGGGGGGGAAAAAAACCCTTGTTAGCATGAGTTAACGGTGTTATTTAGTTACCGAATTAACTAAGTCTGTTAGTTACCCGTGTGTGGAGAAGGGGAGAGATTGGAATGGTGGGAGCAGGATCTTCCCCAAAGGGGCCCCGCACCAGGGACCACGGCGGATTAGGAATCGTTTCTGGCTGCCCGGGTGCTGCAGTACTAGAGTCCGGTCATTGCTAGAGACTCCGTGGCCCGCGGAACCCAAAATACTGTCTGACCCTTTATGGACACAATTTGCCGACTGACGCTCGGCACCTGTACTGGGCTTTAGGGCGGCAGCCGGAGGAGGGCCGCAGAAATCAGGACGAGGTCACAATTCTGGACTCCGTCGTGTAGGGGCCATGGTTTGTGCTCGTCCCTGGATCGTCGCTCACTCGTTTACCACCTCCTGATCTGGGGGGGGGGGGGGGGGGGAGGGGAGCTTCGTACACCTGTTCTCCGGGAGTGTAGTGTGTGCACAAGACCATCCTTAAGACAAGAATGTGACTGGCGCGTGCTTCTGCACGTGGCCAGGAGTGTCGCGGCTTCGCACAGTCCCGTGTCACTTCCGACGGGAGAGCCTGTGGGTGGGAGAACGGGACTGGACCCCGTCTCCGTCACGGGGCTCCCTGTGCCTGGGGTCCTCCACCAGATGTGGGACACCGGCCCCCACCTCCCCAAGCCGTCCTGCGAGCAGGTGGCTGGTGGCCGAGGAGATCTCGATAAACATGAGCTACTATTATTATTTCTGAATTCCTGCTCAAATGAATGTGGCTTTTTTTTTTTTTTTCTGCCTTGTGGGAAAACCAAAAACTCTCCCCCAAAGCCTGGAACTGCGAAAGCCTTACTCCCTGAGCTGACAGGCACTTGTCTGAAATCTCAACGCTGACAGGCAGCTGATCAGAGGATGTTGGGTCTTTTGACGATGAAATAAATGTCAGATTTTAAATTCGGAAGAGACACGTAGGAGAGCAGATATCCACTGACATTTTTGGAACTCGGAGCTAGCTCCGAGAGGAAAAAGTGCTACTAAATATCATTTGGAACTTTTCTCTCAATTTGTATATACTGACAGACATTTCCCAACTTTAAGTAGGCAAGCAGGTGTGTAGAATGAATAGACACGACCCTCTTGATTGAAGGATCAGAAAAGAGACCCTTTACTTATCCTAAACTACTGTGATTATGAAGTTTAAGTTCATTTCATTAAAATCTTTGTAATTTCAAAATAGAGCTACCCATGGCATTCACAGGCAAATTAATTTAATTGTAAATATCGGGAAGTTCTCTTTGCCTCTCTCTTCTCCACCCTCAAGCCTCTCCGTCCTGTTAGAAGACTGTTTTAACTAGGATCAGGGCGCCTGGGTGGCTCAGTCGGTTAAGCGTCCGACTTGGGCCCAGGTCATGATCTCACAGTTGGTGGGTTCGAGTCCCGCATCAGGCTCTGTGCTGATGGCCCAGAGCCTGCAGCCTGCTTCGGAGTCTGTGTCTCCCTCTCTCTCTGCCCCTCCCCAACTCACACACTCTCTCTCTCAAAAATAAATAAACATTAAAAAAATTAGAATATAGGGTATTTATCTACTGCCTCTTTATGCAAACAAGAAGAAATGGGAGTATGCATGAAGATTACACAACGTTTGGTATATAACATGTGCCACTGCATATACTTTGCTCTTTTCACTTAATGTCTTTTGCACATCTTTCCATCGTAATGCGTAGAAGGCTTTTCTGCTCTGTCTGTGGTGGCGTGGTATCCACAGTGTACGTTCCACGGTTTATTTAACCAGTGTCTAACTCGCATTGTTTTTAATCTTTTGGCATTTTGAACAGGACCACCGGGATTCTCTTTAGTCAGTGGTCACGTGCATAGAAGTGGGATATCTGGGTCAGTGGGTAAATGTAGGTAAAGGTTTGTAGATTTTGACAAAAAACTCTTTCCACGTGCTGTATCATTTTGAACTTCAGCGTGTAAGCCCACCCTTTTCCATTCTCCTGCTTTTTCTGGTTTGATAGTCTTTTAAAAAATTACGTTTATGCCCTTCAGCTTTTATAACATTGTGAGAAATACTGTAATGAACGTTTTCATGCCCCTGATTTTTTTCTTCTATGGACAAATTCCTAGAAATGGGGCTTTGTGATCAAAGGATTGAAACGCCTTGAAGGTCGTGGGTAAATCTCGCCTCTTGCCTGTTAAGGCCTGTCATCGCTTCTTGCCGTCAGTCACGTTGATGGGTTTCTCCTTGACTCGAACCAAGTTATTATCATTTAGAAAACGTGCAGCTGATTTTTACAGGTGGAAAATCAACCCCATCATTTCCTACGTGTGTAAATCAGGGTGCAGAGCACTTGAGAGATGTCAAGGTCACGGAGCTGGCTAAAAGGCAGACCCGAGCCCAGAAGCCAGCGCCCGCGTTCCCAGGAAGAGACACCTGGCACGTTTTCTACACGAGTTCACACCAAAGCATGGGTGATGACATGGTTCCTTGGGCAATTTTCACATAAATTTATTGGGCCCAAACGAGTGTTTTTATTTCCCTGTAGAGCAGATCACACCTAATTGCTAGTAGTCATTGAGCCTTCCACTCTGCAGATACTCTCCATGTAGCACATTATACCAGGTGTCATGTAGAACATTCTCCCAGGTAGTTGCTATTCCACGGGCATAAAAATCCTCCCTGTTACGAAGGACGCTTCTAAGATAATAGAAGAGGTAATTCTTTCAACACGGTTACCCCGGAAAGGAGTTTCGGTGCGTCGCATGGTGTGGACCTGCTTCTATGGACTTTCTCTGCCATGCCAGTTCCGTGTGAGTTCTTTGGACGCGGGAGAGAGCCAAGCAGATGAAAATTGCTGCCCTCAAGGAGAGCACATCCTGGAGTGGGGACAGAATCGAAGGAAGTTGAACAAGACAGATAAGTGCCGGGGAGAAGAGGAAAGTCCGGAAGGATGCTTAGAAGCGTGTGTGGGGAGAGGGTGATGAGTTGGCTTATGAGGCCTGACACCGGGGGGAACCCTGGCTGTCTGCAGGCAGGGGAGATCTGCCGAGGTCACTTTGTTGTGGGCACACGGCCGGCGGGGAGCCCAGAGAAGGCACCCCAGCTCCTCCCTTCATCTTCGCACAGGTGAGCGGCCCAGGAGCGGAGACCTGGTCTCACACAGCCCTGCAGAACTTGGACCTTTGTCCTTCTGGAACACCAGGAAATCCGTCCACAGCCGTTGGCGTGTCTGAGGACTTGTGAATGAGGACAACATGGGTTGCACAGAGTCGGTTGTATTAGTTTTGGTCCCATAATTCTATACTGATGATTCTCAAGTGACCCAAGTTTTACGTCCGTAGGAGAACATGGTCCCTGTAGACCCATTATCGCTTCAACGACTTGGTCCTTCTTATTTATTTATTTATTTTTAAATTTACATCCAAGTTAGTTAGCATATAGTGAAGTAATGATTTCAGGAGTAGATTCCTGAATGGCCGTTACCCATTTAGCCCATCCCCCCTCCCACAACCCCTCCAGTAACCCTCAGTTTGTTCTCCTTATTTCTGAGTCTCTTCTGTTTTGTCCCCCTCCCTGTTTTTATATTATTTTTGTTTCCCTTCCCTTATGTTCATCTGTTTTGTCTTTTAAAGTCCTCATCTGAGTGAAGTCATAGGATTTTTGTCTTTCTCTGACTGACTAATTTCACTTAGCATAATACCCTCCAGTTCCATCCACGTAGTTGCAAATGGCAAGATTCCATTCTTCTTGATTGCCGAGTAGTACTCCCTTGTAAATATATACCACATCTTCTTTATCCATTCATCCATCGATGGACATTTGGGCTCTTTCCATACTTTGGCTATTGTTGGTCTTGCTGCTATAAACATGGGGGTGCATGTGTCCCTTTGAAACAGCACACCTGTGTCCTGTGGATAAATGTCTAGTAGTGCAATGGCTGGGTCATAGGGTAGTTCTATTTTTAGTTTTTTGAGGAACCTCCATACTGTTTTCCAGAGTGGCTGCACCAGCTTGCATTCCCACCAACAACGCAAAAGAGATCCTCTTTCTCCGCATCCTCGCCAACATCTGTTGTTGCCTGAGTTGTTAGCCATTCTGACAAGTGTAAGGTGGTATCTCATTGTGGTTTTGATTTGTATTTCCCTGATGAGAGTGAGGTGGAGCATTTTTTCATGTGTCGGTTGGCCATCTGGATGTCTTCTTTGGAGAAGTGTCTATTCATATCTTTTGCCCATTTCTTCACTGGATTCTTTGTTTTTTGGGTGTTGAGTTTGATAAGTTCTTTATGCATTTTGGATACTAACTCTTCATCTGATGTGTCATTTGCAAATATCGTCTCCCATTCTGTCGGTTGCCTTTTCGTTTTGCTGATTGTTTCCTTCGCTGTGCAGAAGCTTTTTATTTTGATGAGGTCCCAATAGTTCATTTTTGCTTCTGTTTCCCTTGCCTCTGGAGACGTGTTGAGTAAGAAGTTGCTGCGGCCAAGATCAAAGAGGTTCTTGCGTGCTTTCTCCTCGAGGATTTTGATGGCTTCCTGTCTTTCATTGAGGTCTTTCACGACTCGGTCCTTCTGAGGCCGCCCTGTGTGTTCTCCACAGCTGAGGGCTTCGCACACAGGGGCACCGGCCCTGGTTGGGGGGGGCGGGGATCCAGGTTCTAACCCTGGGCTGGAAGTAAATACGATTTACAGACACGTGTTATTATGGGAATTCCCAGCAGGAATGCTTCCTCCTGGAAGCCTGCTCCCAGCTTGTTGCTGGTGTTTTCCTGGGATTAATTTGAAGTTTGCGTCTGTGTTTCCCTTTCAGGAAAGGTTGCATCAGTTTATTTGATTATGTTCGAATCCCTCAGGGGTGGGCTTGGAACAAAGCTTCACGTTCAGGAAACAGTGAACGGGTTCTGCCGTCAGAGCACCGGCCTCGTTCGTCCGGGGCTTTTCTTCTCTCCTGGAATACTCTTTAACTTACAGCTGCGCTTCTACACCGTGGATCCAGGCCACCATGTCAGAGCTGATTTTGAGTAAGTCTTGTGGTTTGTTTTCATATGTAATAGAGCTCCCAGCATCCTCCAGCCGAAGGATGAAGTGTGGGGATGGGCGAGGCATGGGGAGCAGGTGGGGCGTGCAGGGGTTCCCAGCACCGCCATGATCACTTGTCCCTGTCGTGAGATCACACGTCCCATTCCCTTTCGTGACTCTTCGTCTGTCCATCTGGCAAGCTCATCTGTACTTGGGGTCTCTTCGGCCAGGCCAGGAGAGGGGGAGATTGGAATGGCCTTGCATCAACGTGAATTCTGGAATAGTGGGTGGGGGGCTGAGCCTGGGGTGTGGATATGCAAGTCATGTTGGGAATAGTCTGACTGTGGGACGGAGCTGTAGTGGGCACACCCTTCCTGATCTCCTCATGGTCCTGTGTGAGGACTTAGTGAGGGCCAGCCTTCCTCATGGAGACATTAGGAGACTCCGATTAAAATGAGAGATATGCTGCCTCCCCGAGTATTAGCTTTTACAGTCTTTGGCCTTGGCCTTGTGGGAAGACTGAGGGGTTGAGTGCTGGATGGATTCCTGCATCGTAGCCAGCCGAGTGGTCTTATCATTACCATCACCATCCAGATGCCTCATTTAACAACCGGAGGGGTCTCTGTGATGACAAATACTCTTCTCAGGTGCAGGAAGCTAAAAACGTCAGAGGTGTATTTCCTCAGAGGGGAGCCTCTTCTGTTTCCTAGCAGGTGGGACACGGGATGGGCGGTCACGTCACCCCTTTGTGTGCTGATGGGGCAGACGGGGGTCTGGTGGGGTGGTGCAAGCATTGGGAACCTGCTGCGGCCGGGGAGTCTGGTGCCGGAAGGGAACGTGGGCTTCGTAAGCCTCGGGTTAGAATCCTGGAATTACTACTCGTCACCCTGGACTTTGGGCCAATTATTCATCTTCTTCGGGCTCACTTCTTCATGGGTTAAGGGAGGATAATTAAGCGGACTTCCTGCCTCGGTAGGGCGGATTGATGAATTGCAGAGTAGAAGTGGGGACACTGACGCTAAAGCACAGGGCAGCTAATCCTAAGAGCATCACGAGACGCCATTCAGTGTGATTCGATGAGAAAATCGGTGTCTTGAACCTCCCCTATTTTATCAGTGCAGGGGGCAGTTTGTCTGCTTGGCTGCTCGGCGGCTGGGGAAAGGAATTCTCTCCACCGCAGTGAAACAGGCATCGTCCCATCGATGTGAGTACTTTTTTCTACCCAGTTAGCGAGGCAGTATAGGAGAGAACAGGATAATGTATGGCAGGATTTCTCTTTGAGTAGGATTTTCAACTGTCAAATGGTAATACCCTCGTCGTGGAGCTTACTCTCTTCAGGGGGAAGAAGGCAAACAGAACATGATGTGCACATAGTGTGTGTCAGAGAATGGCTGGGGTGGGTGAGAGGGGAAGGTGACAGGGAGTGACGGGTGCCAGCAGTTAGGGGGTGTGGATGGTTAGGGGTCCGGGCAGTTAGGGGGTACTTGGGGTTAGAAAGGCCGGCGTTTAGGGGTGCGGGCGGTTAGGGGTTCGAGCGGTGGGGGTGTGGGCAGTTAGGGGCGCAGGCAGTTGGGGGTGCTTGGGGTTACAGGTGTGGATGGTTGTGGGTGCAAGTGGTTAGGGGTGCAGGCGGTTGGAGGTGCAGCGGTTAGGGTGTACTTGGGGTTAGGGGGTACCCGTGTTTTTATGTGGGTGATCAGAGGACTGAAAGCTAGTGGGGGATGTAAATGGTCTGTAGACCACCGTGCTTTGGAAAACAAAGATTAGTGACGTTATTGTCCCAGTGATGGTCCTGCTGGAGTGACATGTGTTTCTTCAGGCTTGTCTCACTTGTAGTCTAAAAACAAAGTGGGGCCCTTTCTTGGGCTCCTGGGTGGCTCAGTTGGCTGAGTTCAGACTCTTGATTTTGGCTCAGGTCATGATCTCAGGGTTTATGGGTTTGAGCCCCACGTCGGGCTCCGGGCTGACAGTGTGGAGCCTGCTTAGGATTCCGTCTCTCTCTCTCTCTCTCTCTCTCTCTCTCTGCCTCCCCTGCCCTGCTGGCAGTCTCTCACTCTCTCTCAAAATAAATAAACTTAAAAAATGGGGCCCTTTCACGATTCTCAGACCGTTTTTACACCGAGAAGATGGTTGAGGCCCCGTGTCCCATAACGTGGGTGCTGCGCAACTCAGTGCACAGCGGGTTGCGGTTTACGAGCAGTTAGAAGTGAGCTCCGACGATACCCCGAGGTGGAGTCCCTTTTGGAGACGGCACCGGAAAGTTCTGTCACGTGTGCGGCGTGCCCCAGGTCAGTGTGGCCGCTTGTGTTCGGCAGGCGTCACCTGCTACGGCTTCCAGATCGCGAGACGAGGAGACTGAACGTGGGTGGACTCCCGGGGGGCTGCAGAGTTTGTCCGCGGGGCCGTCCGTGCGGGCTCCTGGCCCCCGAGAGCAGAAGCGCGTGGAAGGCCCCTGTTCGCATTCCCTCTGAGAAGTGTCCTCAGAGCTAAGGCTGTGTGGGCTGCACCCTCTGGCCTGGGTCCTCCTTCTAGAACACATCCTGGGAGCCTGTGGGTCTCAGCGGCGGGAGCGCCCAGGTGCGGAAATGGCAACATGTCCTTGAGAGGCTGCATGCCTCTGTCACGAGCACCCACCATGTCACGTGCGGAGCAGGTGCGCGTGTTAAGTGGCGTTTTTGAGACTCAGGCCCCTGCAGTCCTCCCGTGGTCTTGACCGGGGAATCTGCTCTCAGCGGGGGGTTTCCGGCAGGACTTGCCACAGTCTTGTTCAGGAATCCTTGCTTGGCCCCCTGCGCGGAAGCCGAGATGCCAGCCTCTACAAGCAGGGTCGGCAGACTTTTCTGGAAAGGGCCAGATAGTGAGTATGTGAGTTTTGCTGGCTTACATGTCTTTGTGTGCTTGCGACTCGGTCGTTTTATAATCTTTAAAAATGTAAAAAAAAGTATTCCGAGTTTGAAGGCCATCTGAGGAAAAGGCCTGGACCTTGGCCGCACACGGAGCCTGCTTCAGGAAGGCCCGCGCCTGCCTTCTCTGCTGCTAACAGCACTGTGCCTGCCTCCCGGGAGAGGAGCGGGTGGGCTCAGGGGTCTCGCTGATTTTCCCGCAGCCCGCGGCTCCGGAAGGCGCCACACCTGCCCTCCCCGGCTTCCTGTGGCCGCTCCTTGCCCTGTCCTGCCTGCTAGGTCAGAGACCTGGGGCTGCCCGCCGCCCCCTCTCACACCCACACCCGACTGTGAGCCTTCCAGCAGCTTTACTTGCAGAGTCTGTCCAGAATGTGACCGCTTGTCATCAGTCCTGTTTGTCATTGTGCCCTCCCTGCAGGACAGGCCCCGACCTCTGACCTGGATTGTTGCAGTCACTCCCCAGTAGGCTCCCCTTCACCCGCTGGCGTAAGGAGCACCCTGCATCCCTGCGCAGGGTCTCTGCACCCCCTCCCCCTCCCTGGTTAATGCCCCCCCCACAGGACTCACGGTACTGGCTAGCATGCTGTGCGTTGTACCCGCTGACCTTACGGACGCGTTCTCCGTTCCCCCGTGGACCGTAAGCTCCCAGAGGGCAGGCCGCCTGGACTGTGCATCTGCTCAGCGGTATCATTCCCGGTGACTGGAACAGCGTTCGGGCCGGGCGCTGCGGGGTCCCCTCCGGTTGGTGACCTGGTGCAGGTCTCCGCCCTCGGTTGCAGCAGGTATGAGCCGAAGGACCCTTGCGGCTCAGGTTTTCTCCACCCCAGCGACGTCGATCCGCATTTGAAAATGACGAGTGTGTGCGTAGCGTTAGAAAAACAAAACCCAACCAAGTAAATGTGAAGAGCGATCCCTGAACCCGGCAGCACGGCATGCAGCCAGCGGAGAGATGTCCCAGCAGCCGCACAGGGACAGGTGTTCGTGGGAAGGACGGCGGGTCAAGGAGCTACCGGGGGAAGAAAAGGAAGGCTTGTTTGAGGCCAGGTCGTGTTCTTTTCAGGGGGAAAGGACAGCAGGGTTTGGATCCCGCGGATGGCCTCCCCGGGGCCGATCGGGACATTTCGGAAGGACTTTTAAAAGGTCACATTCCTGGGAGAGGCTGAAACTGGAATCAGATCTCAGTTTGCTGAGCTGGGCGGGAATGACTCCATTTGTTAAGCGTGTATACCCTTCCCCGTTGTGCAGGGCCTGCGTGATTCCCCTGGCATGTGCCTTGGTCCTGGGCTGCGTGTGTGCCTTCCAGGACCTGGGACGGGGTCCACCGATGCCTCCTGGTGATTTGAGACCCATCAGTGGGCCCCAGTGTCTTCCTGCCAGTTCTCTGTCTCTGGAACCGCCCGCAGCTCCTGCCTCCCTCTCCCGCAGCCCCTCAGCCTCCCAGAGCGCTCCCACCTGCCTCCTGCTGTGTTTTCAGGGACCCTCTGCCCTCTTACCTTCCCCGTCCAGCTTCTGGACAGAAAGCAAAGACAAAATCCAAATATTCTTGAACTTTTGAAATATTTTTGAAATATCTTGAAATATTCTTGAATATCTGTGCAGTGAGAAATGTGCTCCGGGGTGCCCGGGTGGCTCCGTCGGCTAAGCGTCTGACTTGGGCTCAGGTCATGATCTCAACGGTTTGTAGGTTCAAGCCCCGCATTGGGTTCTGTGCTGACAGCTCAGAACCTGGAGCCTGCTTCAGATTCTGCGCCTCCCTCTATCTCTGCCTCTCCCCAATTCGCTCTCTCTCTCTCTCTCTCTCTCAGAAATAAAAAAAAATTTAAAAAAAGAAAAAAAAAAGAAATGCGCTCCACGTAATTGGAAGTCACAGATTTTACTTAATTTTCTCGTTGAAGTGGATCAAATAAGTTAAAACCACAGCCTAATATTGGTAAGAAGGTGATTCCCCTCGATTTCCCTACAGTTTCTCTGAACAGATCCCTTGTCATTTTATACCTTGTACTTGATCTTTTTCTTTCTGGATGGGATCTTCCAAAGCAGGTGCATTAGGCAGAGAAAGAGGGTTTGGGTTATCAGTGGGTGCTCTGTGCGTGGCGCCTCTGTTGCTCGTAATCCCGAGTCTAGAACAGTGCTTAGAACGTTGTGGGAACCTGTAGACGGTGGCTAAGTTACCGTGTGAATGGATTAGGGAGTGTAAATCAGGACCAGGAGGGACAGGACCTGGGGAGGTAGAGCTGCTTCGTAAAACAGGACCTGCCGTACATGCTCTAATGGACAGAACGGGGCCCCTGGGCGCGGGCACATCGTGTGCTCTGAATTGGGGGCTGTGGCAGCAGGGTTTTCTCAGGGAGGCGTGTTTGTCCTCCACCGCTCTCACGTCGGGACCCATTTGTCACCTCCGGGAAGACGTTCTGTTGCCATGGCAGCAGCCGGAGCAGGAGGCCTGTCACGGGAGCAGAGTTGCACCTGCTCAGGTGGGTCCGAGGAGCCGGGGGGATCCTGGAGGCCAGCCCTCCCAGCCACGGTGGAGGCGAGGCCGTCGGTCCACGGAGGATGGCGATGCACCATGAGGGTTTGCGTGGTCGCTGAGCAGCAGAGCAGAGACGATGACGTCCCCGGTTTCCTGACTCTTCCCAGAGGCCTGCTTCTACCCCCACCACATGCTCCTCCCTCCATCACGTGCCCCGAACTCACAGGATCGACAAGACCCCACACCCGGGAATTCCCCAGACTTGTCCTGGCAGCAGGGATCCCACTTGGCGCCTGGCCTGCCAATCTCGCGAGCTGGCCGGAGCCGTGCCCCCCAAACCGTCCTGCCGCCGGCCAGGACTGACCTCCCCGCCACCACGGAAACCAGCCTCCCGCAGCCCGCCCGTGTCCTGTGGTTCGGGGCAGGGAGCCGGGACGGCCCACGGCTGCTCAGCCTTTGTCGTAGACGTCAGTATATCCAGGTGCTCATTTTCCCGTGCCCTTATCTGAAACAAAGTAGGAGACCGTGACTATGTCACTGGCAGGTCGGCCAGAATACATTAAGGGTAGTTCATTATCGGGTAGCAGGAGGTGGTGTTGGGGCCGGTGTGTGGCCTCTTAGCAAATCCCTAAATGGCATAGAGTAAGGAAATCATCTCTAAGAGGACAAACAATCCAAAGACCCCCTTCGGCCTTGGAATGTAATGGTTGTTTTATGTTTGACTTCTAAAGTGTCACTTGTCGTAGCCAAAGTGTAATGTTTTTGCGGGCAAATTGAAGTAGAAACAATAGGTCCTTTGTGTCTCCTCTGCACTTCATTCCTGGACGGAGGTCAGAGAGGCAGGCTTGTCTGGGGCCGTCTGTGGGAAGTCATCTGTGATGTGGAAGCCACCAAGGCATTTGCAGCTTGCGTTTTTTTGCATATTTGATTGCATAAAATAAGGAGTATTTTATCCGCCTTAGAAACGAGACCGTGAGTTCTCTGCCGTGAATGCCGATCGTTTCCCAAGCCACGCGGCCCACCAGGGAGGCAGCTTCGGGGAGCAGGTCCGCAGAGCCGCTCAGCCTGGGGAGGAAGAGTCTCAAGGTCATACCTCAAGGTCATATGTAGTCCTGGCCGCCACCGGGAATTCCTCTGGGGGCATTTTCAGCAGGATTTTTGTCACATCTGCGTGGGTTTCCTGGGGGCCTTGCTACGGGAAGTTTTCCGCCAGCGGTCTCTGTATCAGTCGTGACGTTTTCTTCTGGCAGGGCAGGTGCACAGACTCTGGGTGACGTGATGGGGGCGGGGCGGGGCCTGCTCCGTGGGAGGAAACGGCTCCCGTGACGTGAGCCTTCTTCAGAGTCCCGTCGACCTTGGGGTACTGTGCGGTTAGGAAGCTGCAAATGATGGGCCTCTTCTTCTCCCTCACCTGTGCAGGTGTGTGTCCTCGTGAGGAACGAAGCCCTCCGCGTGGCTATGGCTGTTTCTCCAGTGGATCTGTTAAGAACTGGTCCTCTGCGTGACGACAGCTCGGACAGGCCAGGGCCCTCTCTCTGGTCCGTCCCTTCTCCGTTGTTGATCGTATCTGCTCCCCTCAGGCCCCTGCAGACTCTGAAGGCAGGGAAGCCTGTTACGGGGGAAGTTTATTCCGCCCTTACAGAACCTGCATGGCGTGTGGTTGCATGTGAGTGAGCGTGTGTGGTCCTGTCCGGTCCTACTCGACGTCCTTCTTGGAGCGTCACTGGGTTCGTCAGCATGTTAGAAACCACACGGAGTTTAATCGTTAAAAATAAACAAGCCTGTCCGACTAGACTGAGGACAGTATTCCTCAGATTTTTAGCGTCACGCTTGATAAGTCTGTTTGGGAAAACAATGGCTTGGAATGTTTTCTTTCCAGTAGAATCTGCATTCCTGTGTCTTATTTGGGTTTAAGTGGAAAGGCAAAGTTGTTTTGTTCATAAGCATTTTATTTTAGCACAGTTTAGATTTAGATGTACAGATTTAGATTAGATTTAGGTTAGCAGATTTGGATTTCGGTTTAGAAAAGCAACCCAGATACAGGAAGTACCAGGAGCTCGCCTGCGCCCACACCCAGCTTCCCTTATTATTGACATCTGGTAGGAGTGTGCTGCACTTGCCATGGCTCATGAACCGGTACCTTGGTTTCGATGACCTTGACAGTTTAGGGGGGGAAGACCAGTCGGTATTTTGTAGATGCCTCTCGACTGGGGTTTGTCTGATGTTTTCCTCGTGGCGAGTAGGCTGGGGTTGTGGGTTGTGGGGAGAAAACCACAGAGGCACAAGTGCTGTTTCTGTCCTGTCACGTCAAGGGTCCGTGCGATCGTCGTGACTCCCCGCGGCTGATGCTTGCCTTGATCACCTGGCCGAGGCATGTGCCAGGTTTCTCCGTGTGCAGTTACTCTTTCCCCGCATCCACCCTGTCCCTTTGCGTGATGTCGCCCCGTGCGGCCACACGTAGAGTCAGGAGCTGTGCCCCAACTCCTGGGGGCGGGGAGCAGCTATGGAATATGCCTTTTCTCCACCATTTATTTATCAGTTCCATCATTTATGTATATCATTGTGAGCTTATGGACACATTTCATTTACTTACTGATTCCATCATTTATGTATATCAGTGTGAGCTTATGGACACTTATTTTATATTTTTGATTATGGTCCCTATGACTTTGTCGCTCAGACTGTCCCAGCTTCAGCCATTGGGAGCCCATTGTGTTGCCGTGACACATCCCCAGCAGTGTGGCTGTTTATTTCGAGTACTTCCTTGCTTTGTGGCACTACCGAGTGTTCCAGGATCATCCGGAACGTTTCCTGTGCAAGCCCTTCAAGCCGCCCTTGAGCCCTCATTCCTTTGTTGCAGCGTGGCCTCAGAAAGCAGGCTCTGGGCACTTGGTGTGCTTTGTGGCGAGCCGGGGCACCCTCGCCTGTGTGCGCCAGCCGGCAGAGCAGGGGAACGGCCGTGCGTGTGTTGTCCCTCGACGACGCGTGTGTCTGTAACGTGCCGAGTGTGGTGGGCTGCACCTGTATTGAGCTAATCGTTGAGTCTGTGCTGATGTCTCCAGCTCTAAGCCAGGACCTCGTGGATCATTCCAGCCACCTTCTCTCGCTTGTCTGGGACCTTCCACTCTGACAGCGAGAAGCCTGACTCCCACCTTCCACAGTCCGCTTGCTTGCTTGTTCTAGTACACGGATGCCTAGTAGTTTCAGAATTGTTAACCCACACTCGAGCGGAGACCGCTTTGTCTGCTGGGGTCCGGGGCTTATGGACAGTTCCGTTTGCCTGCGGTCTTACAGGTTCCACTCATTTCCAGACTTACTCAGGTCAGGGCTTTTCCCCACCCCTGCGGTGAGGTCATTTGATACCCTTGTAGTAGAGTTCGAGTTTCTCTTCCCAGCCTGCATTCCATGCCAGGATGTCCTTCTTCCTAGAGTATTGTTTTAAAAACGTGCATGCATCCAGGTTCACTCCCTGTGCTGTGAAGTTTTGTTTCATGGGTTTTGATAAATGCATAGGGGCACGCATCTGTCCTTACAGTATTCTACAAAAGTACTTTCCATGCCCTCACACACCCCCTGCGCCTCACCTGCTCAGCCCTCTTCTCCCTCCTCCCTCCCCATCTCCTGGTAACTGCTCATCTGTCTACTGATTCTACAGTCTGCCAATTCCAGAATGTTCTATGATTAGAACCATACAGTATGTAGCCTTAAAAAACAAACAAAAAACCCCTTTTGTTTCTTAGAGGTTTAGGTTCATAGCAAAATTGAGGGCCAACTACAGAGTTCCCGTATCCGCCCTGTCCCCACACAGGCACAGCCTCCTTCACTATTGACATCATGCACCGGAGGGGCACCTGTTACATGGATGAACCTGCAGTGACACATCATAATCACCCAAAGTTCATGGTTTACTGTGTCAGCTCAGGCTGCCGGAACAAAACACCACAGACCGGGTGGCTTAAACAACAGGACTTTATTTCTCATGGTTCTGGAGGTGGGAAGTCTGAGATCAGGTGCCAGCACGCTCAGGTTCTGGTGAGAGTCCTCTTTCCGGCTTAAGACGCCTGCCTTCTCACTGGGTCCTCATAGTGGATGAGAGACGGTGGGGGAGGGAGAGGGAGGTACCCGCATTGTCCTCTCTTATAAGGCCACGGTCCTACTGGATCAAAGCCCGCTCTTTTTCTTTTCTTAAGTTTATTTATTTTGAGAGAGAGAGAGAGAGAGCATGAGCAGGGGAAGGGAAGAGAGAGAGAGAGAGAGAGAGAGAGAGAGAGAGAGAATCCCAAGGAGGCTCCACACTGTCAGCACAGAGCCCCACACGGGGCTTGATCTCAGGAATCGTGAGATCACAACCTGAGCCGAAACCAAGAGTCGGACGCTGAACCGACTGAGCCACCCAGAAAGCCCCAGTCTTTATGACCTCATGTAACCTTCATTACCTCCTAAAGGCAAACGGTCACATTAAAGGTTAGGGCCACCCCTTAGGGATTTGGGGAGCAGGAACACAGTTCAGAGCACCCATCTTAGGGCTCCCTCTTGCTGTTTATATATCCTGTGAGTTTTGACAAATGTAGAATGACACATATTCACCATTGCAATACCGTTTTGAGTAGCTTCACTGTCCTAAAAAATGTTCTGTGGCTTTGCCTGTTCACTCTGTTTATCCCCTTCTCCACTCCCCCCGTGGGCAATCACTGATCTCTTTTACAGTCTCCATAATTTTACGTTTTCCAGAATGTCACGTTGTTGGAGGCACACAGTACGTAGCCTTTTCGGATCTGCTTCTTAGGAACACGCACTTACGATTCCCCCACATCTTTTCGTGGCTTCATAGCTCCCGTTTTTCCAGCCCCGAGTAATAGTTTATTGTCTGAATGTGCCCACTTAAATAAACTGGCATATTTCATTCACCGAGGCGCCCTTCTCCCGTGATCCAGAAGGAGACACAAAGGAGGTCTAGCAGGGCGGTCATGTGCCTGTGCGTCAGCACCTTGCAGACTGCGAGTCAGTGGGTGTGTGTGCTTGACCAGGTCACGCTATCTCTGTGCCTTGGTTTCCTCGTTTGTAAAATTGGAATAACCCCAGACTGTTAAAGTCCCAAAGGCACCGTGTGGAGAAAGGAAATGATGCATGGAAGTGATGACCGTGATGCCTGATGCACGTTAAGCAACCAAGATGTGTCTATACGTACATACGTGTCTACATGTACATACGTATGCGCATATAGAATATGAGTGTGTGCCTGTGACTAGCACTGTTAAGGAGAGAGAATGACACCTAGCCTTGGATAATATATTAGCAAGTTGGAGAGAGAAGCTAATACATATGGCAGACTTGGAAAGCCACACTCCCCCAGAGAATGTCCTAAAAAGAATAAATGAAGATCAACATACCGAGTCTCGCCGGTGCCTGGCAGACACGGTGCTCGGTTGCGATGTTTGGAGGGATGATGTGTCTGTCGGGCTTAAGCCCACATGGGTTTTGGAGCCCGCGACCTGGGTGGGGGGTGCCGGAGGCAGAATGGCGTAGACCAGTGGCTCTCAACCCTCCCTGTAGAGGAGAATCCCCGGAAAGGCCCGTGGAGACGCACATTCTGTCTGTCCCTCCTCCCCGCCCTCCCCCAGAGTTTCTGATTTTGAAGGTCTGGGTTACCAGCAAGTCCTCCGGCGGTGCCGATGCTGGTGTTGTGGGGAGCGCGTGTTCAGGGCCGATGACCACGTGCAGCAGAGACTCAGACAGGTCAGCAGCTGATGGGTTCAGAGGACCGGGGGGGACCTCACAACGCCAGGGGCTGATGGTGGGCATGAAGGGCTGGGAGGGTTCAGACCCCTGGTGAAGAAGGGGGAATGCAGGGGGGAGGCAGGATGCGGGGGGAGACAGCGCTTCGGCCAGCGGGGGCTTGTGCGTGGTCTTCGGGAGAGGGAAGGGTGGGCAGTGACCGGCTGGCAGTCAGTTACCCCTCCTTCCTTTGCTCTCCTGGAAGGGGTGAAGGCGGGGAGCGTAGGGACCCGCACAAGTACGCAGCCCCTAGCCCAGCGGGGGGACGTCTCTGGACGGCAACCAGAGCTCGTGTTCACATGCGACTGCCTTCCTTTTCGGCCCTTTCTGCTCCCGTGTCCACACCTCCCGCGCCACAGTGCCTGCTCTGCGTGACTCCTGCAACGCTTAACAAGTAACTTGCCTGGTAAACATTCTGAATTACTTACATTGAGCAACGCTTGTCATTGACCAGATGTGCTTAAAATAGTTGGCTTCATAGGACTTGACCTTCACATTAGGAAAACAAAGATTGTTTTTCTTTTCTTTTATTGTGCATTGTGATTTTCTTAGCAAATTCCTATTTCAAGTTTGCAGCTGTTCAGTGTTTGTAAAATCATATTCAGCCCATCCTGTGTGTCGGGAAGGTCCATGACGGGCTTCAAAAATATCTTTTGTTATGTCCCGTTGTCCCCCGTTTGAATCCTGATTTGGGGCACCTCAGAGAGTATCCAGTCTAGAGGAGAAAGAATACTGACTGACGAGGGACCAGGAAATTGGCATCTGACCCGCTTTAAGAGTAGCGCCCAGAGAGGGAAATGAGGGGCCGGGCTGCCGGGCGTGCAGGGCAGTGGGAAGCCACGGTGTCCAGAAGTCAAGTGGAAATCATGGTCTAGGAGGAAAGGAAGTGAGAGGTCAAGCCTGTAGTTTGTGCTAAGGATCACATCTTCAGAGAGGCCGTAAACAGGAAACAGAGCCAAGCCCAGAAGCCAGGAGGAGCGGGGAGAGTCTGGGAGCGACCAGGCCAGGAGGCGACCAGTGGTCCAGGGTGAAGGTGGTACACAGTGGGTGGGGCAGGCGAGCGTTCACGTGACCCCTGGTCTGCCCGGGACTCGGGGTGGGGGCTGCGAGGACTCTGTGTTGAAGGGTTAGATGTCAGCCGTCCTGTGGCGCGTTCTGGGGTGCCGTCCGATCGGGGGCCACACTGAACAGCGGACAGTAAAGCAGGGGCCTTCGGCTTTCGTGTGCTGCTTCTGAAGGTTACCGCCGTCCCTGGCACTTCCTGAAAGACTAAGTTGATCATACAGTTTCTATGCTCGCGCCTTGTCTGTCCCTTTAGTCCATATGGGTTAATGCCCAGGGCTTTAAACCTGACACAGGACAGTGACTCCCACTTCCCGGACAGGTAAAGTGTCCCAGGAGTCCTAAATCTATTTCTTCTCACCCTTCCCAGCAAGTGGATGCGGGAGGGTACGGTGTGTAATTTTATGCCGTGAAAACAACTACAGTTTCCTAGTCTGTCCAAAGTCAGTGACCCAAGTGGCAGAACCCTTCTCCCTTCCAACGTGGGACCTCTTTACCCTCAGACCGCTGCTACAGAGCCCTCCAGAATCCGAGACTGGGCCTTTGCGACAGAGCTCCCAGCCACCTACCCCCAGCTGTCCGGGAGGGACGCACCAGTCAGCAGCCGCCGCCCATAGCTGCGACGCCTCTGGTACAGGTTTGTGATCCCTTTTAGGGCTGGCGGACCTCCATAGTCAAAATGGAATCGTCGCTCTGTACAGTGAGCTTTAAGCATTGTTACTTGAAAAAAAAATCATTGAGGAATAAAACAAAAGAAGATGTGGAGGGATAGAGAGAGAAAAAACATCTTGGTTCACGAGCCCAGGATTCAGAAAATGCTTGTGGACATTTAAAATAATAATGATGATGAGGTATGGGGAGGGGGACGGGTTTGGAGCTGATGACCAAGAAAGAATTCTTGAAGATGTGTTTGGTGCAAAAAAGGTGATTTTAGTAAAGCACAGGAACAGGACCCGTGGGCAGGAAGAGCGGCACTGGGGTTGTGAGGCGTGACGGGTTATACACTATGTAGTCGGGGGAGGTACAGTCAGGAAGACATTTCTTAAGGGATTTCCATATGCTAAAGTAGACTCCCGGGATAGCAGAGGCCTAGCTATGGTCAGGCTAAGGTGGTTTTTGCCTCTAGCAAAGCATTAGCATTAAGACACGGGGGAGTTTCTGGACTTTAGGTTATTGGTAAGATTGCCCCTTTTTTGTAGTTGTACTAAGATGTTTGTGAACTGATGTGAACTCTTATCAGTTTAACCGTTTGTTTTCTGTCCTTTCCTTTGCTCTTGGGCACCCAGAAGTGCCTGAAGAATGTCACACATATCCCACGGGGTGTGGGGGGGTTATGTGTGCCCCGAGATAGCTCACTGACCCCAAGCCACCTAAGTGTTGGCCCGTTGGCTTGTAGGTCAAATTATGAGACTCTGACCAATCCAAAAGTTCCTTGCGTTTGTGTCAAAGAGTTCTTTTCAAACAACAGAAAATACACTCACTTTAGACTAAGTTGCTCCCAGTGATTAGCTTTCCGGGGAGGGGTCCTGGGTGCCGTCCCTTTCCTGCCCTGACCGCTGATCTCTCCTCTTTGTCTCTGTGCAGATTCCTGCCGGCCTCCAGTAACTGCCCTCCTTTGCTTGGGCTCTTAAAGGTCAGGGTCTCCCCCTGCTTCTCCGTTATTTTTCATCACTTATGCTCCTTTGTTCTTTGTGTCTAATCCGTCTGAGTTCAAGATTCTGCAGTTACCTTCTCCCCCGCCCTGGACACCCAGTGTAGGATCCACAGCGACGACTGGTGAAACTTGAGAAGGGAATATGAGTAGATTGTAGAAAGCAATCGTGGCAACTCCTCGCCCCTGGGAGTAGCTGGCTAAATGAGACCTTGCAGGGGAAGAGGAGCGGGGGTCTCTACTGAGCATTTCCTACATGTGCCAGGTCCTGCACATGACCTCTCTCGACCTCACAACGACCCCGGGAGATGGCGCTTCTCCACCCCCTCACCCACGGAAGCACACCATGGCTGACGACGGTCAGGCAACCGCACCGTAATTGTTCTAGACGCTCAGTTTGCCCTCAGAGCACAGAGTTTCCTGTTGCTTCTGCTGTGGTCCTGCCACGCTCGGTCCGCCTGGTGAAACCTGTTCCCTCCTGCTTTGATAGCCACTCCCTGTTCCCCATGTGAAATGTAGCCTCCCTTCCACACTCAAGCTTCGTCTTCCTCATGAAGCTCTTCCAGTTTGCTGAGGAGTCTTCTACCCAGACTTACTCTCATCTTTACCAAGTGCCTTGAGCACCGATTTCGCACATAAACCATATACTGCCTTATAGTATCGGTTAGCTTGCTCTTTGGCCAAGCGGGTTCCGGGTTCCTGAACCGAATCTGAAGACGCCCCAAGGCGGGGAATGGTGTCTCCTGCATCTTTGAATCTTTCCAAGATGCTAGAATCATTTTGTGTATGTGCCGGCCGTTGGTTGGTGTTCCAAGTTATTTTTGTTGTTCCTTCATGGGTTAGGTCTTTGTCATTCTGTATCCATCCCTCGGCTGTAAGTATGAGGCAGGACAAGACAGATCCTCCCTTCGCGGCCTCACAAACTACCAGGGAACGCAGGTGTCTCTTGCTGTCTACGTCATTTAGTCCCTCAGTTCAAAGGTGAGGTTGGGCAGAGAAGGATGCCAGGTTGTCTAAATCAGTTTGGATCCTGAAAGCTGGATAGTAGGAGCTCTCTCTCAGAGTTCAGATGGCTGGGGACTGCGCCTGAAATTTTAACTGAATCGTACTCGGTTCTGAGTTTGGGGAGCACGGGCACGCTTACCTACTGCGGGTGCACACTGACTGCCGGGCTTAGATCGGGTGCCAGGGGTTCAGACTGAGAAGACGTAGCCCGAGATACAAGGATCTGTTCATTCACTCAACAGGCAGTTGTTGAGAGGTCGCTGTGGGTCAGGCGATGAGCCAGAGGCTAGAGGCACGCACCTTCCCTGTCTTCCCCAAGCAGCAAGCAGTGGGAATCAGTGTGATAAATACAAAGAGAAAACACATGCTATCAGGAAGCAGACTGTGGGCGGGTTGGGAAGTGACCAGAGAACGTCCCCGCAGGATGGGGAAGTTCCTGGGGTGCCTGGGGTTCACACCAGGCACCGTAGGATGCACTTGACCCGTGTAAATGAACAAGTCTGCCAGAGGCCCTTGTCTCCCTGAAGCTTACGTTTGAGAAAATCTGCCAGTGCTTAAGGAGGCAGTGGTGTTGGGGCTGTTTCTGGGGGGGCCGGGTAACACCTGGGTGTTGTGGTGTGGAAAGGTGGATTCCATTTGGAGGGCACTGAAGACTGAGGGGGAGGGGCCACACCCACCGCTTTCTTTCTTTAATTTATTATTTATTTTTTTAATGTTTATTTTTGAGAGAGAGAGAGAGGAAGGGAGGGGCAGAGAGAGAGGGAGACACAGAATCTGAAGCAGGCTCTAGGCGCTGAGCTGTCAGCACACAGCCCGATGCGGGGCTTGAACTCGTGAACATGAGATCTTGACCTGAGCCGATGTCGGACACCCAACCCACTGAGCCACCCAGGCGCCCCTCCACCGCCTTCCCTGAGATGTTCCTGCAACAGAAATCCTAGAACAGTCCGGTCTGATCAGACTATTTTAACGGAAGCTTCTTCTCCATGCTTGCTGAGGATTTGCCCTCCTAGACGAGGGGCTCGGTTGGTGGGGGTGGGGGCGTGTCTTACTCAGTGCCCATCAGAAGGATGGAGGGAAGGCGGCAAGGGGGTGGGTCGTTTGCCATTTGGAGGGTAGACATGATCGTTACCCTCTGCGTGGGGGAGGGATCACCCACAGACCCAGGGGACCCAGGGACCCCTGGTTAAAGCTCCGAGGACCCAAATGAGCTAAATCCCTGGGCCCATCGACCGCCCCTTGGCCACTCCCTGGGGCCCCACGTGGAGTCGAGAGAGGTGACTCCTGCCTCGGTTCTGCTGGAGGCCATGCGGGGGTCTGACGCCCTGTGCTTCTCTCGTTTCAGACTGTTCTGCCATGACCACAGCGCGGTACCGGCCCACGTGGGACCTGGCCCTCGATCCGCTGGTGTCGTGCAAGCTGTGTCTTGGGGAGTACCCGGTGGAGCAGATGACCACCATCGCCCAGTGCCAGTGCATATTCTGTACTCTGGTTGGTCCTTCCGGAGAAAACCACTATTGGAAGGAATTTCGGGAGGAGGCCTCCGCTTTCGGTTTTAGCGGCACCCGGCAAATCTCTGACCCCACCCTTGCCAGCGACCGAGTCTGTCACGCGGTTGCTGAAGGAATCCTCCTTCAAATCAGTCGGGCACCCGGGTAGATGGCCGTCACAGGTGCTCGTGATCCAAAAGTGATCAAACAGAATTTTAGAAGCTAGTGATGATGCAATTTAGAAGACCTGATCACGGCGCGTGCTCGCCTTTCCAGAAGGGAAAAGCTTCACCTTACCTCAATTTTTAGTTTTTTTTTTTTAAGTTTATTTATTTATTTATTTATTTATTTAGAGAGAGAGAGAGCGCGAGCAGGAGTGCAGGAGGGGCAGAGCGAGAGGGAGAGGGAGGGTCCATACTGCCAACTCAGAGCCCGATGCGGGGCTCGAACTCACTAACTGCGAGATCAGGACCTGAGCGGAAATCAAGAGTGAGACGCTTAATTGACCGAGTCCCCCAGGCGCCCCTACCGTTCCTCATTTTAAATTGAATTGAACAGTTCTGTGCTTGAGGTTACAAGAGTGCTGACCTAGTGATCGTGCACAGGTTGAATATTCAGCTATTCGCGTCACCTTTCGCTGGTGTAGTGTTAGAGGGGATGTTGACATCACGTTTAAATTTCTGCAGATTGTCTCCAGCACTATTTGGGGGCCAGATGATCTGCTGGTAGTGATTATAGGGACCTCTCTTTCCATCAGGCCTAACTCAGACCCAGCATGTGACCCTTCGGAAAGGGAAAATGAGGGTGTAGGGGTTTATTTTCAGATCATCTTAATTGAATTCTACTTGATGGTTCTTCCCATTCAAGGGGGGGGGGGGGGGGGAAGTCCAGAAAAGAAAAAAAGAACTGTTTTCTTCCAACTATAAGAAACCAAAGAAGTTGCTTCTGAATTTAACCGCGTTATAAATGGACCATCTGGGTGGCCTGCCTGTGTATGTTTCAGATGTCTAGGTTAGTACCGGGCACTAGCTGGCTGTCCCTGGCCTTCTGCAGGAGACGCGTTCTTCCTTCCTGGCCACGCTTCACAGGCCTTATTTCGCTTGTCTCCTGATGTCCCTGGGGCACCGGCACCTTCAATGTTACCATCTCCGTTTCACAGAGGGGGAGATGAGCTCGGCAAACATTTATGTCTCCATCTTCTGACTTGGGCTTGAACCAGCCGCTGGCTTTCCGAGGGGCTGGAACCCCGGGTTTACTCAGGACTCGTCATCACTGATCACTGAAGGGTCGCTGGCCTAAACTGCAGTGAGTCTGCGTTGGTGTTGACGTGCGAGAAGTGTGTGTCGTTAAAGCCTCAGGAAAGTCACTTCAACCAGGAGGACAGGAAATTGCTTTTGACCTTTTCCTGAGATGGCGAAGGATGGGAGGGAGGGGGACGCGGGAGGGGCGGACTGATAGACCTCCAGCTACTTACTGCAGCGTGTTGGACTCCTTTTCATTTCTAGAGGAAACGCCAGGATGGGGGAGAAAGTCTGGGTGGATTAGAGAATCCGCTTTGTGCACATCGCCTCCCTCTTGGCGGAAGCGAAGTCTTCCTGTCTCCACCAGTGGAGTCCAGTCCCCTCTGCCCTGCGCCTCTGGGCGACTTTGCTGTGTCTCTGCCATCTGCTCCTTCCCTGGCCTTTCACCCGCTTTCGCTGTTGCTGTTTGGGGTTTCTGTTCGTAGAGAATTGTAGTAAAAACAAGCAACTCTAATTCACATCAAATGCTTAATGTAAGCCAGGGGACTTTGAAAGGGGGAAGATAGCTCTGTCCCCTCAAAGACGGGGTACCTGCAGCTCTCGGAGATGGCGTGACAGTGGAGATTTTTTTTTTTCACCACCAGGTATTAAAAATTAAAATGTTGAGAACAGTTCCGCTCGTTTCTGCAGCGTGAATAGGGGAAGCAGGTGCGTGTTGACCGACCGAGAGTGGGGCAGGTGCCCACGCCCCATTCCTTCTCGGTGTGGGGCCTCACGTCACCCCAACCCACCGCCACGGCCACAGCCAGAGAGTTGTGATGTCCCGGGGGACAGACGTGGGGACGTGGGATAGAGCGAAGAGAGAAAATTGTGCGAGACCAGAGGACGCCCTCTTAATAAATAATCACAGAAGAGTTACACTTAAGTTCTGAGGTACATTGATTTTGAGGAGGAAAGGGTTCATGGGGAAACTGACTCTACAGTCTGGCGTCTCTGCCTTGAAATGCAGGCTCTGTTTCTGACCTCGTGGGCCTCTTTGCCACATCCGTATATGCTGTTCCCCAGGAGTTAATGGTGGAGCCCATCCCGGAGCGAGCCGAGACTCGCGGTCTGTGTAGTCGATGCTCTTCCTACAGCGGCCAAACGATGGCAAACTGTGGCACGCAGAAAAGTTGGCCTGACTGGAAGAAGGTCAAAAAGCAATTTTGACTGGTCAAAAGCAATTTCCTGTCCTCCTGTCCCACTACTCTGGACCCCCACGCTTTCTGCCTCCTGTGTGGCCATGGCCGGGCGTGGGAGGTGGATAACCCAAGGCTGCCCTCAGAGCGCCCACTTTCCGGGCAGGTAGCACATTGCTCATCTCCCCCCACGTCTACACTGCCGATTTCTGGTCGGGAGCCCCTCCAGGCCCCGCCGGCTATGTCACTGTTACGCTTTAGAAACCGGTGGAAACCCCAGCAAAACCCTCCCCGTCTGGCCCCATCACACCATGACACCCCCACTTTTGCTTGCCTGCCGTGATGGCTCTGTCCACACTCACGTGTCCTTCAATAGCTAGTTCAAGTGACCCCCTCTGGAGTTGAGACTCTTCTTGAGTGGAAATGCCACCGTGCAGTTGGGTCCCTCCCTTTTATCCAGCCTCAAAGCTCCATTCCTGACTCTCTCTGTCCACTTCCTCTATTCCTACACTCAATGGTTCCAAACTGTCGGAAGCTTCCAGCTCCTGTTATTTTTCTGGTTCCTTTCGTCCCACTGTGTTGTCACGATGTCTGCTTACCTATACCCTCCACCAGAGGAGCAGGGATTTGGTTTTGTGTCATGGTCCACATAGTGGAGCTCACACAAAATGTTTGTTGCTGGAACGGCAGGCAGCTTGAGTTCTAAAATGGCTCAGGTGTTTCTCTGACTGTTCTCTTCTTCGCTGTCGCAACTACTCTTGCTCGGATCCTGCCTCTCCTTCTCTGAGATGAGTCTGAGAAATGTTAGTGTCTTCAGAGTTAGAGGAAGCTACCTCTGGCTCGCCCCAGGGTAGGAGTGAATCCTGGGAAGTAGTTTTCAAAGGGTCCTGCAGTTCAGGGTCTCTATTCAAACCAGAGTCTACAGGGGAGACTGAAACCATGTGAAGTGGTTGAACCCAGGCCTGCTCTGCCAGTATGGTGTTTGGGGGCCACGAGCCCGGTGGATTATCTCTGTCCCAAGTGCTCTGAGCACCCTGGGCCTCCGAGGGGCACAGACTCCCGGCCTCTTCTCCGTGGGCTGGGGGCTCCGTGGTGTAGAGGGCCTCTTCCTAGTCTGGGGTCTCTAGATGGGAAAAGGCACACTTGCAGGCTGAGGTGCCTTGGGGCCCAGGGCTGAGAATGGACCAGAGGGCTGGGGCTTCCAGCTGCCAAGGTGACAGGCCTGTGGCCACGTAGCTCTGCAAGGCCTTTCCGTGTCGATGTGGCCCACATGCTTCCTGATCTGCATTGCCTCAAGGCGTCACCCAGACCCCTCGGATTCTCTGTCCACGCCGCTCATAGGCATGCCAGCGTGGTTTTTGTTGCAGGGTCCCCCTGAAGCTCTACCTGGCGGATAGAAAAGGATAGGGAATAAGATTTGTTAACTGCTGGTGACTTACCGCATGCACCTGTCATAAAACCCTGTGAAGTGGGCAGAATTCTCCCATCTCACGAGGGGCCACTGCAGCCCAGAAAGACGAAAAGGCCTGCTTAGACTGGCCGCTTGCACCCAGACGTGATGCTTATCCACCAGCGGCCCCTAAGACGACGCTGACTCCTGGCGCCTGCTTTTCTGGGGAACTTCGCACAGGGCTAGAGGGACGCTCTGGACTCATCCGCGTGCTGCTCTCTAGGTCATATATCCCTGGATCCTGGCACCTTCCAACCCAGAACGGGCACTCGCAGCCCGCTTTCTCTGTCCCCGTCTTGTGTAGTTGACTCTCCATCCCCAAGCCCACCTCTGTGTTCGCATCCAGGAGACCCTTCCAGGTCTGTGGCAGGTGGGGTCCTGGGCAAGGTACCCGGATGGATCCACCCACCCATCTTCCCGGCCCCTTCTTATCTGAGGTAAAGAACAAACAAACCGTTGGTATCGCCATTTGATGGAATCATCCTCAGTGGTGTGGACAGAGGAGACCGCGTGGCCTGAAGAGGTGGGAGGAGCGGCCTCTCCCTCTACTGGAATGAGCCCTCAGGCATCCCCAGCTCTGAGCAGTTGCACCGCTTGGGTCCTCAGAGTCATATACGTGCACCCCCTTCTCTCACAGGCCTTTACCCCACACGCGCGTGATCCCAGAGCCGCACTTAGAAGCATGCGGACTCCCTTTGGCAGACGTCCCCCCGGGGCTCATCTGTTCTTGCACGGTTTTGGCTTCTAGACTTTGCTCGGGGGTGAATCTGAATTTGTTGAGTGGATGGCATGCTGGCCTCTTAGTGTTCCCATCTCTAGCGTACGTGTTAACCCCATCCCACCAGACACCTCTGACCTGCCTTCTTTGTGAGGAAGGTGAGGTTTGGTCACTCAGTTTTGCTCCTCTGTGGCTTTGGTATTTCACACTCAGCAGGTAGAAAGCGTCGTCCACACCTGCTGTTTCCCTTGCAGCTTATTTACAGGTGTGGTGGGAGGAGGGTGTGACCTCTAGGGAGGAGGCTGTGCTCCCCGGAGGAGGGTGTGCTCCCTGGAGGAGGGTGTGCTCCCCAGAGGAGGGTGTGACCTCGAGGGAGGAGGCTGTGCTCCCTGGAGGAGGCTGTGCTCCCTGGAGGAGTGTGTTCTCCCCAGAGGAGGGCGTGACCTCTAGGGAGGAGGCTGTGCTCCCTGGGGAGGAGGGTGTGCTCCCCGGATGAGGGTGTGCTCCCTGGGGAGGAGTGTGTTCTCCCCAGAGGAGGGCGTGACCTCTAGGGAGGAGGCTGTGCTCCCTGGAAGCGGCTGTGCTCCCTGGGGAGGACTGTATGCCCCCTCGAGGAGGCTGTGCTCCCTGGGGAGGAGCGTGTCCTCCCTGCAGGAGGGTGGTGCACTCTCTGGGACCTGTCCACTCCCCACTGGCCAGCTTGGCCTCTGCACCAAGGAAGGGAGTGCGGGAGCCCCCGGTCGGTCACTGTGCGGGAGAAAGTCCTCCTTCCCCTGGGGTATCCGTCCTGCGGAGAGCAGCAGTGCCCAGGCTCCTGAATCCCCAGCAAGCCTGCAGGTTGTCAGAGCAGGATGGGGCCCCCTTCAGGCCATCCTAACCATCACCTCCCGGCTTCCCTCAGCCCCGCACTGCACCCCACTCCGGGTCCCGCCTCATTGGAGCCCGCCGGGCACTGGGCACGGCCCGGCTCTTGGAACGTCCTCCGGCGCTCCGTCCACAGGGCTGCCTGTGCCTCGTGCGGGACCCCGGGGGATGCCGCGTTTCGATGGTCAAGTTTTCCAGTCCCTAGTGGCTTCAGGCCGGGCTGTAGGATGTGCCCAGTTCCCGACCCGTGAGCTGTCACCACCACCGCTGCCCAAAGCCGGAGCGCCACGTGGCCCTGATGGGGACCATGGGCCTGAGCCGTTTTACCTGGTCTCCCTGCCCCGCTCAGGTCTCCCCTCCCCCCGCTGAGACTGGGTTCTCGTGATGTAGCCTTTGATGGGGCAAGTCCAGTCCAGCCCCAGGTACTCTGCTTGACACCCCCGGTCATCAAGACAGCCTTCTGGCGTTGTGTGCCTCGTGTGGACCTGACACAGGGACGGACACTTCCTTCTCTGCCGGACTGTGTTGAATGAGCAGCCGCCCCGTCCAGCACGGTCCTCATGCCACCCGCAACTGGCTCGTGTCTCTCTTTGCTTTGATTGTTGTGAAGTGAGGGCCCCCCAAGCTTCCCCCTTGCCCCCACGAAGCTCCAGCGGTCCTTGTCACCAAAGCAGGTGCTCCGTGCCTACTGGCTGAATCGACCTAGACCCCAGACATGTGACAGAGCCGTGCCTGAGGGCCTCCACCCCGGTGCTCTGGAAGGAGAGGGTTCCACGCCAATCTGTCGCTCCGCGTCTTTACCCGGCATCTGTAATCACAGGCCTACGAAGGGCTATAGGACGCCCGTGTCCCTGCGTGGGGGGCCAGCCGTGCGCTGATACCCGAGGGGGCGGTGGCTGCAGGCGGCTGCAGAGCTGAGGCCCAAGGAAGGCGTGTGGTGCCCGCCCGCCCGGTGACCGCAGCCGCCGCAGGTTGGTCTGGTGGCTGGAGCGGGTTTGGCGGCAGGCTTACCCCGGGGGGCTCGGGGAGGCGAAGCTCCTTGCTCACATCTGCCAAGCTGGTAAGCTGGGAGGTGAAGCCAGCTGTGCGGTTCCGGGGTCCTTGCCCTTCAAACAGTGCTCACTGGGGTCCCACCGCCGTTGCGTGGACCTGCCTGCACGTGATGTTCCTAAGTAGTGGATCCCTGCGGAGCATTGGGCTCCTCGGGCCCCTCTGAGCACGGTTTCTGGAGTTTTCTCCTGCTCTCAGGATCTTCCACAGCCGCCAGGCCCTCAAGTGAGAAAACACACAACCTTCAGACTCGCTGTAGCCGAGGCAGGGCCCTGCGTCTCTGGCCCGCTTCTGCTCGGTGGGAAATGGATTGCCGTTCCTCTTTGGAACTGGGTTTCAGGCTGTTGGAAGACGAAATGGAAAAGGAAATTCCTGGAACATTCCGTGGCTCTCGACACCTCCCCTCCCTCCTTCTGCCCTTTGTGCAGCAGACACCCCCTTTCCTGGGATGTCCTTGTCCCAAAGGAAATTCCTGGAACATTCCGTGGCTCTCGACACCTCCCCTCCCTCCTCCTGCCCTTTGTGCAGCAGACACCCCCCTTCCTGGGATGTCCTTGTCCCTCTGGCCAGCATGTCACCTCTGGGAGCCTTCCTGACCCCGTCCGGGTGGGGCCCCTGTCCTCCCACTGGGACGTCGGGCACAGTGCACGACCATGACCTGCAGATGAGCCCCTCCCCCCGCAGTGGCTGTCCGGGGCTTGGTGTCTGGGACCGTCCTTGCATCTGAGCGTCATGGGCACGTACAGATACATTCCTGGTTGACTCAGACTTTGCCAGTTTAACCAACTGAGCCACCCAGGCGCCCCTAGACTTTGCCAGTTTAAAGAACATACAATTCTCCGTTCTAACAAAAACACTGATGAGGTCACTGAAGATGCATAATAGATGATTACATTTGAAAGGGTTGTTAATTGAGGAAGAAGGCAGAAATTAAAATCAAGAAACAAAGACTCACCTGTCTGGACTCTGGCACGCGTGAGTCCCCGCTCCCTTACTTACAGAGTATGCCTTCGGGGCCATTCTGAGCTTCCCCCAGCCTTTGTTTTCTCATCTGGGAAATGGAAGGCTGTGGGTAGTGGGCTAACAGCTAACGTGAAGACCTTTGATCACTGGGAGCTATAATTAATATGATAGCAGGAAGTCCATTGATATCTGCTTTTGTACTGCGTAGTTTACTGAGCTTCTCTGCCTATTTTTGTGTGTGCCTTTTAAGACATCTTTTAGCTATTAAATTGAAAGCCGTGACTTGTGAGTCATGACCCACTGCGTATCTGGAAGAAGACCGGGCTTGTTTTCAGTGGATGGTTGGTCAGACACTTAGATCATCTCTCTTCATGTAGTAAACAAATTGATGCTCCCAGAGCGTACTCGTTATAATCATTTTGCAAACAGCACAGATGCATCTGAGGGGCCGGGGATGTTCGCTCCCAGCCAAACATGACACACTCATCGTTGCTCCATGCAAGTCTGTTGTGGTTTTTTTTTAATGTTTTTATTTATTTTTGAGAGAGAGAGAATCAGAGACAGAGCATGCGCGGGGGCGGGGCAGAGAGAGAAGGAGACACAGAATCGGAAGCAGGCTCCAGGCTCCGAGCCATCGGCACAGAGCCTGACGCGGGGCCCGTGAGAGCTTGACCTGAGCTGAAGTCGGTCCCTTGGCCGACGGCGCCACCCCGGCGCCCCAAGACAAACTGATCATAAACCGTAAACGAATCCTCTTGTGGCTACGGTTTTGGTTTGTTTTTATGCCCGTGACTGTAGGAAACACGCACAGGTAGACAGAGCGCAGGAAACGGGAGTCGCTGTTTGCTTGGCTCGGGCCGCATACCAGGAATTGTGTCGGGCGCTTTGACGTTCTTTCTTTCAGTCCCCAGAGCCCAGCAAGCGGGGCATCCCTATTTTATGGCCGAGGGAGCTGCGGCCCGAACCCGCCAAGGAGCCCGGCCGTGGCCTCTGCCTACAAGGATTCCATGGGTCTGTCTGGCTCCAAAAGCTGTGGTCTTTCTCCCTCCGCGCGCGGCACGAGCCGTAAACAGGACATTTCCACGTTCGTCCTGGCTGTAAACACACCATTGCTGCGAGGGTCGCGGCCGCCAAGCCGCGACATTGCCGTTTCCCCGAGCAGCTGCTGCGGCGGGGCCCGGGCCCGCCGGAGGCTCCGTGTGACTGCTCCCTCTTCCTCTGCTGTTCCCCCGCTTGTGACGTTGGTTCCGATGAGTGGACCCCCGGGACCACCCTGTGCCTCGTTGCGGGGCTCATCCACGCCTGGTTCTCCGGGAGCTCTCTTCCCAGCCGTCGTGCCGGTAAACTGTCTGTGGTCTGTGAGTGACAGACGTTCGGAGCGACTGCACTCACGGGGGGCCCGGGCAGGACAGAGGAGGGCAGGCTGAACTCGGGGCCGGGGTCTGGGCACCAGCGTGGCAGGTGACAGGTGAAGCCACGCGTTCTGTTTAGCGCTCTGGAGGGAGGCTCCGGGGAATGGCTCCTTCCGAGGATGACCTTGATTGGTATTTTTAAGAGAAATTGCTACCTGGGGTCTGTCGTGGACGACGTATCCTGATGTGCTACGACGGTGGAAATTACCCGTTTACATCAAATTATTCTTTACATAATCAGGCATACGCTGCTTTCCACACGGTCTTCTGGATTCTCTTGCGTGAAGTTCTTACAGCTCCACCAGGAGGTGGGTTAACGCACCCCAAAGTGCAGGTCGGGAAAACGAGGCTGGTAGGAGAGGAAGGCTTAGCCCGGGCATAGGGACAGGGACAGTTGAGGCACACCCATTAGCAATGACCACGCATCCTTCTAGGGAAATGCGGAACACGTCTGGGGGGAAGTGGAGGCTTGGGAAACATAGCTTATGGGCTTTTCTCGATGAATCACCATTACTTTTAATAGTGTTATTATAACAGTGGTGTTGGCCTCATGAACCCCAAATATTGAACTGGGCTGTGATCGCAAGTTGATTTGAGGATATGCTGTTGTCATTTTTACACTGGTTTCTCTTCACTTAATGGCCCCAGGTTTAGTACTCTGAGTTCTTCTCTGAGCTCTTCAAAGTCTGTCTCTGTTTACTTTTGGTAGTGAGCTCCCTGGGGAAGGCTATATCTTATCTTTTCTTTTCTTTCTTTCTTTCTTTCTTTCTTTCTCTCTCTCGCTCTATCTTTTGTTTTCGAGATAGAAGCGATCTCTTTGTTTTTTCCTTTTTCGATGTCTAGGTCTTCTTTAGTGTCTTTCGTCGCGTTTTTTCTTTTTCTCGATTTTTCTTCTTTCTCTTCTCTCTTTCTTCCTTTCTTTCCTTCTTTCTTTTTTCTTTCTTTCTTCTTTCTTTCTTTCTTTCTCTTAATGTTTATTTATTTACTTTGAGAGAGAGAGAGAGAGAGAAGGAGAGGGAGAGAGGGAATCCCTAGCATGCTCTGAATTGTCAGCACAGAGCCTGACTCAGGGCTCGATCCCACAATCCAGGAGATCATGACCTGAGCTGAAATCAAGAGTCGGATGCTGAACCGACTGAGCCCCCAGGCGCCCCCATGTTTTTCTTTTAATTGGGCTTTATAATGTGCTTTGCAGGGGAGTGTGGGCTTCCCAGGCTGGTAGACTGAAGCAGGAGTAAATCGGCACGGGGTACACCCTCATCATCCTCGCTAGAACCCTGCTGTGCCTCCTGCTTTTTCTGTTTGACTGACCTGAGACTTTGCAACAGTCCACCCCGTAGGGGAGGTTGTAGTAAGTTATCACTGAGTAAGCGGGGTGTCAGTAAGGATCGGCAGAGGGTCCTAAGGGGGAGCGTGGGGGCATTTCCGAGTCGAGGTAGGCTGGGCTTGAATCTGGGCTCTGCCCTTGCTATCTGGGTAAGCTGGCAAGTTCCTTTGGTGACTCAGTGTTCACACCTGAAATATGGGACAGTCATGCCTGTCCTGTATGAGTGTTCTAAGGAGTAGGGGCACCTGGGTGGCTCAGTCGGGTACGCGCCCAACTTCAGCTCGGGTCATGATCTCGTGGTCTGTGCGTTCGAGCCCCGCATCGGCCTCTATACTGACAGCTCAGATTCTGACCTGCCTCAGATTCTGTGTCTCCTCCTCTCTCTCTCCCTCCCCGCGCGCACACACACACACACTCTCTCTCTCTCAAAAATAAATAAACATTAAAAAAAAAAAGAATGTTCTAAGGAGTACATGAAACAATGGAGTATAACAATTGAGTCCGGTGCCCGATGTCTAACATGTATTTGAGAAATACTCCTTCCCGACCTTCCTCCTCCTCTTAGACTCACTGGCTTGGTGTTTGCTGAGGTCGTGTGCAGGGGTCCCACCCGCAGCCTCAGTTCTGTGACCAGCATGGCACAGGGGGGCGCCCCATCAGTACTCGAGTGAATGAAACCTCTCATTCGGTGTTTGCTATGGGCGACCTAGGGAAAATATGAAACCGTAAGGGAACAACGTGCTCGATTCATCACCTCTTCCGCACCTGCTAAGTTTTCTCCCTTAAGGAAGTAAAGATGTTTACAGATACTTCTCTGATTTGTTTTCTTTTTAGTGCCTGAAACAGTATGTCGAGCTCTTGATCAAAGAAGGATTGGAAACTGCGATCAGTTGCCCCGATGCCGCCTGCCCTAAGCAAGGCCACCTGCAGGAGGACGAGGCACGAGCCCCCGAACAAATCCGGTTTTTAACGCGTGCAACTGTGCCCTGCTCGGTTGGCTTTGCGGGAGCCGTGGGTTCGGTTTAGGCTGACCTGGTATCATAGTCTAGCCGTCGGCTTGTTACACTTCTTGTTTGTATTTTTTTTTCTTTCTAGATCGAGTGCATGGTGGCGGCTGAAATTATGCAAAGATATAAAAAGCTACAATTTGAAAGAGGTAGGTGGCCTAGCATATTAGCCGGTGATGATTCCTGTGATAGAAGAAAGGTAACTCGGCGGGGAGAGCGCTTCTGGTGGCTAGGATTACGCATCATTTGGCTACCACAGTGAGAGAGTCAATGTAAATTGGATTTCTGAAATTTGTCACTCTCAAAAAATTTTTTTTTAATATTTATCTTTGACAGAGAGCGTGTGCAAGCTGGGGGAGGGGCAGGGAGACAGGGCGAGAGAGAGTCCCGAGCAGGCTCCTTGCTGACAGCACAGAGCCCGACGTGAGGCTTGATCTCACAAACCATGAGGCCATGACCTGAGCCAAAGTCAAAGTTGGATGGACGCTTGACCGGCTGAACCACTCAGGCACCCTGTGAAATTTGTCACCTTGAATTCTCTGCAGAGAATTCACAGTTGGAAGGACTGTTGTTGGGTCATAAGGTCATTTGGGCATAAGAAGGATTCATGAAACATAACTCGTTTACAGGGATTTGGCCTTAGGGGGTGTTCTAAAGAGATTTCACCCTCACAGGGTGTTGTTATTCTTCAGCCGGGTTAGGACTAATAGTTTGAGGACCAAATTCTGGGACCTATGCAGAATTTAAAAGATCCAAAGGCACACAAGGAAGTTCTGAGACCAAGCATAGGTGAGTTATGATGACTGCCATCCAGACAGGAAAGCACCCTGCTCCTCCACATTCACTGTGCACCTGATGCTGAGTCCCTGGTCTCAGTAAGTGTCCGGACAGCCCTGCTGGTTGTCGTCATGTGTGAACAGGACACCCCAGAGACTAACTAGCTCGCCTGATTTCCACCTCTAGTGGGTGGGGCGCAGTGTGGACCAGATCCCCCTCAGGCCCCCAGAGGGCCCTGCACAGCCCTCGTGGTGGGAGCCGGACCTGCCGTAGACCTCGGGGTTCTCCAGGAGCACGGTGTGGCATGTGCAGAGCAGCGACGGCGTCATTTTCGAGGTGGCCGTCACAAAGCGTTCACACGGGTTGGACATCCAGGACTGGTCTTTAGCTTTGCTCTCTGAAGTGTGCCAGGGTCATCAGATGATGTTCTAAAGAGCCCATCAATTCCATTTGCCTTCATTTGCATATATGTCCTGGACCTTGGGCTCCTCTGAAAAGGAGCAGAATAACAGATGTGGGTAGGTGACGCTCCTCATGCAAAACTTCACTGTGTAGATAACACATCCGAACTCTCACCTCAGCTCAGGTTGGAATGGTCCGAGCATGCCCTCCCCTCTTCCCGGTCTGGTACCCAGAGCCTGGTCTGCATCGGGTGCTCACGACTGAGACACAACCCTGGGAAACACCATCAAGATGGGACTGGAAGGCAGAATGGACCAGAGCCAAGTGTCAAGAGATTCCCAGCTTAGCTGAATGTAGAAAGTTTTTTCTTTTCTTTTTTTCCCCCATGTTTATTTTTGGGAGAGAGAGAGAGTGCACAAGAGTAAGAGAGCAAGCCTGAGCCAGGCAGGAGCAGAGAGAGAGGGGACAGAAGATCCGAAGCAGGCTCTGGGCTGACAGCAGACAGCCCAATGTGGGGCTCGAACTCGCAAACCATGAGAGCATGACCTGAGCTGAAGTCGGACACTCAACAAACTGAGTCACCCAGGCGCCTCTTCTCTTTCTCCTTCTCCTCCTTCTCCTTCTCCTTCTCCTCTCCTTCTCCTTCTCCTTCTCCTTCCCCTTCCCCTTCCCCTTCCCTTTCCTTCCCTTCCTCTCCTCCTTCTCCTTCTCCTTCTCCTTCTCCTTCTCCTTCTCCTTCCTTCTCCTTCTTCTCCTTCTCCTTCTCCTTCTCCTTCTCCTTCTCCTTCTCCCCTTCCCCCCCTCCTCCTTCTTTTTTCCTTAAGAAATGCTAAAGATAGTTGCATTTCTTTTAGAGGCTTACTTCTGGAAAACAAAAAAAGGCAGTGTGTGGCCAACTTAAAAAAAATAAAATCAAACAGGATTTTGATGGCACTGAAATTGTTTTCAAGAGCCTGTTTATTTAAATGCCATATATCATTTAGTTTGGGGTGGTTTACAGCTTAAATGTAATGCCATGTGATACAAGAGTCAGTATGTGGAGCTATAAAATTGATGAATTCGGATTTCTGAGACTTTCAGGCTCTCCTGGAAATATTTTCTGGAGAGAATCCTGACAGAAACTGGCAGTTATTTGGGTTACAAGAAAATTAACTTTCCTGGCCTGGAATTTAATTTAAAAATGCAGCTGGATAAATTTTCCTACCTAATAATTTTGAGTTTGTTCTTTCAAATACTTTGTAATTTCCAGTGCTTTGGTTTAGTCAAAGACTTTTTCTTATAAAAACTTTGCATAAAAAGGAAGCCAGCTTGACTTAGGTTAATGGAATCTCTCAAACCCATGACTTTAGAACATTTTGCTAGCATTATGTGAAAAGTCACAAAAACACCAAGTGAACTCAGACTCAGTATGACCAAAGACCCTTCTGAATGAAGCATTAAGATGTCAGAGCTAAAGGAGGGACGGATGCCTGGGAGTTCAGTCAGTTAAGCGTCTGATTTCAACTCAGGTCTTCATCTCACATTGGTGAGTTTGAGCCCCGTGTCAGGCTCTCTGGTGACATCATGGAGCCTGCTTGGGATTCTCTCTCCCCCTCTCCCCCCTCTCTCTCTGTCTCTTGCTGCCCTTCTCTGCCTGTCTTACTCACTCTCTCTCTCTCAAAACAAATAAATAAACTTAAAAAACAAGATGTCAGAGCTAAAAGTAAAGCTGTTACTTCTAGTTAGTGCACTGAACAAGTTTTGAGGTAGGATCATAGAGCAAGTTTCAGCCTGTTCTGTCCTTTTGAAATGCAGCCAGGGAGGATACCCTGGAAGAAAACCCTGTTCCCAGATCTTCTGACAACAGTTAGTTACTGAACAGTTCTGTGGTGGCTTTAAGTTGCAGACATTGTCTCCATTGGGTCTTAGAATGACTCATCTGATATAACAGCCTTGATCGCTCTGCTCTCTCTTGTTTAATTGAAGTGTGGTTGACACAGCATGTTTTATTAATTTCAAGTCTAGCAACCCTGATTTTAATCTGATCTCCCCCACTCCTCCAGTTGGGTTTCTGACAAGCCGGAGGCTGTGGGGCTTGTTTTCCTTCCTTCCTTCCTTCCTTCCTTCCTTCCTTCCTTCCTTCCTTCCTTCCTTCCTTTTTCTTTCTTTCTTTCTTTCTTTCTTTCTTTCTTTCTTTCTTTCTTTCTTTAGTTTATTCATTTATTTTGAGAGAGAGAGCACGAGTGGAGTAGGGGCAGAGAGAGAGAGAGGGAGAGAGAGAATCCCAAGCAGGCTCCACACTGTTAGCACAGAGCCCAACGCAGGGCTCGAACTCCCAAACCGTGAGGTCATGACTTGAGCTGAAACCGAGTCAGACGCTTAACTGACTGAGCCATGCGGGCGCCTCTGTTTTTTTCCCCCGAGTGCTCCCTTGCCCATCTGGAAGCCTCCAGAGGCTGGTGGAGGTAGGCTCTTTGGGAGACTCCCTCACTCGCATGCCCCACGACGCTGTACCTGTGCTCCTGTTTGAGCTCTGCCAGGCCGGGCTGCTGGTGCTCGTTTGCGTGTTCCTCTGTCCCAAAGCCCCTGCCACCCAGAGACAGGGCCTGCAGCCTCCCGGGTTCGTCTGACAGCCGCGTGCAAGTCAGATGCATGCTGGAGGGGAGTCTTGTCCAGCATTGTGTCGGTGCTTTAAACAAGAATAGAGCCCGGAGAGATGAACCGACTTGCTGGGCTCACCCATCGGTCATCAGGCCTGACCAGAGCCAGGGATCCCCACAGGATGGAACTCACTGCCTCCGTGTCGTAGCCAGTTGGCCAGCCTGGCCAGCGGTGCCGTGAAAGCCCGTGTCAGTGAGGGACGGGACGCTAGGCACGCCCTCTCTTGTAGTGTGCTTCTCAGAGAAAACCATGTTTAAAAAAGAAAAGTGCCCTTTTTAAAAGTCTTGGGCTTTTTATAGACAGAGCAATTAGGGACCTGCTTCATTAATCTATTTTTTAAAATATTTTTAACGTTTGTTTATTTTTGAGAGACAAGAGTGTGAACGGGGGAGGGGCAGAGAGAGAGAGAGAGAGAAAGAAAGACACACAGAATCCGAAGCAGGCTCCGGGCTCTGAGCTGTCCTCACAGAGCCTGACGTGGGGCTCGAACTCACAAACTGTGAGATCATGACCTGAGCCAAAGTCAGTCACTCAACCGACTGAGCTACCCAAGCGCCCCTAATCTGTTATTCATGTATCTTTGGGAGATGGGAGCTGAGATTGGTTTCTTCTGGTATGCCAAAAAATATGCTGCTTGCCTTGTTTGACAATATTTGCTATACATAGAAATGTCTATATAAAATATTGGATATAACACATACAAGATACAACATGCATAACGTACTTTATATATACGTGTATGTGATTGACAGGTCTAGATGTGTATACCTACATGCGTCCTGAAAAGAATAGCGCTCTGGTGTTTCCCAGTGGATTTTCTTATTGATCGATTCCTGTCCAGCTGGCAAAATTCAGGAGTGGGGGTGAAGAGAGGAATATTAATAGAAGTCCAAGTCAAAAACCCTGGGGCCATATTCACAGGTTTTGTGGTGCCCTGGCAGCAGGGGAAGGATGTTTGCATTTGGCACATGGGACAGATTATTTGCCCTTTGCTTCTCTGATAGGGAATCTCTCCCCAGGGGACAGGGGAGAGCCTGTCACAGCTCCACGAGGACAAAAGTCTCAAAATTTAAGTCATTGCCATGGAAACCTTAACTGGATCTGCTCACCCTGCACTCCATGACAGAATTGGGCCTTTGAGGACGAGGCTGGCTCGTAGCTCCGTTTGCTGGGCGAGGGGGGATGGGGCACAGCCATAGGTGCATGAGGAGGGGTCACCGGCGGCGTGGGGAGCCAGCCCCTCCCTGAAGCCAGAGTAGAGGAAGGGGCAGGAGGGTCCTGGGAACCAGAGGGGTCTGCATAAGGGCAGCGTGTTCACCGAAGCTCTCAGATCAGCACTAACCATGGGGTCCATCTGGAAAGAAAACAGAACAGGCTGAGGATTTCTCTGCGTGTCACGTGGGGGTTGCTGTGCTGGGGGCCCCCATCCTGCATCGCCCTCCCTCAGGGGCTGTGCCCATAGGGGACCCCAGAATCTAGTTGGGGTGGAGCTGGGCTCCCCTAACACACTCACGAGCACCCAAGGCAGAGAGCCGTGTAGAAACATGAGGACATGAATCAGGCCGGGCAGGGGGAGGGCCGAGGGGTCACCTGCCTAGCTTTAATTCCCCAGGGGGGACCTCCGTGGGGCCTTCGCTCCCTCCTCCTTTCTCCCATCCCATCAGCTTAGGCTGGCTCCGCACACATGTGCCTTGGAGGCACCACCTGGGATCTGACGGCCACAAACTTTCCTAAAAAAGCAAACCCTGAAACTCAACTGATGAGAAGAGCTGATTTTACTCATTCACTCACAATTAGGAACATCATAAAGATTTTTCATTACTCTAACAGAAATCGGTTAAAAAGCAGCACTTTTTCCTGGATTCCAGAGTTCCTTTGTATTAATAGGTTCTACTAAACCTTCCCCTAGACCTACCAATGTGATGGTTTCCTGCCCCCCGATTAACTCCTCCTTCAGAAAAACAGGTCAGGGGAGGACTTGCATTTGAGCAGGAGTGGGCCAGCCATGGCCAGCTGGCCAGAGGGGCCGGGCCCATGGCCTGGCGTTATAAATAAAGCTTTATTGGAACCCTCATTTACAGATCAACATGGCTGCTTCTGTGCCCCAGGAGCAGAGCTGAGTGCTTGGAGAGAGACCGCATGACCCTCAAAGACCAAAATACTCACTGTCTACTCCTCTGCAGAAAACGTTTGCCAGTTCCCAGAATAGAAGACAGTCTTCAGGGTTGTACCTGACGCAGCTTATTCCTAGAGGGCTGAATCCGGCTTCCCTGTTTCATTGGGGAACGTGGCACCGCCTACGTGTGTCCCGGGGCGGCCCGTGTAGGTGAAGTCTGGGCACACGTCCAGCCCCCCAGGCTGTGGTAGATCCCTAGTGCACACAGATCCCGTTTTCCACGCAGGTGAGCTTCACCCACCCTGGCCGTCGGTGGGTCACACGGCCAGGAAACTTGCAAGTGCCTTTCATTGCCTTCCAAGTTTCCCTGGCAAAATTCGGCGGTCTCGGGTTACTTCCCCAGAGCAACTGCTGGAAAGCTTAGAAACCAGTGGCCTACTTGAGGGCCTTTGAAAATAGTCTGTAATCCTTTGGCCCGCGATAGCTTTCTGGAAGAGACTTCGCATTCTGTGCGGTTTCCTGTCGGGTCCTGACTGCTGCCCGTCACTGAGGATTCAGTGTCACCCCAGACAAGCGCTGAATGAGACGAATGACCAGGCTTATGAGGCAGGGGCAGCTCGGGACTGATGATTCAAAGACTTGCCAGTTCTGCACCGGGACACGGAGGAGTGGGAACATCAGGGTATCCTGTTTGTCAAAACGCGCTTCCTCCCTAACTTCCCTTAGTGGGGCTTCTTAGCAGTTTGGGCTCCACTTGGATGGGAAACCCGGCCCTTTCACACAGTAGTTAGCCCCCGGTTAGACTGAAATCTGGGAAGGGCGGCAGCCTTGGGCAAACGGGCCGTTTGTGGAGAAGAATTTGGCCACGTTCCTTCCCTCCTCTCTCTCTGTCCCCCTTACTGGGCATCGTCCGAGCGCCTGCTGCGCGCCTCGCCGGAGGCGAGGTGGTGAGGCTGCAAGACTGAAGACACGGGCCTGACTGTAGAGAACTGCGTCCTGGGGAGGCAGACGAGGGGGCAGAAGGCCTGCCTGGACCGTGGCCTGTGGGCACTCGGAGAAAATCCTGCCCCGCCGTCGGGCAAGGCTTCCTGGATGCAACGCAGGCAGGGGCATCCCGGGTACCACCCGGGTTCAGACAGCAGCATCTCTAAAGGACTCTGAGTGTGTTTTGTGTGGGGCGGGGGGGTCATAGGCAGTGTCTGGAGGGGAGGAGAAAGAACCAGATGGGCACCCGATCACGAAGGGCGTAGAATGTCAGACGACGTGGTCCGGACGTTCCCACCCCGTTACAGACCCGCAGCCCTGCGCTGACGAGATCCCTCAGTCCGAACATACCATGAGATCCTTCGTGTGCGGACTCTGACGTGGCTGTTTTTGTCCTTGCGCTAGAGGTGCTGCTGGACCCCTGTCGGACCTGGTGCCCAACTTCCACCTGCCAGGCCGTGTGCCAGCTCCAGGACATGGGGCTGCAGACACCCCAGCTGGTGCGGTGCAAGGCCTGTGACGTGGAATTCTGCTCTGCCTGCAAAGCCAGCTGGCATCCCGGCCAGGGCTGCCCGGAGACCATGCCCATCACTTTCCTTCCCGGAGAGACCAGGTACATCCCTCACGGGCGGCCGTGGAAGGCACGGGCTGGGGCTGGGGGCTGGGGGGAGGGAAGAACACGACTCCCGAAATGTGTCTCCGGAAGATCCGACCGCCATCTGGATCCGTCTCTTCCTCTTCAGCCTCATTTACAATTTTTTAACGTTTATTTATTATTGAGAAAGACAGAGCGTGGGTAGGGGAGGGGCAGCGAGAGAGGGAGACACAGAATCGGAAGCAGGCTCCAGGCTCCGAGCTGTCAGCGTAGAGCCCGACGCGGGGCTCGAGCCCACAAACCGAGAGATCACGACCTGAACTGAAGGCAGATGCCCAACCGACTGAGCCACCCAGGCGCCCCGTTCTTCAGCCTCATTTAAACCCAGGATGGTTGGTTGGTTGATTTTTTTGTTGTTGTTGTTTATTTATTTTGAGAGAGAGAGAGAGAGAGAGAGAGAGCGCGCGCGCGCAAGTGGGGGAGGGGTAAAGAGACAAGGAGAGGGAGAGAGAATCCCAAGCAGGTTCCATGCTGTCAGCTCAGAGCCGGATGTGGGCTGGAACTCACGGACCATGAGATCATGACCCGAGCTGAAATCAAGAGTTAGATGCTTGACTGAGCCACCCAGGCGCCCCGGCTGACTATTTTTGAGAACCGATTACATGTCGGGTAGCGAGCAAAGCAGTGGCTCTGTAAAGTTTGTAGGAGACAAACCGCACTCTGCCTCTCCAGAAAGACAGACGCGTGACAAACGCCTGTCACTGCGGGCTTTATGACCCGTGATACCTGAAGTTTTTCCGACACTCCGTTGTCAGGAACGGGATCAGGAACGGGGGCAGGAACGGGAACCGGAGTGGGTGGGCCGTGGTTGTAAGTACCAGACGCATCCCCAAAAAGAGGTTCCCAGGTGCCCGAGACCAAGAGGTTACGTCTGCCTGGCAGAGGGGGCGGTCGGAAAGACGTGGGGCGGCAGGACTGCGTCTAGGCCCTTCCGCCCTCTGGCCGGACCCTCCGCCGGACCACCAGGTGGGCCCTGTGGCATCAGTGTGTGTGCCTTGAAGTTAAGGAGGCTGAATCACAAGACATTGGTAATATTCAGCTATTTTGGGCCTGCAAGGTCTGTGGCACAGATGGCTTACCGAGACAACGTGGGCCCTGTGCCTGCTGAGGCTGCGTTCTTGACGGAGGGACTCCCACCATCCACCCGAACGTGTGGTCACCAGCTGCTCCCCGTTTTCTTCTCCCTGTTCTGCTGCCCCGCCCCCGCTCCTCGAAGCTCCACCTGCACAAAGAACCTACTGTTTCTTGTCCCTCGGGCACAGCCCTCCTCTCCCGAGTCTGCACGTTTGCGCCTGTGTCTGGACGCCCCTTCGCCACCCTCCTCCTTTACCTGGAGTCGACTCGCCACCCTGGAAGGCACGGCTCAGGTCCGTCCTTTGTCAGGCTGCCCAGCCCCCAGGGCGGGGCTGGTGACCCCACCCTCTGTGCCCCCACTGGAGATTGGCCTGCCTGGATTACGAGGCCAGCCAGACTGTGCCCTGGGGCATCCGTTTACGTGGCCGATTCCTCCACGAGGCTGAGCTCCTGACATCACAGCCTGTGTTGGTTTGAACTCTCGTCGCCGCAGATCTTGGCATATACAGCAGGCACTCAAATGCTCGAATGAGTCACTTACCTCGTATTTTAGGTTCTTAATGTTTCGTAACTTTGCAAGAAGAAACACACTTCTGTGTGGTCAGAGGGCACATCGCTGGGAGAGCTGGGTGTCCAGGGTGGGGACCAGGTAAGGAGGAGGCGGGTGGGCAACCCGGTTACCTGTTTAAAAGAAAACACCCAGGGCACCTGGGTAGATCGGTTAAGCATCCAATTCTTGACTTCAGCTCAGGTCATGATCTCAAGGTTTCTGGGATGGAGCCCGCGTCAGGCTTGGGATTCTGTCTCTCTGTTTCTCTCTCTCAAAATAAATAATTTTTTTAAAAAATTAGAGAGAGAGAGAGAGAGAGAAACTCAGTAAGTGAGTGGGTTTCTACATTCTGTTAAGAAGGAAAATCGGGAGTGAGAAAGAGTTGATGCCCCATCCTGGGTGGGGTGGAGGAGGGACCCAGCCGTGATGTTTCTTAAGCGTAGAACCTTCAGATTGAAGCTAGTGAGTGTTGGGAGGCTGATGACTTAGTATTTCTTCACCTGTGATGTTCTGGTCTCTTCAGGTCATTGGAGAGGGCGACAGCCATTGCACCCTGTACACGTGTATTAAATCATCACATTGTACACCTCGCAAAGAACAAAAACAAACAAAAGTGAAAAATATCACATTTTGCATAGTAAAAAAAAAAAATGGCACAGGGAAATTTAGATCCAAATTCACCAGTCTCATTTTGCGGAAACGTAAACATCAAAAGATGTCACGTAAAAAATCTGAATTTCTGGCTCGCGGAGCCACACTGAGCCATCCTGCATCCCCAATTCCTGGCAGTCGCCGGAGCCCAGAAGCAGCCAGCTCTTTAGAAGGGGGTTTGTGCTGTCTTTAGCCTGCGAAGTCCTGACCACACCCTCTTGCTCGCTGGTCCTGGGGCTGATGGCAGGTGGCGTTTGTAACTGAGGTACATTCAGCTGTTTTCATTGCGGTAGGGTTGTTTCCCCCATTCCCTTCACCGCTTGACTGGTGTCAGCGGCTGTGTTGGCCCGTCTACCCCTTAAAGACATCAGAACATGCGTGGGTGCCTGGATGGCTTAGTCGGGTAAGCGTCCGACTCTAGACTCTAGACTTCAGCTCAGGTCGTGATCTTGATGGGGTTCTTGAGTGAACGGCTAAGAAAGAATTCTTGAGATGTCTTTGGTGCAAAAAGGTGAGGGGACAGGACCGTGGACAGACAGAGCTGCACCGGGGTTGTGAGGAGTGACTGATTATATACTTTGAGGTTGGGGTGAGGGATGGCGTAAGTCTCTAAGGAATTTGAAAGCAAGGCTTTCAGGACCTTGGAGTAGCTGCTGTTAAGATAAGGTTACTTTTAGTCTTTAGTAAAACAAAAACATTAAGGAAGTGAGGCAGCCATGAGTTCCTTGACCTGATTCAAGGAACCTGCATGTTTCAGCTCTATCTGTGGGCTGTGAGTTGTAAGGAGATTTAATCTAAGCTACATTTCTCTTGCCTTTGTTTTTCTCCTCAATCTCAAGGCTCGAGGGCTCGAGCCCCTCATCGGGCTCTATGCTGGGGGCATGGAGCCTGCTTGGGATTCTCTCTCCCTCTCTCTGCCCCTCCCCAGCTTTATCTGTCTCTCTCTCAAATAAATAAACTTAAAAAAAATAAACGCATAAAGACATCAGAACGTGCAGATCATGAGGAAGCTGTCGAGGGCTCCTATCTGCCTTCATAACTTTGAATTTCTAGTGAGAGTTGTCATTAGTAGTAATTTGAAATATAATTCAAATGCCAAAATATGTTTGAAAACCATTGTCCGTACCGTGTAAATTTCTATACATGCCACAACACACCAGAGCTTACATATTTTAACTGTTTCCATTTTTTTTTTTTTTTTAGTTTATTTTTATTTATTTTGAGAGACAGAGAGAGAGACTGAGCTTGAGCAGGGGAGGGGCAGAGAGAGAGAATCCCAAGCAGGCTCCATACTGTCAGCACAGAGACCAACTTGGGGCTCGATCCCCAGACCTGTGAGATCATGACTTGAGCCGAAACCAAGAGTCAGTGGCTCAACTGACCGAGCCACCCAGGCGCCTCTATCTTTTTTTTTTTTTTTTAATGTTTATTTATTTGGAGAGCGAGCGAGCGGGAGAGGGGAAGGGCAGAGAGGGAGAGAGAGAATCCCAAGCAGTTTCTGTGTTGTCAGCACAGAGCCCAGTGCAGTGTGGGCTCGATCTCATGAACTGTGAGATCATGACCTGAGCCGAAATCAAGAGCTGGACGCACAACTGACCGAGCCCCCCCACCCCCAGCACCCCTAACTGTTTCCATTTTAAAAAGTCTCCCTGAGAGAGGGTCTTCACTCTCCACTGATGTTACGCCCCCTCCCCGTTCATGAATCACGTGAGAAGATTGGTTTTCATGACGTGAAGGTCACTGCCGGCTTTCAAACTGAAACAGTGTTATCTAAGCTGATAGCCGGCCTCAGTCACGGATCTGGTGACTTTTTGGCTCTCTGCAGAAACCAGATTCATGTTCAGGAGCGGCCGGCTCGCGTTGTGTCCGGTCCTGCCGGAGGCTCCCACAGGGTTACCTGCCCGCGCCTGTGACCGTGACCGCCCTGGTTCATTCTAAGTCACGTGTGCAACCAGCCTGCGGGGCGTTTTGCCTTCCCTTTAGAGAAGAGTTTGAGCCACAGACAGTGTCATCTTTCGGTGACAGCATGACAGGCACTGCCACCTACTGCGGGCCTTGCTACCCCTGTGCCGGGTTCCGTGTGAATGTACTACACGCACGGAGACCCTTTTGAGCTTCACAACAGCCTCCAATGGGGAGGCACCAGCCTCGTTTCTAGTGGCGGAAGGGGGACACTAACACTGGTGATACCCGAGTGGCAGGGCCGGGACTCACGCGTCTTTAGACCCGGGGCTCCTCACCGACAGCCTGCCTCCTCCCAGCATGTCCTCCCTGGTCACCTGCTAGTGAACAGAACAGAACCGCATTCAGCTGGAGCCCAGGCCTCACGGACGAGGAGCCTCCACTGATCATCAGATTAGCTCTACTGAAGTCAAACCGTTTTTGATCGTTGCATTTACTGTGATGCCTGTGGAAGATCCGCCAGCCAGAACGCACCCAAAATGCCAGAATTTGCCCACTCTCAGTGAACGTATGCTCACGAACGCATGGGGTTCTGGAAGGGTTGCTCGGTCCCAGGGGCAGATCATTTTTCCCCTGGCGGTGTTGGTCTGATGTAGCGGGTTCAGCTAATACGGCAAACGTGTTGCCATGACCCGTGATAACTTCTTGTAGCAGTTAACCATTTATTCTTCCAGATGTTTCCATGCATATTTCTTTAGCCTTCCCTTTCAATTTAATAGCGTGGGATGGACCGTCACAGTGACGCATCTCTGTCATGTCTTTATTAGCATAGAATCGTTGCTGTCATGTATCGGTCACTTCACCCATGCTCGGTGCTACGCTGGGCTCCTGCCACGCGTCACTGTCTAGCATGCACACGCTGGGAGGGCTGAGGCCTGGAGCGGCTCTTACACAGCTTGTGACCCCAGAGAGCTTGTCTGCAGAGAGCCAGCACGTGACCCCAGGCCTGCAGCCCCTCAGGCTAACCACCTGACTCCCCAGCCCCTCAGGACAACCAGACTTGCCAGGAAAGCGATTCTGTCAAGACAGGCCCAGTAGATCTAATTAAACGATTGAGCATGTATCTGTAACTGTTTTTTCTGATAATAGCAAAGTGTATAAAAATTGTCATCGATCCTTTGGAAATTATACAGATACATGAATAAGGAACATACAATTTGACCATAATCCCATTACACAGATACCGTCATTATAGGCCTTTGCCATAGTTTCTCTCTTTTTTTTTTATAATTTTATGTATTTATTTTTAATGTTTTATTTTATTTGAGAGAGAGCGAGTGGGGGAGAGAAAGTTTTTTTTTTAAGTTTTAATGTTTATTTATTTTTGAGAGCAAGAGAGAGCAAGCGGGGGAGGGACAGAGAGAGAGGGAGACACAGAATCCAAGGCAGGTTCGAGGCTCCGAGCTGTCAGCACAGAGCCCGACGCGGGGCTCGAACCCACGAACCGTGAGATCAGGACCTAAGCCGAAGTCGGACGCCCAACCGACTGAGCCACCCAGGCGCCCTGCCATAATTTCTTTTGTTTGTCTACACATATCTAAACGTGAATTCCTCCTGACACTGCTTTTTCCTCCCCCCTGAACCCAACTGGCTGACCCACAGTTTCTTTGGTGATTGTTTTTTGGAGGGTTAGCTTCATCGGTTTCACTCTGTAACATCTGATAAGAAGGGGGGGATGGGCATCGTAGGGAGCACCTGTTGGGATGAGCACTGGATGTTGTATGGGAACCAATTTGACAATAAATTTCATATTAAAACAAAATAAAAAGAGAAGGGGCCTCGTCCCCTCTGGCTGAGCTAGAGCTTGCAGCCCGGCCCTGCCCACGCCTCTCCCCTCCCCTCCCCTTCCCGGGCCCCGCTGAGCGGATCACTGACAGACTCTCTCCCGCAGCTCTGCTTTCAAACTGGAGGAGGACGACGCGCCCATCAAGCGGTGCCCCAAGTGCAAGGTGTACATCGAGCGGGACGAAGGGTGTGCGCAGATGATGTGTAAGAACTGCAAGCACGCCTTCTGCTGGTACTGCCTCGAGTCTCTGGACGTGAGTAGAGCCTCTGGGTGCGAAACCCACCTGCTGCCCTGAGGAGCTTAGAGAGTGTGCCCGGGGGAAGCCGAAAGAACATTATCAGATGTTTTTCTGTGCTTCTGAAAATATTAATTCCCCCAGTGCAGTGGTGCCAGAAGATGGCAATTCGTGCAGAGGTTCCAGAAGCAAAAGGGCGGCTCAGCCTTGGATTGAGCCTGGGCAGGTGGGGGGCGGGGTCTCAAGGTCTTTGGTTTTGTCTGCGGGGACCATCTGGGCTCAGTCTGCTGTAACTGAACACCAGAGAGTGGGCGCTGGAACAACAGGCATTGATTCTGGAGTCCGGTAGCCCAAGGTTAGGGTGCCAGCAGATGCGGTTCCTGGCTCTTGACCTCCCTCGGTGCCCAGAGAGGCAAGAGAGCCCTCCTCCTGGTTTATGGACGGCCGCCTCCTCACTGTGTCCTCACGTAGCAGAGAGACAGATTGGTGTCTCCTCGTTGAATAAGGGCACTGACCCCATCCTGGGGCACCCACCCGTCTCGTGACCTCATCTGAACCTGATCACCTCCCAAAGGTGCCACCTTCGGACACCATCACATGGGGGATTCAGGCTTCAATGTATGAATTTGAGGGGGAGGGGAGGATGCAAACACGCAGGCCAAAGCAGGAGTGTTAGTGGAATAGGAAGGGTAAACAGAGGCAGGGCACTGGGGAACATGTTGGCAGTGGCACAGTTCAGTGACCTTCTGTCACCCACAGGGCAGAAAAACATACACTCTGTGCCATCTGGCAGAATGGAAGTTTCTAGCCTCATATGGCCACCTTCTCCCAAGTGTGCCCTGTGCTGAATGTGTCCCAAGCACTCTGTACCCCAGTAGCTCTGCATGTGCTAAGTCCCCACCGAGAGCACACAACCCTCCCCTCTCGAAGCACCTGGTTTTCTCTGGAGCTTCAAGGCCAGATGCAAAGGATACTGATTTCAGTTCGATGTTCTTCTTCAACCATATGAGGAGACTGGGCATCTTGCCAAAGTGATGACATTCTGACTTTAGTTTTACAAGAGTTTATTTGTACATAGGTTTTTATTTATTTTTTTAAAAATTTTATTTATTTTGAGAGAGAGGGCGTGTGCAGAGGGGCAGAGATAGGGAGACCGAAAGAGAGAGAATCCTAAGCAGGCTCTACACTGTCAGCTCAGAGCCCGACTCAGGGTGTGAAATCATGAACCACAAGATCAGGACCTGAGCCGAAACCAAGAGTTGGCCACTCAACCCACTGAGCCACCCAGGTGCCCCTGTACATAGGTTTTTAAAACTATAATTAAGGGGCGCCTGGGTGGCTCAGTCGGTTGAGCGTCTGCCTTCAGCTCAGGTCATGGTCTCACACTCCATGAGTTCAAGCCCCGCGTCGGGCTCTGTGCTGACAGCTCAGAGTCTGGAGCCTGCTTCGGATTCTGTGTCTCCCTCTCTCTCTGCCCCTCCCCTGCTCATGCTCTGTCTCTCTCTGTCTCAAAAATAAATAAAACATTAAAAAAATTAAAAAAAAAAACTATCATTAAGTACCAGAAATGATCATCTGTTAAAATCATTACGATCAGTGACAGTCCAAGCAAATCAAGTCCCGTGTCCTGTGTGTTTGTGTATGTATGTCCTGGACAGCAAGGATGACTGTGTGCAACTCTTCTAAAACTAGTGAAAGAGAGGAGGGGTTGTCACACACCCCTGCTTTCCATCGCTAGGAGTTCATTTGCCCACAGCCTGCCCCTGCTACCCTCACTCTGATATCACTCTGCTGGTCTGGGTGAGTGTCCCTCTCAGGGGCTACATCAGAGTGGTCAGTGACCTTGAAAGTTTGCCTGTCGTCCTCAGGACGGGCCTACAGATTGTCAGGAATATACGTGCATATTTGAGATGGAATCTTAAAGAAGGTAACAGATCTGTAACCTAAGGGCCATCTTTAAAAATATTAGATTGCTTCTTTTGTGTTGTTTTTTGGAAAAGGCTTCTGTTCCTTTATTAACTTTCAGTTATGAAATGTACAGCAGAACCGTGTGTAGCTGAACAAATCTCAGTGAGTCATCACCTGTTTTCTATCCTGGAGGCTTCCTTTTCTCATCCTAGGCAAGTTTCATAAATCGGTTTGGCAAGGTTAATCTTCTTTAGTGTAGATCCAAACAAGTTGTTCTATGACCTTGCGTGGTGGGGAGAGATGTTAGAAGGATGTCTCAAGCGCTGCAAAGTCCTTGGGGCCTTAAAGTTCTTACAAATGTATGTATATAAAATTATATGTGGCCTTTCTCTACGTTATGTCTATAATTTTGCATTTTTACCATAATCCAATTTGGGGGGAAATCTGATTTTTAAATTCTGATGTTATCATCTAGTGTCTGGTCTGCAATTTGCGACTCCTTACAACTTTTCCTACAGGGGAAAGGAAGGGAAATGCCAGTTGTGTTACATGTTAGCAAATCTCCTGGGAGACTTTTCTGGGGACGGATTGAAAAGGAGCTGACAACAGGTTTAGTTTCGGTTGGGGTGGGGAGGGGAGATCACTGTGCTGCCTTGATGAAGTTACAAGAAAGGGAATGGTCTCCGTTGAACACAAAGCTGTTGGCTCTGCTCTGGTCCCTGGAGAAACACCCCGTCTGTCTGTCTTTCTGTCTGTCTGACTCCGTTCTGAGGCCCGGGTTCCCCCACCCTGTGCAGAAGGCCTGGACCCTCCTGGCTCTGCCTGAACTGATGACAGAGGAACGTCTCTGCCCTTTTCCACCTTGAAAGTCATCATCCTCCTGGCCAAGTGCTTCCTGTTAGTCTCTGTAAAGGAAGAGCTGCTGAAAAATGACCCTGTGGCTTAGAAAGCAGATTCTCAAGGAAAGCGAGTCTGCCCTGGGGCCATTTATCAGGGACAATAACCATGATTTAAGACGGGTGCATGAGCACATGGCTGGAAGCCAGGAGTACTTCTAAGACAGGAGTGCACTTTACTGGTCTTTCTCATCTCGGGAACTTCTCCACCTGAGACAGCCTCTTGCACATGTACACGTCGAGGAGTTATAAATCACATCAGGCTGCTTCCTTCCATTGTGGGCCTTATTCTCCTCTCTGCACCTGGCCCGGACCCTCACTGGTGTGCACGTTGTGCTCCCCCTGCTCCCCGCCATCGCCACACAGTTGAAAGGGACACATGTACTCTCTTCCTTTTATTTTTTGGGAGGATAGTTTTTAATGAAGTAATTGTTACATGGCCCACCCTGTGCAATTTGTTCTACAAACCCATTTTATTTAAAATTTTTTTTTAACATTCATTCATTTTTGAAAGACAGAGACAGAGCACAAACGGGGGAGAGCTAGAGAGAGAGGGAGACAGAATCAGAAGCAGGCTCCAGGCTCCGAGCTTTGAGCACAGAGCCCGACATGGGGCTCGAACTCAAACTGTGAGATCATGACCTGAGCCAACGTTGGCCGCTTAACCAACTGAGCCACCCAGCCTCCCCAAACTCATTTGATTTACTACACGCATTCTGTCTGTGGGAGTTGGAATTAGTTTGCGAGCAGAATTTGTTCTGGAAACATGCTTGTAATCCAAAGCATTTGTATATCAGAGTGAATTTCAAGAACCATTGGCTCAGTTGTGATCACGTGACGTTCGGCATCGCGTAGGTCTCCTATTGGAAGACATCTCTGGTTTATCAAGTTAAAGTTTATTAGAAACGTGTGCTCGTCTTCGTGGGATGCTCCCAGAACAAGTTACTTGCAATCCAAGGTTTTATTGTACTTCCTTTTCTCAAGGGGAATCCGGGAAGATTTAATGGTTTCTACTCTTTGATCTTTCAGTCTCTAAAAGACAACAGTTTGGGGGGAGAACCCACTGGTGCAAGCCCGAATTTGACACAAAAGGCCTGGGGGGGGGATTTACTTTTATCCTTGAATCTCTCCATGATTGCAGCGATTGCAGCTTTCTGCTCACGCGCCATTGTTTCTGTTTCCAGCCAGGGGCTCAATGAAACTTCCCTGAACGACAGTAAGGGAAATGTTGGCCTCCCACAAAAATACACCTGGATTCCTGGCAGGGCCTGGGGTGGGGGTGGGGGGTTCTGCCCCAGGGCTTCGCCAGGAAGCTTAACATCACAATGAAATCAAGTGTGTTTTGTAAAAGCATCTTCGAGTGCTTTCGTCAGGTGTAAGAAAGGACCTATTTGAACAAGCTTTTCATTCTGTTCCGGAAGCTGGCCCCCAGTGTCCAGGCTCCACTGGACTCCTCTGAGCAGAGGCTGGGGTGGAGGCTGTCTCCAGGAGGCTGGCGGAGTCCATGATCTTGAGGAGCCAGTGATCGCCCTGCCCACCCCACCCCACCTCCCCGCTTTTTTTTTTTTTTGTATTTCAGAAAACAAATTCAAAAGCTGTTCAGGAGCCTCCGGTTCAAGGCCTTATGATAGTCTATCCGGGAAAATGAGACATAGCAATGAAACATTAATTTCAGTGTATGAGTAAGTTAATATCAGGATGAAGGAGGGCGTAATTCAGAGTTCAAGGAAGCGAGGGGGGTTCGCGGTGGACAGACGCCGTCAGGAGTAGCTTCACAGCAGATGAAGCACCGGCTGGAAGAAGCTTTGTGTCCACGTGTACCTAGGCTTCCTTCCACAGTCGCGGGGACCGGTAGAGGCCCTGAGGCAGGAGCCGCAGGCTGGGACGGCAACTCCCGCAGAAGCTTCTTGCTGCTGCCCCAGAAAAGCCAGGGTCTGCTGATGTGGGTGTACATTCTGGCACTGCGAGGGTGGCCCGTGAAAGCCCCGGATCTTCTGCCAGCGTCGTTCTCAGGATGAGCCGAGGGCCGGGGGACGGCGGCCGCCCAGTCCGGTTCCGACAGAGCTGGGTTTAAGGGCCGGGCACACGGCTGATGTCCGGCTCCACGGGGCTCGCGGAAGAGTGACTTCCGGGCCTCTCCGAGACCCGGGGCCCCGTGCTCATTCATCCCTTTCTCAGGGGGAGGCCGGCTGCTTACACCCCCAGTTAAATGAGCACGCGGCCCTGGGCCCCTCCTCTGCACTGTTTACTGGGCTGTTGTTTCTCGTGTTCAACGGGAGAGAAACGGCATTTCCTGCTGGAGTTGGGGGAGCGGAGGGTTTTGTGTGCAAAGCCCCTCCCTGCTCACTTGGTGCGGGCTCGGGATTTGGGGGCCGAGCGCTGAGCCCCGAACATAGTTAGAGACTGTCCCCGGCTGAGGGTCCCCATCCCAAGAACCTGACAGCGATCAGACGGGAGGTGAGGGTGGGAGGTGAGAGCGCCCGGAGGGAGGCGGGAACAGGATGTTTCCGTGGGTCAGAACTCACTTCAGACATCTGGAGGAGTTGGAGGCGGCAGATGGTGCCCGAGCTGGTTGCTGCTGAGGAATGAGTAGGTTTTCATGGTCTGAGCTGAAAGGAAGCCGCACTTCCCAGGTGGGAAGCCCGGCACTAATGGAGGAGGATGAACCGGAGATCAAGAGAATCATCTAATCCGGGGGTAATCCTGCCGGGCGGGCGGCCGGAGGATGTAAAGGCAGCCGAGCTCTGGGGGCATCAAACACAGCCAGGCCCGGGAGTGGCTGGCGGAGTAGCTGGGGCCTCTGACCTACTTGTTCACAAGCCCCACTGCACTGAGAGCCTCTCCCCTGCAAAAGCCAGAGATCTGGGGCAGGGCTCCCTCTAGTGCCCGAGGCCACGTCCCCTTGGGGAGGCCACGGGGAGAGAATGGAGGAGGGAGGTCCCCAGGAGGCGGCCCGGTGCTGTGGGTGTGAGCCCTTCCTCTGTGCCCCCCACCCCCCACCCCTGTCCCCCACTTACTTTGGCCCAGGCAGGACTCATTCGCTGAACTTCGAGGAACCTGCCACCCACCCTGCTCTCTCTCCTCTTCCAGGATGACTTCCTCCTGATCCATTACGATAAAGGACCGTGCCGGAACAAGCTGGGCCATTCCAGGGCATCTGTGATCTGGCATCGGACACAGGTAGGAGGTGACTCACCTGGAACTTTGATCCCCGGAAGAGAGAGTGTGTGTGCGAGCCAGTTGGTTGGAGACGTGCTGTTTAGAAAAGTAGAGCCGGTAAAGGTGGGTCCTGCCCGAACTTTTCTTGCTCTGCGATTGTGCTTCTGGTAGCCCCGGCCCAAAGTTGTGGCAAACAGGCGTCGCGTTTGGCGCGTGGCGGTTCTTGGAACGTCAGACTGTAGGTTTCTTGCACCTTACTCGTGGCTTTGGCGGTGATCCATTCTGTCTTGCATGGCCCTTAATGAAGAGCTTTTTTTCTAGAAGCCTGGAGGTAAGCAAGTTAGTCACAGGAAAGAAAAGCAGAAAGAAAGGAAAAAGTCTCTACCTGGTAGTGTCTGAGCAGCAGCAGCCTGTGGGGGTTTACAGAGGGCCAGTGCGTTAATATTCGTTCATACTTTCAACATGCGTTTATTTCCTGCTGCGTGCCGGGCGCTATCCTAGGGTAGGGTATTCACTGGAAGAGTAAGATTCATCTGTCTTATTCACCGGAACACTTCCAGCGAGTAAGATAGATGTACTCCAGTGAATAAGATAGATGCGTGCCGTGTATAATACACCGGCAGGACATACGTGGTAGGAGTTCAACTGTGGAGGGGATGTGATGGGGACTGTGTGGTCGGGAAGGGCCATTCGGTGGTACCCATGGTGGAGTGCTGAGTGGTATTAACCCTAAAAATAAAACTTCCAGCTATTTTACCAACAAAAATGGGTTTAGTTGGGAATAGCCTGGAAATGCAGCTTGGGACATACAAGCTACAGCCAAATCACAGACCAGTCTGGAGAGCAAAGGGGAGGAACTCTCTTTCATAGAAGCAAGGGGGCGCTGGCAAGCCCCTCACACACATCAGAAGTCCTTTGGAATAAACCGGGGGGCTCCAAACGTAGTGGCTTCTCACTGCTGAGTTGTGAGCGGCTCATTGGCTGGGTTGTGGCAGGGGTGGTGGGGGAGGAAAGTGTCCTTCCTCCTTCTGGGGAAACAAAGTAGTAGCTAAAGTAGGATCCAAGTGCGAGGTCCCTGTTGGGTCTGCCCTTGAGGACAGTGGTGGCGTCTGAGCTCTACCTGCTGGCCTCCTGATGCCTTTTAAGTGAAGTTTCCTTTAGTGAATTTCACAGTGACGAAGAAGAGCTGGCTGTGGGAGAGGGGGACAGGGCGGAAGGGACAGTCCAGGCAGAGGAAGGACATTCCAGGCACAGGGGGCAGTTCAGGCGGAGGAGGGGCAGTCGGGGCAGAGGAGGGGACAGTCCAGGCAGAGAAGGGGTGGTCTAGACATAGGGGACAGTCCAGGCAGAGGGGAGACGGTCCAGGCAGAGGGGGAACCGTATGCGCAGGGGACAGTCCAGGCAGAGGGGAAGTCAGGCAGAGGAGGGGGACAGTCCAGGCAGAGAAGGGGTGGTGTAGACATAGGGGACAGTCCAGGCAGAGGAAGGACAGTCCAGGCACAGGGGGCAGTTCAGGCGGAGGAGGGGCAGTCGGGGCAGAGGAGGGGACAGTCCAGGCAGAGAAGGGGTTGGTCTAGACATAGGGGACAGTCCAGGCAGAGGGGAGACGGTCCAGGCAGAGGGGGAACGTATGCGCAGGGGACAGTCCAGGCAGAGGGAAAGTCAGGCAGAGGAGGGGGACAGTCAGGCAGGCAGAGGGGACAGGGAGGGTTGACTGGTAGGACCTTGGCGTGAAGGTCCGAGGAGACCGAGCAGGGTGAGGCAGAGGGTCAGAGATGCTGTCAGAGGATAGACCCCAGCGGCTCGAAGGGCCTCTGCCCACTCTCACGTTTCAGCGCCTGTGCGGCTGGCCGAGGTGGGTCCGCCGGCCCATCTCGGGTAGAGGAGCCGGTCTCGGGGCAGATGCCCTGTGAGTCACTCACTCGCCATCATTACAGCCCACGTGGCCGAGCCAACGAGGTGCATGCCGGAGGGGGCTGACTCAGGCCTTCCGGCAGGGGGGGCCGGTGGCAGAAAGTGTCGGGTTGCCAGCGGTGAGTTCTCTGTCGCAACCCTCAGATGTGCCTCGTGGAGAGCAGCAGCTGCGGGCAGTGTGTCAACACAGATCTGTGGCTGGGTTCCAGGACCGCGCCCTCTGAGAAGTGGGTGGAGGACTGAAGTGGTGGCGGTCGCACGGTTCTCTGGACACCAGACACCAGTGACCCGCGCACCCGCCTGGGTGGGTTGTCGGCGGTGCGCGCTGTGCAGCCCAGCAGAGCTGTTAGAGACTTGGCCCCGGGCCCGAGCTCCGACCAGGGTCTGGAGAGACAGGTGCGCGTCCTGCCTCCTGCCAGCACAGCCACCTTGGGGCTCAGCCCCGCCTGTGTGTGAGTTTGGCCGTCTGTGGTCATTCACGAGGAAGCGTCTGGAACAGCACGGCAGCAGAAGCGTGTGCCTGAGGGTCTGGAGCCATGTCAGGCACCAGGTGTCACGGGGCCACACCCCCTCTGAAACCTATAGGGGACCCCATCTTGCCCATTCTGGTGGGGGCCATCGGTCCGCACTGTTCCTCAGCTCACAGATGCTTCCCTCCAGTCCTGAGTGCTGGCCGGGCCGTCTGTCTGTGCAACTCTATCTGGGTCCCTGTTCCCCTTCAGTAAGGGCACCAGTCCCACCCTAAGAACCTCATTTTAACATGGTGACCTCTATAAAGATGCGATTCCCAAATCAGGCCACGTTCTGAAGTCCTGGGGTCAGGACTCCACATAACATATTTGGGGGGACAGGATTCTACCCATAACGATATCCGCACCCTCTCCCCCACGCAGGAAAGGGAACCATGGCGAGGCCACGTTCCTCCTTTGCTGTCCTCCTCCCGTGTCTGGTGGGGATGAACCGCACTGATTTGGGCTCCCTGCCTTGGCACAGCAGCCCCGTAAGGGGAGGCTGTCGTGTGCACCTGTGCGGGATCACTGGCAATCAGGGCAAAGGGAGGACTCAGGGATCATGTTCTGCTCCAGCCTTTCCCATGTAGGGAATGAGCCCCCAGCCGAGGGAATGTGACTTGCTCAAAGGTGGCTACCTATTGCTGTTGTGACAAGCCTCCCCAAATGCACTGGCTTCATATCCTCACGTTCGCCGTGTTCACCATCCGCAGTGTGAACAAGGGCCCACAGAAGGCTTGTCTCGGTCCCCGTTGGCATTAGCCGGGATAGAAGTTCCTTCAGTGTCCTTCAGTTCCTTCCGGGTAGTTGGACACAGCAGGGCCCTGGCTGGTGCTGGATCTGGAGCTCCTAACCGTGTCTGTCCACGTGGCCTGAACTTCTAACCACATGGCAGCTAGTGGCAAGCGTGAGCCCCAGGACAGAGCGAGGGCAAGATGGGAGCTGTGTCCCCCTTTCTCCTGGAGCCTGGGCAGTCACACCTTATCACGTGTGCCTGTTCATTCAGACGGAGAGAGTTACATGTCCCTGGGGGGTCCTGGGCAGCACCGAGATCCTGGTAACAGTCATTAACAGGACTAAAGAAATACACTTGAGAAAGAATCCAAGACACAAGGGTCCATACCCTGCGCTAGCCTGAAACCCCTTTCTACCAGCTCCTTTTTGGCTCCTGAGTGCCCGCTCCGAGCTAGGTCCCGAAGCCACTTGGGTGCCCCCGATCGCAGGAACTGAGCGGGAGAATTGAACAGAAGCATGCACTGTGTCGGGTCCCACGGAGACATCTTCTCTGTGGTGCGAGAAGCTCCCGGAACGGATAAGGTCATAGCTACAGAAGTAGAGGGTGTCCAAAGGTTAGTGTTAGATTTGGGGGAAAACGGTTTATTAAAACACCTTGCGAAACCAGTGTCAAAACGAAGAAAAGGTAAATCACAAAACACGCAAAGTAGGGGAAGTGGGAGGGGGTGGGGCCACGGTCTGTGGGCTGGACTCACCGAGGGGCACTGTGGGAAGGGGTGGAGCCGAGGCCTGTGGGCTGGACTCACCGAGGGGCATTGTGGGAAGGGGTGGAGCCGAGGCCTGTGGGCTGGACTCACCGAGGGGCACTGTGGGAAGGGGTGGAGCCGAGGCCTGTGGGCTGGACTCACCGAGGGGCACTGTGGGAAGGGGTGGAGCCCGAGGCCTGTGGGCTGGACTCACCCGAGGGGCACTGTGGAAGGGGTGGAGCCGAGGCCTGTGGGCTGGACTCATCGAGGGGCACTGTGGGAAGGGGTGGAGCCGAGGCCTGTGGGCTGGGACTCACCGAGGGGCACTGTGGGAAGTGGGGAGGGGTGGAGCCAAGGCCTGTGGGTAGGACTCACCGAGGGGCACTGTGGGAAGGGGTGGAGCCAAGGCCTGTGGGCTGGGACTCACCGAGGGGCACTGTGGGAAGTGGGAGGGGTGCAGCCAAGGCCTGTGGGTAGGACTCACCGAGGGGCACTGTGGGAAGGGGTGGAGCCAAGGCCTGTGGGCTGGACTCACCGAGGGGCACGGTGGGAAGGGGTGGAGCCAAGGCCTGTGGGCTGGACTCTCACCGAGGGGGCACTGTGGGAAGTGGGAAGGGGTGGAGCCAAGGCCTGTGGGTAGGACTCACCGAGGGGCACTGTGGGATGGGGTGGAGCCAAGGCCTGTGGGCTGGACTCACCGAGGGGCACTGTGGGAAGGGGTGGAGCCAAGGCCTGTGGGCTGGACTCACCGAGGGGCACTGTGGGAAGTGGGAAGGGGTGGAGCCAAGGCCTGTGGGCTGGACGCACCCAGGGAGTCTGGCGTGGAGGCTAGAGCCACCCGGGAGAGATGTTCGTGTGCAGAGGACGCCCCAGCTGTTCCTGAGCCTTCGGTGTTGACAGTGAGGACCACCGCCAGCACAAGGTAGAGACCACCCACCGCCGGAGGCTCTTGGGCGTTCGTGGCTCCTTCTAAGGGTGAAGCATCGGGTGGAAGCTTAGTCCTCATTTCGGTGTGCGTCTCCCGCCCTTTGAGCCGCTGGGGCCGTGGGTCCCCTTCCCCCTTCACACAGGCTCCTGCTTGGGGCCCACTTCCCCGCAGGCTTCTTACTGATCCCGGTGCGGGGGGAGCCTCACTTTGTGTTAGTGCAAAGCTTCTTGAGCAGAAATGGGTTTTCCTGTCCCCCTTCAGCTCATCTCTGAAATGTCCGGGAAGTGTTGGTGAGGCGCCTGGGGTGGTGGTTGATCGATGCCTGGACACCCCCAGAACGGCAGGTGGGACCCTGTTTCCAGGGCCTGGCGACGCCATCTGCTCTCCACTCACTGGCCTGCGGGACCGCGGTCCTGCCAAACCCCGGTGTCCTCCTGATCTCCCCGGCTCTCTCTTTCCTCTGCTTGTCCCAGTCTGGCTCATGGAGATTCTACTCCCTTTGTCTATAGCCAAGGTCAGGGTCACGTCCTCCGTGACCCCCCCCCCCCGCCCGCAACTGTTACCAGAGCCCCCCTCCCTCACCCCGGGCGAACATTTGTTTCAACACCATCACTTATGGCGACCCCTCTTGTTTTCCCCTCTCGAGCGTGTGGCTTAACTCTTAAGAGAGATAGACTGTCCTCCATAGTTGGGACTTGTTTTGCTCATCTTTGTGGCCCTACGCCCCAGCTCCATGCCTGAGCCAGAAGATGCTCCAGAAATCAACCTGGTTGAAAGTTGTGGTCCATTGATTGGCTTTCTTGTGACTAGTTCACGGCTTTCCTACTCAAAGCCAGCCGTCTTTGGAGGGACCTTTGTCCTTGTTCACTCAGCTACTTTTCCCTTTGGGTGGGACAGGAAGCAGAGGGGCCTGTCCGGCTGGCCCATTTTCTCCAGGAATCCTGCAGGAGCTGCTGGTGTCCTGGTGGGGGCCTGATGGCGGCTGGGGACTGTTCAGGAGAAATAGCACTTGGCTGTCGTTGGGAGGCGCTGTGACTTGTTCCCTGTCTGGGGGAAAACAAAAAGGCTCCTGTTAAGAAAAGTGGCCTCTGGACCTGGAGCAGGTGTGTTTGGAAGGAGCAGGGGCAGGAGTGTTGGTGTGACAGAGTGACAGGTGAAGGGGGCAGCACTTGAGAGGACACCCACCCTGCCTGGAAACCCCCAGCTTCGCCTGGGCTCATCTTTGTCCGCCTGTTAGATCACCTCCAGGGGCCCGCCTGGTCCTCTGGCTTCTTCCATCTCTCCTGCCACCTTGTCTGTCTTCTGTCTATGCAGGGCTGACCTATGTGGCCTCCTGCAGCACTTTGAGGGAAGCCCAGCAGACAATGATCAAGCATGTTTCAGGAGCTCATAGGACTGCAAGGCGGAGGGAGATGTGAGAAGCACAGAAGTATTTCTCGTTGATTATTTAGGCTGGAAGATTTGAGGAAAACTATGGAAGCGGGGCAAAGAATTCTAACCATAAAGTTTCTGAAATGGGAGGCTGCAGAAAAGACTTGTGGCGTGTGGGGCCATGAAACAGGGGCCCAGAATGTGACCCTGGGGACAGGATGGGGGTGCCTGGAGGTTCAGTGCAGCGGATGGGAAGCTGGGGCAGAGTATGTTGAGCCTGGAGAAGACCCCCAGTGTCATGCTTTGACTTAAAAACTGTGGCACTAGGGAGCCACAGCAGGCTTAAGAGCAGCAGAGTAGAATGCACAGATGGGATACAACCTGAAGACTTCTCATCCTGGCATTCCTGGTCCCTCAGGACCAGGGTCTTACTCCCCCACCTGCTCCTGTCCCCCGCCATCACATACCCAGGCCGTAGCGCATTCAACAATGGCTTTGGAGTTTTAACTTGACTGAGACCTGTAGGTAGAAACACACAGCCCCTTCAACCCGTCAAGTACTTGCACACACCCACATGTATCCTACCTGCTCGATGTGCTGTTTACTAAAGTTCTGGTCTTGACCCCCAGACTGCTTCACCATCCCCCAGACGGGTCAGGTGCTGCCCTGAGGCACACAGATGTCGCTTGGAGCTTCTGCCCGGGGTTGGCTTCCTCAGCTTTCCTCAGGGAAGTGCCTCTCTGTCGGCCGCTCGGGGCCTCGCCGACACAGACCTCCGCAGTACTGCAAACACGGCCCTGAAGGCAGTGCCCTGTGACTCCTGTGTGTAGGGGCTGTGGTTGAAAGCCCAGTGTCATCTCTTGCTGGACAAGGTTCCTGCTCCTTCGCGTTTCCTGCCTTTCGATAGTTCGGTAAAATTATTTAAGAGATCGTTTGTGAGAATTGTGGTGCTTCCTTGTGACGATTGCAGGCTGCCCTCGATATTGTGGTGGGAGTAAAAACATTAGATGCCAGACACGTTTTACCTAGTGTTCTGCCAGATGAATGGAAAAATGCATCTTTGTCGCGTAGAGGATTTATACAATTCCGTTTTGTCCCGAGCGATGTCCTTGTTTTGATTTCGTTCGGCAGGCTCTCCTTGCGGAAGGGCACCTTTGCAAACAGGAAGGAGGAGCGGGTGTGTCGGCTGTGGCTGCAGGGGTGGAGACGTGGCCCGCTCCTTACTAAGCTGCGGAGGCCTGGGGTGAGCAGCCGGGGTGGACAGCTGTGCTCTGCCCTCGGCCCCGCGCGTCACTTTACACAGGGTTGCTGTGAACCGCGGTGCCTTTGCTATTGCTGGCCCCGAACTCGGCCATCGTGTGCCTTTCCTCTGCACGACATAAGTCTACTTCCTTGGACGCCAGCACCTGACGGGGGAGGAGGGCCCTCTCCACACGGGCTCCTCCTTCCCCTCTGAGCAGGAAGCGTCACCGTCTTCGTGCTCAGGGACACCTCACAGTGAAGGAGAGCTCACTTTTACTTACTTATTAATTTATTTTTAAATGTTTATTTTTGAGAGAGAGAGAGAACGATCAGGGGAGGGGCAGAGAGAGAGGGCAAGGACCCCAAGCAGCCTCCAGGCTCCGAGCCGTCAGCCCAGAGCCTGCCGCGGGCCTTGAACCCACGAACCGTGAGATCATGAGCTGAGTCACAGTTGGATGCTCAACCCGCCGAGCCACCCGGACGCCCCGGGAGAGCTCACTTTTAGCCACAGGATGGCGTTTAATAGCCAGCTGATGGCCGGTCTCTGCGTTCATGTGTGTGCGTGGAGGCGTGCTGCTGACGCCCTCTGAGTCCAGGCTGACGGGTGGGAGTCCTGTTCCACAGACACCCCTGTCCTGGGAGCCTCATGCAGGGCCCTGTCCTACCAGTACTTTTCCCAGAGCTCAGTGAGAGAGACACGCACTGTCTCCTGTACTTACTCAGGATGCCCGCCCTTCTGTCTTAAACAAATTTCGAGACCGTTCAAATCGCTTTTGGCCACAGATTTTGCACTGTGAAATGAGAGCACTGGGCTGGACTGTAATCTAGGCCCGAAATGACTTCCTCATCCTGTTTTGTAGGGAGGTGGGACCAGCCCTTGTGACAACAAGGAGCCCTCCTGGTGTCCTCCCTGCCCCTCCTATGACCACGTGCCCTGCCTGTGTCGCAGCCCCATTGACCTCCCAGCAGAGGCATCTCATGCCGCTCGCTGTCCCCACGTGGGTGCCTGGTGGACATTTCGGACAGGACGTGTATGGGCAGAACTGAGGTTTTCCCTCCAAGCCCCCTCCATTGTGGGAAGTGCTCTGCTGGCCTCCATGGCCCTCAGACGAAAGGCCCCAGTGACCTGGACCCCCACTTCCTCAGGGCTTGCTTGCTCCCCTCCAGCCAGTGTTTCTATTCTGCTCCCTGAACCCCACTCCCAGGTCCCTCCCTGTCTGCTTTCCCCGGCGGCACCCCTGCCCTGTGCTCGTGGAAATGTGTCTGTTCACCCGGCTGTGGCCGGCCCTCCCCCGTGGAACACACTGTCTGGGTCCCCGGAGCCCACGGGGCAGAGGTGGAACGTGGGTGTACCCGGAACCCTCCGGAGCCAGGAGATGAAGAGAGGGAATCGAGGAGACGTCTGTCTAGAGGATGCAGGCAGCCCTTTGGGGGCCACCCCGAGCCCGTGCCGAGGGATCTGAGTCTCCTGTGCCCCTCCCAGCCTTCAGACCTGGAGGGAGGTGGGAGAATCAGTGCATCTGTCCCCTGCCACCTGCTTCTGCCCCCACTCCTCCCCGCCCTCCTCCCTCTCCACTCGGGGGCTCCCGACACTGAGTTCTTCTGATTCTCCTACAATCCTGTGCTCACTTCAGCACATAGACTAAAATCCCAGTCCTGATGCTCTCCCTTGTCAAGGGCTGGGGTAGGCGCCCCCAGAATTCCCGTGTTGCAGTGTAAGCCCAGGTGTCTCAGAACATGACTGTATCCGGAGATGGACCCTCAGAGAGCCGATGAAGTTACAGTGGGGCTGTTGGGTGGGCCCCAATCCAGTATGACTGGTGTCCCTATAAGAAGAGATGGGGACAGACCAGCACAGAGGGACGGCCGTCTGTGAGCCCAGAGAGAGGCCTCGGGAGAAACCAGCCCTGCCCACACCTGGGTCTCAGGCTTCTTGCCCCCGAGGACTGTGGAAGAAAGACAGATGTCCAGTGTTTGGGACCCTCTGTGGTGTGTGGTTATGGTGGCCTTTGAGATGGCCTTCTCTTCTGCACACAGGTGGTGGGATGGCTTCATTCCCTTGCTCACTGTGCTCCGTCCCTGGGAGACAGTCACTCGTTTGAACATCTCGGTGCTAATGGTCCTGAAATCTGCTGGCTTCTCCCCAGAGCCCAAGATTCACGTCCCCACTGCCTCCTCCATATCTCCATTGGGTGCCCGCGGGTCTCCCAGACTCGGAACGTCCATATGGAGCTCACTGTTCTTCTCGTTACCAAGACGGCACGTCCATCCCCCTCAAGCCAAAACTGAGTGCACGGTTCTTGGAGGCCTTCAGGTCTTGCTGATTTTGCTTTCTGAACACCCTCTGCGTCTGTGCCTCTTCTGGTCACTGTCCCCTCCCTCCACCTGCCCGGCCTGCTGTGAGTCCTGTAGGCTCCTAGCCCCATCTTCCCTACTGTGGACCCGTCCTCCACAAAGCCCCTGGAACTTACCCCCTTGGTTTCTCAACGAGATGATGCTCAACTTGCGAGCAGGGATCCTGAGCTCTCCGTTCTGGCCTTGCCGGACCCCGCCCGGACGTCCTGCCGCACACGTCTGTGTTTCTGTTTCCTGTACCGTCCTACAGCCGGCCTGAAATTCTCTCTTCCTGATGCCTCAGCCCGTGCACACCTGGCTCACACCTGCTGGCCCTGCCACGTCCCTAAGGAGCCACCCTGAACTCCCAGCACCTGTTTTCTGAGTCTCAAATCTGTTTCTGCCCAGAACTCTTCAGCCCTTTGTCACTGCTTGCGGCTGCCTGCCTCCTGCTGGCCCCCCCACCCCCGTCTTTCAGAGAACAAATCGCCCTGCACCGCACAGTTCAGAACAACAGATATTCATTAAGCGGAGAAAAGAGGAGCTGTTACGAAGGGTGGGCAGGAGAGAGCGGAGCTGTCACCTAGCGCCTGGCTAGACTCCACACAGCCCCCACGCTTACCTTGTGGCTTCCCCTGCCTCAAGGGCACGCCTCCACCCGCTGATAGTCATTTAACAGCAGCCTACCTGGCAGGGGTGTTTGCTTCCTGCGGTGTAAACACTCCCATCCTGGCTATTTCAAGTGCTGCCCCGTGATGGCACTGAAGGGAGAATTGGGAGGAGACCCGTGAGCGACCACAGCCCTCGGTCCCTTATTCCTGTCATTGTCCCAGCTCTCCCACATCTGGCGTGTGGTGTGCTGGGTGCGCCTCGATGTCGTGTTCAAATGCCAAGTGTCAGAGAATTAAAGGGGTTCCATACATTCACCTTATTGCATCTTTGATTTTGGCGTATAGTTCCTAAGTGCTGGAATGTGGTTTTAGAACTCTCTGGAGGAGAGGATTCAAAACGTACCAGTTTCTGTTCATCTGGGTCAGTCTCCTAAATGTCTGTTGCATGTTTGTTACAGGAGATGCACTGGTCTGTGCACAGAGGCTTATACGGTCACAGAACCTATGTTATACTCTGAAGATACAGTCTGAATTTGAGAAGCCATACTTTAAAAATTTTTTTTAATTTTCTTTAACGTTTTTTATTTTTCAGAGACAGGGAATGGATGGGGGAGGTGCAGAGAGGGAATCCAAAGCAGGCTCCAGGCTCTGAACTGTCAGCACAGAGCCTGACGTGGGGCTCGAACTCATAAACTGTGAGATCACGTCCTGAGCCGAAGTCGGATGCTCGACTGACTGAGCCACCCAGGCACCCCTAAAAAAATTTGAAAAAAATTTTTTTTAATGTTTAGTTTTAAAGAGGGAGAGACAGAGTGCAAAGAGGGGAGGAGCAGAGAGAGGGAGACACAGAATCTGAAGCAGGCTCCAGGCTCTGAGCTGTCAGCACAGAGCCCAACGTGGGGCTTGAATCCATAGACCATGAGATCATGACCTGAGCTGAAGTTGGCGCTAACCGACTGAACCACCCAGGCGCCCCTAAAAAATTTTTTTAATGTTTATTTAAAAAAAATTTTTTTTAACGTTTTATTTTTTTGAGACAGAGAGAGACAGAGCATGAACTGGGGAGGGTCAGAGAGAGGGAGACACAGAATCTGAAACAGGCTCCGGGCTCTGAGCTGTCAGCACAGAGCCTGACGCGGGGCTTGAACTCACGGACCGCGAGATCATGACCTGAGCCGAAGTCGGCCGCTTAACCGACTGAGTAATGTTTACTTATTTTCGAGAGAGACAGCATGAGCAGGGGAGAGGTAGAGAGAGAGGGAGGACACAGAATCCGAAGCAGGCTCCAGGCTCTGAGCTGTCAGCACAGAGCCATATGTGGGTCTCGAACTCACTAACTGTGAGATCGTGACCTGAGTCAAAGTCGGATGCTCAACTGACAGAGCCACCCAGGTGGCCCGAGAAGCTGTACCTCTAAGTCTCAGAGTTTGCCAGGATGAACAACATTCTGCTGTGAGTCCCTCCAGAGCCTGGAACTGTTTACTCATCTGTATCACCTGTAGTATACAATCTAGTGCCTCTCACGTTATAACATGCTCACTGACTACTTCTGTTTTGTGATATTTGCATCCTGTCTGATTCGTTACTGGTAGCTGGTTTCCTTCTGGCAGTATCTGCATCGCAGGAGACTGGGTGGCTAACCTTGCTTACTACATGGCATGCGAAGCAAGAGGCAGGATAAACGGGGTAGAAACTAGGATGTGTTATTGGCCAGGAAGGTGCATTTGGTCAAGGATTTTGATATGTTTCCGATCGCAGAGTGTCCCTTCTTTGGGATGGACAGTACGTTCCAGGTAGTGGAGATGGCTCCAGGGCCTTCCAAGTAACAGCTTTCGGGTGTTTTCATATTTTCTAAAATATCAGCATGCATGTGATTTTAACAAAGCCGATCTGATTTCAATCATCTATATTCCCATCGCATCTATGTTCAGACAATGGACTTCCCAACTGGGCAAAAGCATACTAGCTTACCTAGCATTTGTTGCTATTGTTATAAATGCAATGTGCGATGCCAGTGTGACGGTTTTCAGGCATGAAATCAAAACGGAAAATGGGGTTCCTTTCTTTGAGTGCTTATAGCCTAGGGTATCCTTCTTTCAGAGCTTATAAATGACCTTTAGATTTCTTTTTATCTCACGTTATTTTGTATTGAGAAAATGAGGCGCAGAGAGGAGGGAAACACGGAAAGGTCAGCAGCATTACAGAGTGCCCGGACTGGTCATGTTTATCATTGTGAACACTAGGTGGCATTGTGACTCTGTCATCAGGTTTCAGTGTCTGCATTGTCCTCTGCTTGGGGGGGGGTGGGGGGGGGGGGGGCGAATGTTGGGCTGTCAAAATAGGAACACCCTGCTTTCCTGACCAACCGCACTGTCTGACTTAGATGACAACGTGTCTACATTTGAGGCTTATTCCTCTTGGCACCTGCTCATACTGAGGCATAAGCATGTGTTATAAAACAAAGTCAGAACCTGTAAACAGTCAGTTTTAAAAGCAGTGCTGGGTTTAAACTCTGGGAGTGACACAGGTCTGGTTCCTTTTCTCGAGTTCTCCCGTCTTATCCTAGTCTTTCCTGTACGCTAACCACCTCCTTATCTTTGTATCTCAGGCATGTCCCCCACTGGCAGCCTTCCTTCCCTTAGCAAATGCAGTGTCTGACCCTTGGACTCCCTTTATGCCTGGAGCCTGATGGCAGTTTCTGTAAATGTATTGTTGTCAGTTGGTGAATCTCAGTCTCTCTTTCACACTGAATGGTGCTCCTCAAGGGCCATGATCTGATGTGTCTCTGTATTTGTAAGACCTCATACAGGTCTGGCTCAGGGGATACTTGTTTGTTAACTGGGTGTATCAATGGATGGTAGTTTGGGTCCTTAGGTGGACGGAGGTGGAAAGGAAAGGGAAGAAGAAAAGAAATGAAAGGGCAGGGATGTGAGAGGAAGCAAGTACTGATGGATAGGTGGACAAATGGATGCATGGATGGATGAGTAGATGGATGAAGGATAGAATGATAGGTGGATGGGGGATAGGATGGGTGATGGGTGATCGTTTGATATATGTAGGTATGGATGGATGGCTGAGTGGATAAATGGGTTGGGTGGATGTAAATGGATGACGGATGGGTAGATGGTGGGTGGATGATGGGTGGATGGGGGGATAGGATGGGGATGGGTGATCGTTTGCTGGATGGATGGCTGAGTGGAAAGATGGGTTGGGTGGATGGATGAATGGATGGGTGGGTAGATGAGTAGTAGATGCAGGATGGGTGGATGGATGGGTGGATGGATGGGTGATGGATGAATGGCTAGATGGTAGATGGGTGGCTGGGTAGATGCATAAATGAATGACAGATGAGTAGATGATGGGAGGATGGATGGTTGTGTGGTTTATATTTCAGTCGTGGAACCTACAGACTAGCCACCTTACCCTCTGCTCCTATGTTTCCTTCCTGCAGGTCGTGGGCATTTTTGCTGGATTTGGGCTCCTGCTGTTGGTGGCCTCGCCTTTCCTGCTCTTGGCCACTCCGTTTGTACTTTGCTGCAAGTGCAAGTGCAGTAAAGGTGACGATGACCCATTACCCACCTAGAGGAAGGCGCGATGCTGGAACGAGACCCCTGCCTCCGGGAAGCGTGGCCCGCCCCCACCCCACCCCGCCGCCCCCCTCACTAAACATCTCTCTTGCCTTATGTGCCCCATAGAGCTTCACAGTGTCACGCTGGATGCCGTGATTTCAGGGACTGATGTCAGAGCGCTTGCCGAGGCCCCGGGTGCAGTCACCTGGGCATGGGGAAGGCAGGCTGCAGTGGGTAGGGTGCGTCCCCACACAATCGATCTCTGCCGACTTGACAAGGGAGGCGCTGTGCAAGGCCCCCGGGCAGTTTTCTCTCCAGTGGCGATAGACTAGGAGTGTCTGGTGGCTGCTTCAGAGACCTTCTTGTGCAAAATGCTGTCCGTCTCCTCCTTGGCGTCCTGATGGTGCCATGTTTTTGAGAGAAGGAGTCTTTTAAGGATTACAACTCACTTCAGGCAGAATCCAATAATTCTGACTTGAGAAAAGCACTCTGTTTATGACAACTGTTTTTATTACTAATGGCATTTAGTAAAATCCTTTTTAGAAGGTGTCTTTTTGTTTTTCCAACTGAGTAGTGAAAAATCAACAAGGTGCATCTAAACCATCCTATGCCTTTCTTGAAATGTGCATTTTAAGAAGTTACTGTTCAAATGACTTTTCTGGCTCGGCCACTTTTCAGGAGATTTAGAAAGCCTTATGCGCTCTTTGTGTTTTTCTTGAAACCTGTGACGACGTTTTGAACACCGTAAGCGGTGTGCTGTTAGAAACGCGCTTTCTATATTGTTGCGTTTCTTTGACGATACTGACGTGTTTAAAGGAGTATCTTCATCACTAGATTTTCCTTTTGTTTTTTCTCTCTTTGGTGATTCAGCTCAGCTCATGGGGCTTATCTCTTCTCGTCCAGGTATGAGCAGATATTTTGTAATGTCTTTGGAAACCAAATGTTTGACTCGGGAATGGCTCTGCGGAGAATCGGTATGTTTTGGCTGCTTGCCCCAGCCTCCTCGCGCAGACAGTGAGGAGCGAATAGTGCTATTGATCCTCTTAGGCAGGGCTTCCTGGCAGGACTGGAGCACGCCCCTGGGGCCTGGGGGACAAGCTTCCTGATTTTCAGTTGTTTAAATGACTTAAGTTATTTTGGAGAAATCCTGTTACCTTACAGAGTTCCGAGTCCCATTGCTAACCATTTTGCCCCGCTGAAAACACCTTCCCTTTCACTTAGGGGGTTGTACCACTCGGTCTCTCCTAGGCCGTGTGTGACTGTTACCATGGCAGCAGAACGCGCGGATGACTAAGACACACGTTGCTCCACCCGCTGAGTTTAAAACGCAGAGAACGCGTCTTTACAGAGAGTTGGCTCTCCTATGGCCTTTGAGGCCACCTGTGCTTTTAAGGAGCAAACCGATTACATTGAACTTGGGGGCCTCTGAAATAACAGAAAGGCAATTGTTGTCGATTTATTATCGCGGAACTTTTTAAAACTTATTACACATTCCACAAAGGAGTGAAATGGAAAATCTGACGTGTTTGCTTATTGTGAGCACATTTGTAAAATGTGGCGGGTTTTTTGTGTGTTTGATTCTACCTTTCTGCGTTGGCCTCGGGTCCTGCTTTCCTTCCCCGTGTAGACACTTCTTTGTTTCTTAACATTTGCTAGGTTAGAAGGAACAGCGTCACCTCACTCTTCACCTGTAGTATTTATTATCTTTATGAAACTGAAGCCATTAGGAAGCTAGTCTGTGTCAAAATCATATTCAGAACATTCTCCTTATGACCACAGCTGAATTCTTACTCAGTAACAAAATAAAAACATGCCTGAGACTGTCTTTTCAGTGGAGCCTGGGCAGTGAGTCTCTGTAGCTGGAATTGTTGCGACAGGGCCTTGTGGTAGGTGGCTTTCTGGAGAGGTGACACTCAGAGTGAGTCCTGAGGCTCGAGTCAGTGGCCCAGGCTGGGATCAGTGAATGCACTTGTCTAGTGGCACCCTTTAAAATGCCTGTCAGAGGCGGCCGGCTTGCGGCCCTGTTTCCATTTTGATCCAGGAGGGGGCAGGCCTCACCCCATCCCTGTCCTGTTGCATACCGCACAAGTCCCCGCGGTCGTTCCCCTCTCCTCCGAGGTAGAACGGGAGCCTTTGGAAAGGATGCATTCCCTGGGCTAGAGCTCAGGTCTCTATTCCTAGCGGGTTGGGCTGTTCGTCTGTCCGGAGAAATCTGTAAGCAGGCCCTGCCCATTCATAGCCCCCACCAGCCTGTGCCTTCACCCCCTGACACGTTTCACAAGCACGTGGTTCACCCAGGTAGGGACCATGAAGATTCTCGGGCCAGCCGCAGCCACACTGGCACCTGCTTGCTCCCGAGTTTTTGCACCAAGCATGCCTCAATTTGATTTTGTAGTTATACAGCTAAAATCGTCTGTTCCTTGGGAAGATACCAGCAGGATTACAATGGGATCCTTACATAAACTTGCAATTTCCTCCGTGTGACGCTTTTATTTCAGTAGGGAACGCCAACCCCATTGTTCATGGGGGTGCAGTACTAACCATGCCTGATGTAAAATGTAAACGGAACCTGGGAAGATGGCCCACGTCTTGGATTTTAACCTTGCCCTCACTCCCTGGTGAAACCTGGGGAGTTCTGCACTTGGTGGTGGGCTGTTACATGGCATAGCTTGTCTTAACTGAAGATGACATTCCCTTTCACGGATGGTCTTCATGCCGACGTTCTGGAAGCACATGTATGTTTACCCCTTTCGAGGCCCTTGAAATCCTGGCGAGGAGGGAAGAAGGTCCTCAGGTCATGGCTGACTCAACCGGTGTCCAGTTGGGGTGGCCCTGGAGGGTGCGGGTGACCTGTGGGTCATCCGAGTCCCTCTGACCCCGTTGGGTGGTTTTGCGGGACAGGCCTAGTCTGTCAGTCTGGCTGTCATGTCCCCTGCAGCCTGGCCTTCGAGCTTTGCAGCGGTCACAAGAGGCCGGCGCCCTCCGAGGAGGAGTCACTGTAGATGTTCGCGTAGCAGAGATCAACTCAGGACCTGAGCATAATCAGATCCTTGGAAAGCATGACCGGCTGTCCATATCAGTTCTTCCTCACCCCGTGGGAGTGGCCGTAGCCCGGGGAACTGACCTCCACCACCGCTCACACCTTTTGCAAAGGGGAGCAAGTTCTCTTTATGGAATAGTATTCCATAAAAACCAGTGTGTGTGGGACCAGGCCGGTTCCTTTTTAGAGTCCAGGGCCCGTGGGGAAAGGGATCCTCAGAGATCTAAAAATTACTCCAGATGAGTCTATCTTTTTCATCTATCTTGCTTGCAAAGTTTAAAGTTATTTAAGAAATTGGGAGAAGACATTTTCCCTTGATAGTCTTTAAAAATTAGGAGATTGGAAAGAACCAGGGTGGGCTTTTTGTATATTTCTCAGATTCTCATTTATTAATAAGTCTCCATATATATATATGTGTGTGTGTGTGTGTATATATACATATATATATGACACTGAAATCATCAAGGGAAAATATTTGCATGTCTAAAGCTTCGTGAAGGTCTCTTTAAAAAATACCAAAGCTGTTTATTCTTTATAGTTAACCCAAGCCCTTAGGAAGATACACAAAATGAAGAGGTGATGACTGGTATTGCCCAAAATGCCACATGGAACGAAGGGCCTGCGCCCAAATATAGTTGCTAATGCGTCAGTAGTAGGGGAGCATGCTGTTTTGGTTGATAGAGCCCCACGGGCGCCCTTCTTCCTCGGCTGGTATAATCTCGTCTTCCACACTCCTGGGAGCCTTGGTTGGGGGTAAGTACCAGCCACATGCCTGACCTTTCCTTCATTCTTTGCTCATTTTGCCACGGGTGTATTTTTATCTTGTATAAAAATATGCACGAATGGGTCATGCACACGTAGACGGTATGTATTGGCAACGGTGGTAAAAAACAAAAGTTCGGTTCTCGTTTTTGACATGTCAGTCCATCTTGTGCCACTAACACTGTGATGTATAAAAGAGCTGTTTGAATGCCTTTTAATGTTGTGTTTTGTACTTTGGAATCACATGGAAAAGCTTGATTTGTAATTTCAATACATATTTTAAATGTATTGTGTCTTACATAGTTTGTCTCCCGCCCCCCCCCCCCCACTTTAGAAAAGGGATTTTTCTTTTTAAAGAGATTTTGGCTGGAATACAGGTTACTTTTGTAAATCTGGTCTGGCTCCATCTTTGTCCCCTCTTCGTTGACTCCTGGCCCCAGAGGTTGAAAACACGACGATTGGAGGCGGGAGTGAGGGCGGGTTGGGGGGGGGGGGGGCTCCCGTCACGGGCAGAACCGCTTTCCTCTTCTGAGGTTTTCTCCGTTGGGAGTGTTCACAGCTCCTGGTGCCAAACTGATCTGAGTTGCCGGGTCGCTGGGTAAGCGGCCACACATTCCCCTCTCCTCCTGGTGGTTCCGGTCCAGTGACGCGGCATCAGAAAGCATCTCCCTGTTGGCTGCTTCCGTGCCAAGACGAATATTTACAAGCCTGTCAAGATTTGCGGGCAGCGTCATAACAATCCATGAGCGTCCTTTTCCTACCAGGAAAAGAAGAATAAATACAGATTCTGCTTGTCTTCATAGTGAGTCTGGTAACTCATTTTGATTTTCATTTGCTGCATTTAAACTTGTGGGAGAATATATACCTTACTTACGTGAAGCAGCAGGCTAAGAATGGGGACTGTTCCCTGTATTGTGGTTACATTTAAAACCATCCTTAGAAGCTTAAGGTGCCGATCAGAGGGGGTGTATTTTGTTAACTGGTGATTTGCTGGCACCCAAGACACTATTCCTAGTCACCGGGAGCTCCTAGTCTGGAGGGGACGCAGGTCTGCCGTTTGGTGCCGAGAATAAGGTGTGCCAAGTACTATGTGGAGGGCATACATATGCACCGCGCCCGGCGAGGGTGGCGAGTCAGAGGAGGCTGATGGGAAGATGCCGTGTGTGGCCTTGCAGATGAGTAGGCGTCAGCTAAGCAAAACTCGGGGCGGGAGCGTTCAGGGAGTGGCCAGTCCAGGAAGTTGGTCCATCCGGCCCATCGGGGTACCAGTTTCCCAAGTGTCCGACCTCGGAGGGCCCAGTGTGTGGAGCTTGGGAACCCAGCTCTAAAGCTGTGGGGAGTGGGTATTGGCCTGCCGTGCACATTACTGGAGGACTGGGGGGCTTAAGCAACAGAAGTTTATTCCCTCATGGTTTCGGAGGCTGCAAGTCTGCGATCAGCGTGTCACCAGCGTCGCTTCCTTTTGAGGACCGTTGGGCTGGGATGTCATCCCAGCCTGTTCCCTGGCCTCTCGTGCTTTGCTGGCACTCCTTCACCTCCTTGCCTTGTAGATGCACTGCCCCAGGCTGTCATCCTGACGTGGTGTTTTCCTGTGTGTGTGGTGTGTGTGTGTGTGTGTGTGTGTGTGTGTGTGTGTGTGTCTGTGTGTGTGTGTGTGTGTGTGTGTGTGTGTGTGTGTGTGTGTGTCCACCTTTCCTCTTTATGAGGACACCAGTCATCGGATTCGGGCCTGCCCTGGTCCACTATGACCTCATCCTCACTCGATCATCTTCAGAGACCCAAATCCAAGTAAGGTCACAATCGCAGGTCTTGGGGGTCAGGACTCCCAGCATCCTTCCTGGGGACACAGTGCAACCTATAATAGGGAGTATGGTCCACAGGTGGATGGTCCTGCCCTGGCGAGGCCAGTCAGAGGCCAGACAAGAACAAAAGGTGAGGGGTTGCCCAGCTGGGGTCCAGAACCCCTGTTGCTGAAGCTCCCCTCCCCGAAACAGGGCTTCCGCACTCTGGTTGGACTTTGATTCTTTGAGCTAATCTGGAAGGCAGGAATAGCCCCAGAGAATGCTCTTGCTGAGAAACAATTTTGAGCAGAGAAATCTGTATGCATGTTGTATCTATAGGCACATGATCTGTTTCCCTCCCAGAATGCCTCGGTGGTGATATTTGGCAACATTAAAGACTCAGAGGGACCCAGATTACCGGGCGCCAGAGGTGGGGGCCGCACCGATGGGCAGCACGTGGGCAGGGAAGGTTATTCCGAGTTGAGCTCAGGGTGTGCAGGTGTCACTTGGGGGCAGTCCTTCACCTTCCTTGCCTGGTGGATGTGTTGCCCCAATCTCTGTCATCCTCACGTGGTGTGTTCTTGTTGACTCTTCCCGGTAATAGTGACTGGTGGATTGTGGAGCAGAGGCCCCGCCCCACGGTGTGTAGAAAGAAAACTCGGGATGTAAGCACTTCAAGGGCAGGGGCCAGTGGTGACCAAGGGAACCTGTCTTCAGAAAGGGTTTCAGAGACGTGAGAATAGGGCAGCCTTGCTAGGATCGAGGGGCATTAACAGCACCGTGAGGATTTTTCCAGACGGTTCTCCCAGGACAGCAAAGTACTTCCCAGGACAGGATCACCTTGGAAATCGACATTCCCCAGGGTGTGAACTGGAATAAAAATAAGATCCTGGATGAAATTGGAAACCACAGAAGCAGATGTTGGCAAAGGCCACTCAGCTCATTCTGGAAGAGATTCACTTTAGCTGAAGGTTGAGTATGAATGCGCAGGAGATGGATGAAACAAGGGATGCCAGACACCTGCTCTGCGGAAATCACCAGCAACAAGGACACCAAAAGATGCGAAGCTTCCTCGCCCCCATCCTCACGGGGCTCAAGGTCTGGTGGTGTTTACAAGCCACTGTCCTACATGAGAGGACGGGAACCTTGGCAGGACATAAATTCTTTTAAATCAATTATTTTTTTTTTAACATTTATTCATTTTTGGGAGACAGAGACAGAGCATAAGCATGGGAGGGGCAGAGAGGGAGAGGGAGACACAGACTCTGAAGCAGGCTCCAGGCTCTGAGCTGTCAGCACAGAGCCCGACGCGGGGCTCGAACTCATGCGCCGCCCGATCATGACCTGAGCTGAAGTTGGACACTTAACCGACTGAGCCATCCAGACACCCAGGATGTAAGTTCTTAAAAACAAAAGCAATAGACAAGAAAGGACTAATTAGGTAACGTTACATCCCTCTGGGGAGAGAGGATCTCTGGAGATTTTGTTTTCTGGTTCCACCTGAAACCCAAGATCCTGAAAAAATAATCCTTTTGGTCCACGAAGGGGAAAGGGCAAAAACTTACCCACGCTCAGTTGCTTGAGAAGTTTTCAGGGGCAGAAGGACTGGGGCATGTTTAGAGTGTAACCTGTTTATTCTGCACAACTGATTGGTTGTCAGTGCAGGATGGATATTAAATAATCGTTTAATGTTTTTATTCATGACAGGAGCAATCAGCACGTAATGAAACATGCAGGTGATACTAGACGGGGAGTTACTACAAATTAGGAGAAGCAGACAATGCGAGGGCGGAAAAGAAGGGCAGTTACAACAAAGCGAACTTCTGCTTTGCAAAACGCAAGCAAAATACAGCTGTAAAAAAAAAATGCACACTGGACAGGCAGAGGGCGAGGCAGACACAGGCCTGCAAGGGACAGTAGCTCCCTGCCCACTGGCCCTCCTCAGCACACTCCACCTAAGGGTCGTGTGCCTCATAGATCTTTTCTGGGTCGTTCTAGTGAATTCTGCAGCCCTGTCTCATTTCCACCCCCAGCCTTCGGTATTCTCTCAGCAGCATTTCCTGTCACAGCCTTCAACCTTTCCTTCCTGTTAGGGAGTTGCCTTTGCGTGTTTTGTTATAATTCAGATTGCATGGCTTTCCCACCTGGCTTGGTCCCCTCTTCCCTTGCTTCAGTGTCTACTTTGCTGGAGTCACTGGTGCCTTGGTCATCTGCAGATCTCCGGTTTCTGCATCCACTGCGTTGAGAGCCATAATCCCCATGTACACCAGAAGCTCCCCGACCGTTTGCCTGGTGCGGCATGTGGGCAAGCTCCCTTCGGAGCTCTTCTCTGGAGCTTCATGTGCTGAGATGCCTCACGTTCCCTGCCCAGGACCTGCTCGGTCCTGACCCCTGAGAGCTCTCGCCAGTCTGGATTATCCAAAGAAATGGCTCATTCATCAGCTGGAGGTGAGAAGGGAGACTTCGAGAAGTACGTTACAGCCTTAACTGTGGCCAAATTGAGGGTTAAAACCACCAAGCTTTGTCTTTGTGTCACACGGAGCTCTCTATATCCCTTATTGGAGACGGTGACACAATGGCTTGTGTCAAATCTATCTGCAATACGTTCGAAGCTGACAGCCAGCCCGTTTTCTCTTGACCTGTCTAGCTCCACTTCCAGCACAGCACCTGATGCACACTGAAGATCTAATATTTGCGGAGTGAGTGCTCCGTGGTTCATTCCAGAAGCAAGATTTAGGGACAGCTTAGTGAGGAAAGGCTTTCTGATCTGGAGGAACAGGAGTTGGGTGGCCCTCTGGCAAGTGTTATAGAGGCCCCAGGGCATCAGGGAATCACGAGAGCTAGATCTCATTCTCAGTTCATTAGCTGAATGAACTTGGGACAAGTGTTTTTCTCTGATCGCCAAGTTTGCCAAATAGTGAAGATAACCTCCATTCTGTCGACTCTGTTGATGGCATGACCATAATGGATGGGGAAGTTACTATTTGTTTTTTGTGTGTAATTACTGGAGTGGCTCCATTCTTCCTATGGAGATTGGAGTTATCTTACTAACAGTCTTAGAATTATCAAGTTCTAGTTGCCCTCCATCAACCTGAATATATTTTAATTTTTTTAAAGTTTCTTTATTTTTGAGAGAGAGAGAGAGAGAGAGGGAAGGGCAGAGAAAGAGGGAGAGAGAAAGAATCCCAAGCAGGCTCCACGCTGTCAGCGCAAAGCCCGACATGGGGCTCGATCCCACGAACCATGAGGTCATGACCTGAGCCAAAATCAAGAGTTGGATGCTTAACCGACTGAGCCACCCAGGCTGTCCTTGATATATTTTACATAGTCCTGTGAACTCCAGGATAATCCCACGGGGTGGGTAGGTAAGAACTGAAAAGAATCATGGTACATTTTCCCTTAGACATCTTCCCGGAAGAGCAAACGTAAGCCGATACTTGTCAGTGGACACATGTGACTTAATCCCCACAACACTGAAGAGACGAAAATAACAGTCTTCTTTTTAATGTAGGTATCAACAGTGTGCCAGGCACCGTGCTAGATATTTAAGGTGCAAAGATGAATCAGCGTGATAGGTGAGGTGGCCACCACATGAAGACTCGAAGAGCCAACAGGAGTAGGGATTAGGTCAGAAATGGAGGAAAGAGAAGAAAATTAAGAATCAAGACAAGGGTGCTCCAGGCAGAGGATAACACAACAGCACAAGCAATGGAGGCCAGTTGTAAAACAAGAGGGTGTGTATAGGGAAAGTACGAAGACAAAGCTGTTATCAGACTGATTATTTTTAGCTTTGTATTATGGAAAACTTCAAGCATATACAAAATGATATAGAACAATATGAGGAACCCGTATGAATTCAACATCTATGTTCAACTATTATCAGATCATGGCCAGAAACTCTGGTTTTCTCCATATCTTACTTTCTTCAGCCTTTATATTTTGAAGTAAATATCAGATATCTTATCAATGTTTAAACACTTCTCCAGGTATTTCTTTTTTTTTTCTTTAAAAATTTTTTTTTTCTTTTATTTTATAGAGAGCAAGCAGGGAGAGGGGCAAAGAGAGAGAGGGAAAGAATCTCAAGCTGGTTTCACGCTCGGTGTAGAGTGCTACATGGGGTTCGATCCCATGACCCTGGGATCTGAGCAGAAGTCAAGAGTCAGATGCCCAACTGACTGAGCCACCCAGGTGCCCCTGCGTGTGTCTAAAGGATAAGGACTATTAATTATAAGTCTGCTACTACTATCGTATCTAAAAAATCAGCTATTATTACTTGATATCACAAATCTCTAATCGGTGTTTACGTTTCCCCTATTATTCCACAGATTTTGCATTAGTTGGTTTTAATCAGAATCTCAGAAAGGTCCAAACATTGTGGTTGGGCATATCTACATGTGTTTGACTCTGCCGCTTTCTCTTCCCTCAGATTTTTTTCCTTACAATATTTTTTTGTGAAAGAGGGAGCCGTGTTTCCTACAGAGGGCTCCCACGTTCTGTATTTCTTGGACGGCATCTCTGTGGTGCTGTATGCATGCTCCCTTCTCTACGCCCCCTGGACATGCCTGTTGTGTCTAGATGTGCCTTTATGAAGAACTTAAAGGAGGGGGGTGGTGCTGGGTGGCTCAGTAGGTTGAGCATCCGACTTCAGCTCAGATCATGATCTCGCGGTTCGTGAGTTCGAGCCCCGCGTCCGGCTGTCTGCCGTCAGCACAGAACCCACTTCAGATCCTCTTTCCCTGCCCCCCACCTCTGCCCCTTCCCCACTTGCACACATGCACACACACTCTCTCTCAAAAATAAATAAATATTAAAAAAAAAAAAAAGAACCTGAGTGGGTAGAGGAGACCCAATGAGGCCTGGTGAGAGTTGCCATGGATGAACTAGGACACTGTTGTACTATTAACCTAAGGTTTTAGTTTTCAGTGTTTCTTGCTCTCTCGTCCTCTGTGTTTGCCACCACCGCCAGCCCAGCGCTGTTGGAGTCGGGCAACAGTGTGGTGTCTATACTGAGGTTTCTGGGTAGAGTGAGTGCACCAAAGACGCAGGGGAAAACAAAACTTCTGGTAGAAATGCAGGGTGCTTCTTGTAGACAGAGGCCTGGGGGCCAAGTGGAGGCAGATACCTCAGTCGGTGTTGGTGCCAGTAACCAGGGGTCAGGAGTCCAATGGAAATCTCCATCAATTCTCAGGAGATGCTGACTACTGAGAACCCCAAGCTTTCCCACCCGGTGCTTTGTTACCCTGGAACTTAGCCCAAGTCAAAGTCGGCAGGGGTGAGGGAGAAACCCTAAGCCAATCACAGGGGTCGTGGGTGGGGGGTTGCAGAGAAGCTCCCTGAGTGGATCGCTTAATAGGAATTGTTTAAAAGTTCATTTTCTTGAGCGAAAAGGGTGCTGGAGGCAGAAAAAAAAAAAATGCAGTGCTACTTTGTGGCTCTCCGAATCTGCTGAAAGCCTGGTGTCACGATTGCACACGTGGTGTTCAGGACCTGAAATTGTTGGCAGGGGAAAGTGGCGCTTAAATGCTGATTTTGGACACAGCAGTGTTTCGAAGTATCGCCCATCCTAGCGGCAGCCCGTCAGGATAAGGTTCACAACAAGGGCTTTCTAGACAGAATCCACGGAGCCCCACCGGCCATGCTTCCTTGTCTCCCGCACACTTGCCACTGTGCTTCTCTCGCACGGTTTTCTCTTCTGTCTTTTGTCCTTTTTGGTACTTTCTTCAGAACTTTGGAAGGTCTGAGATCTGATTCTAATGTTTTGCTTTTTTTTTAACTGTGAGGCTTCTGGCTGGATTTTGCTGGCACTCTGCTTTCTCAGAGAGAGAGACATCAGTAGCCAGGAGGACGTTGACAAAGACAACAGGGCTCAGGTCCAAGTGCACGAATGTCCAGGCAACCGCCAGCCCATTCTCGAAGCTCGCGGCAGCCTGCAGGGCTGGTGCTCCTTTTGTTCCCATCAGATTCCAAAGGAGTCAGCCAGCCTCATAGCCCAGTGCCCTCCGAGTCGTCCTCTCTCGCCCAAACTGCAGCTAGAATTCACCAACCATGAGATGGAGGGAAAGGCCACTGTGTTTTTCTGGGTCTCCAGATTCCTGTTCCAGATTTAGCTCCGATTTTTCCAGTTCATGCTCCCTAACCATCACCACCCAGGCCTTCACTGTCCCAGACCACAGCAGAGACGCATGGAATCTCCCGCCCTGTCTTCTCACCTGCAAATTCTCATCTCCTCCTAGAGACCCGCTCACGTCCCATCCTCTGTGAAGACTTACCTGCAGATCTGGCCACCACCCTGTCTCACCTTCTGAGACCAGCATCCGCAGCCCCTCCTTCCTCTTGCAGCCCCCTACCGTTCGGTCTAGTCACCAGGTTGACACTTGAGATCAATTGCAGTGACACATTTATGAGTCTGTATTCCTTTGTGGAATGCACTTTCCTTGAGAGAACATAGGGCCTGAGTCTACACTTTATTTTTCCTAGTGTCTAGGGGTTGGATACCAAATCTAGAAGGGCGAATGGACACCACAGAATCAAAAGGCAAATAAGACAATATTTCGATGACCTGGGCTCTGCTAATGCAGTGGCCCCAGTAGCCCTACTCTGTTCACCCCCAACAACATGAAAGTGGGTCACAGACATAAATAGGCTGCTGGCACTCAGACCGGAGCTTCATCATCAGGCCCAAATTCATTCCCAGTGTCCAGGCAAAAGCATAACGTAGCCCACACTGAGCTTGCTTATGTAAATATTTTTCTGCACGGTTTTGTGGGTCTGACTTGGGGTCTGACTTCCAATGTCAGCACAGAACCCTGTTGGGAGTATAACGTTTCCACTAGGCTTCGGTTGAATATTTATGAATATTCTGTAGTCACTGCCTTCTATTGTTCCTGGAAGACTTGTATTATTTAGAGAGTGATTAATCATATTCCGAGGGAACATGCTGGAGCTAAGCCCCGTGGTGAGGTTTCTGATGGCTTTTTCTTCCCGGATGGGCAGAAGACTAACATCAACCAAAGCTTTCCCAGAGAACTGCTTGTCTCCTGTACCCATCTGCGCACATTTCCATGGGTCAGGGCAGAATTCCATCCCCAGGCAGCCAGTTCAGGGAGGGCACAGCTCAGGAATAAGTCTCCTGCTGTTCAATTTTGCTGACTGTTAGCACACCCATTCTTTGGCATTCACGATTTAGGCCAAATGCTGAGGCCTAGAATGACATCTCACGCTTACTTGTGGTAAGGATATCGCAGCTCTTCAAATTACCCAACACGAGAATGAGAAACAGTTCTAGAGTCTCAGAAGTTAATATGCAGGAATGCTCACTCTGTGCTGTAGACCTATTACTCGACAGGCATTACTTATCAAGTATCATATGTAGTATAAGTCATCTATTTTGTATGGTAGGCATTTCCCCCCATTTTACTCCAGATAAAAGAGGCAGGAGCGTATCAGTGTGCTACTGGTAATTAATCATCCCCACCCAAATTTAGCGGCTGAAAACCATGAACATTTACATTTACTACTGTCCATGCATCGAGTGGTGGTGTGGACACTTCTTCCAGCCTCCGCAGAGCTCACCCAGGCCCCTGGGATTAGCTCCGGGTCAGCTGGGTACGTGGTTCTCCGGGTCGAGGCTGGGGCCTGTCCCGTGTCCCTTACCTCAGCTGGGGCAGTTGGATGGACTCGGCTGTGCTTTGTGTGGCCTCTTATTTCCTGCTGTTGTCCTCAGCCTGGCCTGGGCAGAGGTCAGAGAAAGAGCAGATACAGGCACCCACACTGGTAGTCTAGGCTCGAACCTATTTCATTTTGACTTTGACTTGGATTTTGACATGGACAGAGGGAGGACATGCGGGTACCAGTCACTGCTGTGTTCTTAGTAATGATTCGGAACACTCGAGAAAAGAGGGATAGAAAGGAGGCCTTCCGTCTCAACAAGGAAAGGTCACAAGGCATAGCATCCATGGTGGGAAGGACATCATTGTCCCAAGTTAAAATAGATGGCAGGCATCTCTGGAGGGGAGTGAGATAAATGAGGTTTGCTCACCATTGGTTCCAGGGCGCACGGTGTTGAGTGATACGGGCCAGAGGAGACTGTAGAGACACGTATGCAGTTTCTCTCTCCGTATCTCTGCTCACTGAGAAGTGAATTCTCTCCTCGGGTCAGAGACTGATTGTGGTACAGACCGATCACTGGCTTCACTGCTTCTTCACCAGCTCAGATATGCAACTTCTGCCCCTGCAGCATAGTGGGGGTGGTCACGCTACAGATGGAACAGTGTCCAGTAAGTACCTGTGCAGCTCCTCTCCTTTCTTTAGACCCTTCTTTAGGAGGAACAAAAATATAACAAAACAACGACAGCAACTCGGCTGGAAATATTTGTGGTCTGAGCCCTGAGTAGAGACGGAAGAGCTCAAGTTTGACGTTTATCCTCAGGTTAAGTTGTAGGCAGGTCGGGGGCACGATCGGCTTTGCAGTTCAGTCCCGGGTGACTGCCGACACAAGATTTGGGAGCACAGACCTGGCTGTGGCGGGAGTTCAGCGGCGAGATGATGAAGGTCCTGACCAAGGCCAGTTGGGTTGGAGAGTAGAGGTTGTATTTAGTGATGTTCGTAAGGAACATCACTTGGCAGTTCCTTGGGTGCAGAGTTGTGGAGATGACAGGGAGAAGTCAGCAGCTCCCTGTTTTTGGCTTGAGATTCTGAATGAATGTGCAGAGTGCCCTGGGATAGTGACTATGGGGGAGAAACAGGATGGAGATGGGAGGGAAATTGTTGGTTTAGCTATGGACAGGCTGAGCACCCAGTGGGTGTATTCGAAGGACAGGTGGATATATGAGAATAACACTTAGGTAAGTATTCAGGGTGGGATATTAATTTTGGAGCATTGTTATACAAGTGGACGGTAAGGATATGGGAGCCAAAGAGGGATGAGAGAGAGAGTTGCCAAAGGAGAAGAGGCCCAAGGCAGGGAATTAACTTTAAAGCATGGGCAGAAGAAGAGCTACCTATAGAAGGAAGGCTCAGGAGAAGTTGTCTGCAAGGTAGAGGGAGAAAATAGGAGTGGAGAATAAACCATTTCCAAAAGGAAGGAATGGTCTAATGTCTCATGCTGCATAAAATTCAGGTTAGCTCTTTCTGAAAGTATCTGTTATTTAGAGCCATAAGGAGAGCGTTGGTGATCCCGAAGAAAAGATTTTATGAGAGCAGAGTCACGGACGCCAGCTTGTGGTAAATATAAACAGCTATTGCATTTAACAGGCTTGTTACACGTCCGTGACTTTGCTCGGCTGTAACAACAATAATGGTAGAGAAGCTAACATTCCCTGGGGGTTTAACCTGTTCCCAACATGGCACTTAGTGTTTTAGAAGGCGCCTTTTCTTCTTTAAAGCTCTCAACAACACTGTGACTTTGGTGGTCTCATTTCTACCTTGTAATTGAGCACAGGAGACTTAGAAATGAAGTATTCGGTCCAAAGTCATGCACCTAATCATGGGGAAACAGAATTGGTTCCCAGGGGCAGCCCTCTTAGAAAACAGTGCCCCCTGTTCATGGTGTATTAGTTCAGGCTCTTTGGGCTACAGGGATCACATCAAGCTATTTTAAGCATGCAAGAAGAAGGCAGATGGATTCATGACAAGGATACAGGCAGGTGTACAGGAAATCTATTGGGATGGAAAAAAGCTGTGGTCTTTACAGTGAACTCAGTCTTCTCTCCATCTTCTTGCATTGACCTCTCCTCCTTCCTGAAGGCTAACTTTATCGGTTCCCCACACATCAGTTTCCTGGCAAGAACTGCTTACGTTCACTCTTCAAAGAGGACTTAAGTTGATGTGGGCATCCCTAAGTTCCAAATGCCAATTCTTGGGGAAGAACTCTAGTTGGAAGGAGTTGATCAAGTGCCTTCCTCAGGCTGAATCAACCGAAGCCGGGGGCCTGGACGGTCATCGAATGGCTACTCTCGTTTGACCACTGAGAACCAACAGGGCCAGGAGAGCAGGTCCCTCAATAGCAGGATGAGTGTGGGGAGTCGGGATAAGTCAGTAGTGTCCGTATGTCTAATTTCTGTGCCATCCCTGAGAGCTCGATCGTTTACCCCACATTTTATTTTATTTTTTAAGTAAACTCCATATCTCTGCATCCAGTGTGGGGCTCAAACTCACGACCCAGAGATTAAGAGTCTTATGCTCTACTGACTGAATCACCCAGGTGCTCTTACCCCACATTTTATTTTTTTTAAATTTTTTTTTTTCAACGTTTTTTATTTATTTTTGGGACAGAGAGAGACAGAGCATGAACGGGGGAGGGGCAGAGAGAGAGGGAGACACAGAATTAGAAACAGGCTCCAGGCTCTGAGCCATAAGCCCAGAGCCCGACGCGGGGCTTGAACTCACGGACCGCGAGATCGTGACCTGGCTGAAGTCGGACGCTTAACCGACTGCGCCACCCAGGCACCCCTTTTTTTTTTTTTTTTTTTTTTTTTACCCCACATTTTAAACCTAAGGACCAACAGGTAAGTGAAAAAATGTTCAACGTCGCTAATCATCAGGAAAATACAAATCAAAACTGCAAGGAGATATCTCCTTATGACTGTCGGGATGGCTGTTATCAAAACAAACAAACAAAGAAACAAAAACAAGACAACAAGCATTAACAAGACCATGGAGAAGACAGAACCCTCAAGCCCTGTTGGTGGGAACGTAAAACGGAGCAGCCACTGTGGAAAATAGGAGGGAGGTTCCTCAAAGAATGAAAACTAGAACTACCATAAGATCCAGCAAACCCCCTTCCGGAAGTTTATCCCAAAGAGTTGAGATTGGGATCTCCATGAGAAATGAACACTTCAGTGTTCATGGCAGAGTTCTTCACAATACTCAGGATATGGATACAACCCAAGTGTGCAACTGTAGGGGAATGGAGAACAGATAAATACATACAATGGTCTAAACACACTAATCAGCCTTAAAAATGGCAGTCCTGCCACCTGTGACAACATGGATGGACCTTGAGGACATTATGTTTGTTGAAATAAGCCAGCCACAGAAAATGAACACTGTCTGATTCCACTCGTACGAGGTATCTGTCGTAGTCAAATTCACAGCATGGAAGGGTGGAGTAGTGATGGCTGGGGTCTAAGGGGAAGGAGGAAGGGGGTTTACTAACTAACAGGCATCAAATTTCAGTCAGGCAGGATGAACAAGCTCGAGAGACCTGTTGGACGACAGCACACGAAGGGTCCAGAAAAACGTAACGCACATGCAGAAAGTCGTTAAGCGGGTAGATCTCCTGTTAAGCGTTCTTACCATAATTTTTACAGAAAGACAAGGAAACTAAAACAGGAAAGGTAAATAATTTAGGTGACGCCAAAGAGAAATTTAGTCATGAAAATGATGGTGGGGTCTGATGACAGGCTTCAGACACTATGGGGGAAAGGAGGCCTGGAGGGTGGTGTTACTATCAGAAACAACAAACAAGGATAAGAAATGAGAGAGATCGTGATGATTCCGAGTGTTGACATGATAGTCAAGGTTGAGGCCATCAAGACTGGAGAGGGGGCATTCCAAATGGCAGCCTGGGCTGGAGGTTGCCAGGCAGACAAGAAAAGCCAGACTCAGAGTGCCCGCAGGCACCACAGGGATAGAGGTGTAGTGAGTGTCCCGGCCGCCAGCTGTGAGGGACTAGAGGAAGGGACAATGAGAAGGTATAGCCAGCTCCCGGAGGGCAGCATCGTGGAGTGGTGACATCACAGCAGCCTCCCGCTGATGAAACTTAAGGTGGGCGTGGAGACTTTGGGACCCCAGGGGCTGGCAGAGGCCTGACTGTCACCAATAGGGACACTGAAGTCCCTACGGATGGGAAAGTGGAGGTTAACCAGCATTTCCCACGCTGCAGCCCCTGGGCCCCTGCTCTGCACACGCCAGCACCTCATCCTGACAGCGACCCTGGGAGGTAGTTACCGCTCCGTCTTCCAGCTGAGGAACCTGGGAGCTGGGGGGTGCGTCTGTCTGCCCTAGGTCAGTAGTAGCCCGCCGGGAAAGCAGTCCAGCTCCGTCGGCCCCCACAGCCCCCAATTTCGTGTGGGGCTGGCCCAGCTGGATGTGGCGGGCGAGGGGCTGTGGGGACCGCTGTTGGGCGCAGCCCAGTGCACCTGGAGCCCCCCACCCACTGCCCATGGCTGCTGTGCACGGGCCCAGGGCCCACGGGGAGGTCTGCCTCAGCCCCCAGGAGCCCTGGCGGGGGCTGGCAGGTCACAATGGATAGCAGGATCGTGCCACACTTACAGCAACAAATGAGTGCTAGTTTGAAAGCATGCTTGGGCCCCGGCATACTACTTGGTAGGACTTTTTTCTACCCGGCTTTTCTTTTCCCTTCATGACGTCGTTCCAGCGGTACCTGTGTACCCTCCTGAGTACCTCCAGTACTCTCTTTTCTTTCCAGTACTCTCTCCCATCTGCTTCTGTTTCTTTCTCTTTCTCTGTCACTTGCTACTTTTCTCTCATTCCGTACACCCGTGTCTCTCTGCGCCCGTCTCCCTTCGTCTCTGTCTCTCTTTCTGTGTCCTGTTCTCTCACTGTCAGAGTCTCTAGCCCTTGTAAATAATTACAGATTGTCAGCAAGTTTTCTCTTGCTCCTCTTCCCAGATCTCGGAGGGATGAGGGCAGGGGATTCGTGTTCAGGTGGATGAGAAATCAGACTCCCGCTTGTACCCAGGAAACTTCTGCAGAAAGTGATCGATCCACACAGTGGTGAAGACACAGTTCTCGCTGGTCTGATAGAAGTCTCTTACCATCCTGGAGATGAACTCCCTGAAATATTTTAGAATTTGTGCCTTGAGTGACAGAAACAGCTTCGTTCTCAACAGTTCTGGGGCTTCTCCTCAAGGTTCTGAGTTGTCTTTTTCCTGTGCCTGGAAGTGCTAAAATAATGTCACTTAATAATGGTGTCAAAGGGACTGGGTTTGGGGACTTTAGGAGACTTCCAGAAGAATGGAGTGATAAAGACCACTGCATGGACAGTAACAGGGAGCTTTTTTTTTTTTTTCTTTTCTGATTGAGCTATAATTGACATATAACATTATATTAATTTCAGGTGTGCAACATAGCGATTCAATATTTACATATGTTGCAAAATGACCACCACAAGAAGTCTAAAAAGGGAGCTTTTTGAATGAAGACCAGGTGAGGGAAATAGCTTCCAAATAGTGTCTGAACCTGCGTGGATTGAATTATGTCCCCAAAAAGGGAATGTGAAGATCCTAACCCATGCTACCAGTGACCTTATTTAGAAATAGGGTTGTTGCAGGGGGCGCCTGGGTGGCTCAGTTGGTTAGGTGTCTGACTCTTGGTTTTGGCGCAGGTCATGATCTCACAGTTCGTGAGTTCGAGCCCCTTGTCGGGCTCTGTGCTGACAGTGCGGAGCCTGCTTGGGATTCTCTCCTTCTCTCTCTGCCCCTCCCCCACTTGTGTGCACATATGCTCTCTCTCTCTGTCTCAAAATAAACTTAAAAAAAAAAAGAAATAGACTTGTTGCAGATGTAATCAAATTAAGATGGGGTCATTCTGGATTAGGGACGGCCCTGATACAGCATGACTGGTGTCTTTATAAAATGAGGAAACTTGGACACACACACACACACACACACACACACACACAATACCACATGAAAACAGAGGCGGAGACTGGAGTTCTGTCATCACAAGCCAGGGAGCAAGCACCAGGGTAGCCAGCAGCCCCAGAAGCTGGAAGAGGCCAGGTTCTATCCAGGGCCTCGGAGGCGACATGGTCCTGCTGGATGCCTTGATCCCCTCCAGCTGCACTGGACACGTGGAGGTCCCTAAGGGACACTGAACTCCGTCACTCCACGGGCCCTCCCCTGGCCGGTCCCTTTGCCAGTGATGAGTCCCCTGTCTTCATCCCCCCGGGAAGGTGTGCTCAGCCTTCAAGACCGGCTCTCAGCAGCTCCTCTAGGAACCCTTTTTTCAGCCTCCCCTCTGCCAAGTCTGCTGAGTGTCTCACTGCCGAGAAATCCTGCCGTGTTCACACCAGATTGCAAGGATGCCTGTCACTATTTGGAAATGGATTCTGAGCTTTGGAGGGCAGGAGCAACCTCATGTTCCTGTTTGTACAAAGACCGACACGAGGTCAGGACGCTGCTTGAGATGTCTGATTCATACTCACGTTTGTCTCACGTTTCTCTGAATATGTGATAATTTTCTGGAAGAAGCAGGAAGAATGTCCTAAGGGATGGGTGACTTTTTGAAATTAAGTCAAAGGCTCATCAGGGATAACGGTGTGTTGGCGTGAGGTCTGGCACTCCTGCCCTGTGCCGAGCAGAGTAACCCAACGCCTGGCAGGCTGAACGTGCTAAGTAACTGCTGTCCTATCTGTGAATGGAGACAATATAACAAGCTGATGTTTGTTAAGCGCTTACACCATGCCAGGCACTGTTCTAAATGCTTTTTATGCATGAACTCATTTATGCATGAACAACACCTCGAGGAAGACACTTACTCCCCAGGTGAGAAAGGTGAGGCACAGAGACATAAATTGGCCCTCCCAGGTTTACGCCATAGTGCGTGGAACATTCTTCCCGCTCCTCCAACCCAGACTGTGCTGGGAGTGAGACCGAGAGGGAAGGCCACCTCCCAAAGTCAGCTCCCCACCCCCGTTCTCTGCCCTCAGCCCCTTGAGTGTTACTCAGAGAGCTTCTGTCCATCTGTCTTGCCACAGAGCTGACTCTTCTGTGTATTCAGGAGGGCGGAGCCCTGGCCCATGCCCAGGGTGAACGAGCAAGTTCCTGCGAGCAGGTGTAATTCTGCCTTCCCCGGCACCCCCCCCCCATCCCATGCCAACACCTTGCACAGAGAGGAAATCCGTTACATTACAGTGGCTCAGTGACATGGTGCCAGTTTTCAGGGGTTTGGGAACCTTCCCTGACATAAAAGCTGGTGGATTCTGTGTACTATTCGAGAGCCTCTCTGGCACCACCCACCTCCAGAGCCTTACTAGATCTGTGTTCATGCAGGCCCACCTGCCCACCTGCCTGCCTGCCCACCGGTAACCCCACCTCCCATCGTACTGAGGGTCCAGGAGGCAACCACAGACCCCATCACACGTAATCTTAATGCACAACTATAGGAGTTGAGTTATAGTTGACTAGTTGACATGTTACTCTTGGAGACATTTAGAGAACTACAAATTAAACTTTATAGTTCTAAACAAAAGTTTGTAGCCAGTGATTCATTGGTGGTGATGGTAGTGACATATTTTCCTAGGCTCTTAGAAACCTCTATGCCTTCGAGTCTAAGAGTTAAGCCTGTTGAAAGTCATTCAGTGTGTCTCCTCCTCTCTCAGTCATAAGCCCTGTGCCAGGAACAGCTGTGTCTTTCTCACTTCTGAGACCTCAGAATAGAGCAGAGGGCCCGGAACAAATAAACGACTCTGGAGGGAAGGAAGGAAGTCCTGTATCTTTAGAATTTCTTGGAATGAAATGTGACTGAGACACCAGCGAATGACAGGGAGGAAGAGGTTAATTCTCATTAGGTTTTTCCTATAGTATAGCTTGATTTTTTTAAAAAGGAAAGTATTGTTTTGTAAAACTTTTATTTCTGTTGCCTATACGTATACATGCACGCTGGTGATGCAGTTACAATGGTCACTGACAAACCTTCTCAGGGCAACCATCGTATTCTGCTCGTGGTCCCGCAGAGCAGGAATTTGGGGGCAGGACCCATGAGATAGCTCCTCCCTTCTCCGTGACGTCTGGGGGCCCAGCTGGGACGAATCAAAGATGGGGAGGCTTGGCCCCTGGGAAGCATCAGGAACCATCTTCATTCACGTGTCGTGACAGGTGCCCTCCGGGGCCTCAGCTGGCTCTCGGCTAGAACATCCACCAGGTGGTCTCTCCGCCTGGGCCACTTTGGGCTTCCTCCCAGCATGGCTGCTGAGCTCCAAGCAAACAAGGCTCAAGCGATGGCACGTTTCCCACTCAGCTGCAGAAGTCGCATGGCGTCACTTCTGCTACAGGCTCTTGGTGGAGCCAGTCACAAAGGCTGTCCCACGTTCAAAGGGAAGAGAGCCCTGGAGACAGGGTGTATTACTGAGGCTTCTTGGGAATGTATCGTCAGTCACAGCAGGTCCACAGTGGAAAATGTGTTTCCTCTTGTGCTTAGTGGCCAAAAAACATTTGAAAAATCTCTGTTTGATATCCTCCAGTTACCATGTCAGGCTGTTCCGATGGAACTTACTTACATAAGTAGTTTCCAAGTTTCTTGACTCTGTGAATGATGTTGCAGGGGGCGCCCAAGCTAGTGCTCCCCTGTGCACACGGGACGGCTTTGTCACAGTGCGTGCTCTCAAATCCTAGCCTCCCCCGGGTTTGCTGAGGGTAGATGGCCGGTGTGGTTGAAGGTTAACTGTGTGGGTTGAGGATGCGTTGCCGTTGTGAGAAACCCTTTGTTAATATAATTGCTTATCACGTTGAATTAAAAGGGACATTGCAATTGATTTCTTATTTTACTAGAAATCCTGTGTAAATACAGCTTCTTCCCCCACACTTTTGTCGTATAGACGATCCTGCAGAAACTCTGCGGTCCTTGCCGGCTAATCATTTCCTCGGGAGTTTCTCAGAAGGATAATAAATGGTTCGGGGGACGCTAAAAGCATTCTGAAGGCCCTGGTGCATATGGCCGATCTATGGGATGCTGTTTTGACCGGGCAGTGGGGATGAAAGTCAACTTCTCCATGTTAATACTGACTACACGGCTGTACTCTGTGCTCCTGAATGTAATCAGGGAAGTTGTGCAGTAGCATGACATAAGCAGTCATCGGGAGGATAATTACCGGTCGGCCAAAGCCCAGCTTCCGATCGGAGGTGCCTGCGGGATGCAGCCAGCCCCCCAGCCCCCACCAGGCTTACAGGGTGCTGTCCCAGGCCTGTAGCACCGGCTCTCCCAAGGCTCACCTGTATGGAGTTACTGCAAATTAGCCAGGCTTCCTTGGCCTTGGGCTGTGAGGAGGCCCATTCCGCCGGGTCCCGGGGGACACAGGCGGCCTACAGATAGGCGCGGTGTTGATAGACCATCACACGGCTTTGAAGAAGCACCTTCCTCCCCAGCACGTGCGTTCCTGCAAAAATTAACGCCTTCCTGTTCACAGCATCTGTCCCATTCAGCTTATCAAACATTTACTGAGCATTCAGTGTGTGCCAGGCCCCGTGCCAGGGATCTGTATGCAGATTTTGGGGGGTGGTTTCTCAATAGAGAAGCTAGTCTACAAGATAGAGACAAGGTTGTGAGCCAGCATTTGGGATTGATGGGCACTGGCCGTGAGAGGGGCAGGTGCAGACTGATGCAGATGTGTTCACGTCCCGGGGCTGTGATGCAACAGCTTCTGGAAATAAGTATGGGGTGGGGCGGGGGGTCCCAGGGGAGCTAGCGTTTAAATTGGGTCTTGAAAGATGTTCCCCGGACAGAAAAAAAGAGGGGGGGATAATTGAAAAAGGGTCAGTTCATTTCCAAGGATCCTTTGTACCTTGGGACCTGAACAGGGGGAGCGATGTGGGGCTTACGGGGGCTCCAGCAGGTCCGCAGGGAGAGGGAGCGGCGGGTCGGATGGGAAGCCGCGTGCAGGCCTGCACACTTATCCACAAGCACCGCTGAGGAACTGACCGGCCAACGGCGAAGACTTGCCCTTCCTGAGCGCGGAACCGGTTTCTGAACACAGCACACGGTTCTTTTTCCAAAGCTCTGCTCAGAGAGCACTCCTGTTAGAGACCTCGTGGCTGGAGCCAGCCCATGGGGCCGCGTGCGCCTGGGGAGGATCCGGGCTTGGCCTTGGCCTCCTTGCTCTCCGGAGACCCCCGCCCTCCCCAGGGCGTGGCTGGGGGCAGTTCCCCACCTGCCAGGGTTAACGGAGAAGCCCTGTCTCCTGCCAAAGCCGTGGGGAGAGTGGCTTCAGCAGCGTGTCTAGGGGGCCGTAATTTAACGCCGTGAAAATGAAGTGGTTTATCTGCTCCGCCGCTGGGCTGCAAGTGGCCCCAGTGACAGGCCACCCCGTGCAAAAAAGGGCTGTGACCGAGCCATGCCACGTCCCTGCGGCCTCTTTCTTTCTCTCTCCCTTTCTCTCTCTCACATCCCTGCTCCCAGCTGGCTCTCCTCCGCCAGGAATGCAGTCACGACAGGCTCCCTGCCCACGCCCGCACTCGCTGGGACAACCACTGTCACCAGCGCCGGGAGCAAGCAGCCATCAAGGGCCACCTCGGTGGTACGTGTCCCGCTCAGCCATTTCCCCTCCCTGTGACTCGTCATTTCCTCGATCCCGGGTGCTGGGCTTTCGCTGATGAGAAACTGAGGCAGAAACCATAAGCAAAATTGTAGAAGGTGGCATCGTGAGAAAGTGGCATGGGGTGATCCCAAAGTCTCACCTCTCAGGACTTGACACTTGAAGCAGTGGTCAGGCCACCTCGTGCCGGGCCTGTGGACAGGTGAAGAATATCCCAGATGCGTCTCCGGGTTTGCCCCCTTGCTGCTCCCCCTCCCTGGACACTGGAGGAGTCCCCCCATGATGTGCTTGGTTTCTGCGGAGCCCTGAGTGTTACAGGGTAGGGGGCTCCTCACTTCACTTTTATTCCTGCGGCCAGACCTCTGCTCACCCCTTTCCATACTTGACCACAAAACTCTGCTCTTCTGGCTTGAACTCCTTTCCCAAAAGAGCCCTGACTCCCGTCCAAGGACTTCCTCCATGTGTGCTTTAGGGAACCAGCCCAGGCTGTCACCTCTGGCCCCTGGAAGCCAGCCTGACCTTGGCCGATCTGCCAGTCTGCCAACCTTCCTGGCTTAGCTCTGGGTTTCCAAAGACGGGTTCAGATGATGACAGGCTGAGATGACTCCACCATTACCAACGTGTGGGCCACGGAGCTGCCGTCCCACTGCCTGGACGTGGCGAGAGCCTGGTGCGCTAACAACGCTGCCTCCAGATGGAAACGCTTGCCCTTGGATCCACCTACAGGGAGGCAAAGAGAACAAAGCTCCTTGTCCTGACAGTGCTTCACCGTCCCAGTTGACTTTGTCCACTTGTGTCGTTTGGACCATATGTGGCTTAAGGCAAGAAGAATTAGCTGTCTTTCCCAGAACTCATTCTCATCAGTATGAAAGCCACCTATAACAGAGAATCCCTCTGGATCTACTGTCCTTTAAAATTACTAAGATTTAATTTTTTAGGGGCGCCTGGATCACTCAGTCTGTCAAGCATCCAACTCTTGATTTTTGGCTCAGGGCATGATATCACGGTTCATGAGTTTGAGCCCCGAGTAGGGCTCTGTGCTGACAGCATGGAGCCTACTTGGGATTCTCTCTCTCTCCCTCTGTCTCTCTCTCTGACCCTCCCCCACTTATACATGCACATACTCACTCTCAAAATAAGTAAAATTTAAAAAAGATTGAATTTTTTAAAGTCATTTTAAGTTCCTAGCAAAACTGAGAGAAGGTGCAGACATCCCATATGCCCTCCGACCCCACGCTGCACAGCCTCCCCCCGGCATCCACACCCCACACCTGAGTGGGGGACACTTGTTACCGCTGAGGGATCTGCATTCACATATAGTAATCAGCCAGCACCCACAGTTTACCCTAGGGTTCACTGTTGGTGTTGTACCTTCTGTGGGTTTGGGCAAATGTATAATGCCATGTATCCATCGTTAGAAAATCACAGAGTATTTTCACTACCCTGAAAGTCCTCTGTGCTCTGCCTGTTCATTCCTCCTTCCCCCAACTCCTGGGGACAACTGATCTTCATGCTGTCTCCGTAGATTTGCCTTTTTTGTTTTTAATTTTTTTAATGTTTATTTATTTTTGAGAGAGAGAGAGACAGAGCACGAGCAGGAGAGGGGCAGAGAGAGAGAGAGAGGGAGGCGTAGAATCCGAAGTAGGCTCCTGGCTCTGAGCTGTCAGCACAGAGCCCAATGCGGGGCTCAAACCCATGGGCCGTGAGATCGTGACGTGAGCTGAAGTTGGGCACTTAACCGACTGAGCCAACCAGGCGCCCCTAGGTTTGCCTTTTCCAGAATGTCATGTGGCTGGAATCATACGGTGTGGAGCCTTTTCAGATCGGCTTCTCTCACTCAGTGGTATGCACTTCAGTTTCCTCTATGTCATTTTCTGGCTTGATGGCACATTTTTTTTAGCTGAGTAATATTCTGTTATCTGGACGTCCTACAGTTTATTTACCTGCCTACCTACCGAAGGACATCTTGTTTGCTTTTGCCGGTTATGAATAAAGCTGCCACACATACCTGTGTGCAGGTTTTTGTGTGGACGTGAGTTTTCAACTCCTTTGTTTCTTTTTTTTTAATGTCTATGTACTTTTGAGGGGGGGCCGAGAGAGAGGGGGACAGAGGATCCGAAACAGGCTCTGCGCAGACAGTGGAGAGCCTGAGACGGGGCTCGAACTCACGAACGGGGAGATCAGGACCTGAGCCAAAGTCAGATGCTCAGCCACCCGAGCCACCCAGGTGCCACTCTGCTCCTTTGTTTAAATACCCAGGAGTGCATGTGCTGGGTCATATAGCAGGAGTACATTTGGGTTTGTAAGAGAACGCCAAACTGTCATCCACAGTGACCACAGCATTTTCTCTTCTTTCCCAGCGATGAGAGCATTCCCGCTCGCCCACATTCTCAGCACATTAGATGTGGTCAGTGTTCTGGGTTTTGGCCATTCTGATATTTACGTCATGGTATCTCGTTGTTTTAATTTAAATTCCCTCCTGACATATGATGTGGAACATTTTTTCACTACTCTCTTTTTTTAGGGCTGTGTTTAATCTGGAAAGGTCATGAAAAGTTCTCTCTAAAGATAGAGTAATATGAATTATTAATATTACCCTCAAACATGTGTTACCTTTATCCTTCCTTCCCTCCTTGCCTTCTTCCTTCCTTCCTCTGTCCCTTTCTTCGTTCCTTCCTTCTTCTTTCTTTCTTCCCTTCTTTTCCTTTCTTCCTCTTTCCTTCCTTCCTTCCCTCCTTCCTTTTTCCTTTTCCTTCCTTCCTTTCCTTCTTTCCTTCCTTCCTTCCCTTATTCTTATCCTCCCTCCTTCCTGCTTTCCTTCCTTACTTCCTTCTTTTCTTTCTTCCTCATTTCCTTCTTCCTTCCTTCTTCCTTCCTTCCTTCCTTCCTTCCTTCCTTTCCTTCCTTCCTTCCTTCGACAGAATGTCAGTGGGACTAACTCTGCCCTCACTTGCTGGAGGGAAGGGGAAGGGTGTGTCCCGGCACCGACAGGCAGCCCATGGTTAGCATTAGCAGGTCTCCATCACCAGCAGCCTGTGAGCTCCCTGAAGTAGGGACTAAGGTTGTATTTGCCTTGGCTTGTCCCCTAATAAAATGCTAGGCTCTGAGTAATCACTGAACCATGTTTTTAAAGTATGAATAGATGAATCTTGTGATCGTTGATAATTTACAGTCACCTGACACAGTGGTACTTAAGTTGGATTGTACGTTGGAATTACCTGGACCTTTTCCCAAATGTAGACCCAGACCGAATGGTTCCTGATTTCTAGAGATGGAGCCTGGGGGGAGGGGGGGTGGGTAAAACCTGCTGCAAGCTCCCCCTGGCGATCGTGATAAGCAACTGCACTTAGAAAACTAAAATAGACCATTCACTTTCAGTCATGAAAAAAGTGTAAAATTTCCCAAGCGTGTAAGAATCTGGCGTTTAAAAATATCGAGGGAAATAATTTCATGTTTCGTATCTTGGAGGTGAAAGCATGTTCTTAGAAAAAGACGCACTTCTCGGTCACTCCCGCCCCTGACCTCTTTTCTGTTCCTGCATGGCTTGCCCTTTAGATCTTAAACACACTGCAGTCCCATCTGGGGTCAGCTGTGTGCGGCGTGATGTGAGCTTGTCTTCCAACTCTGCTGCTCCTTGGGGGTGGCCCCCTCCCTGCACACAGTCGCCTTTGTCTTCCTCCCTGCCCTCTGTGGGCTTTTCCCTTCCCCACATGCCCAGCCCCAGCCCCTCTAATGCAGAGTGCTTTTCTAGGGACCCATCCACGGGGATGAGGCTGCTTGCCCCTTTGGGCCAGGCCTCCTCCCAAACAGTCCGTGTTCCGTGATGCTGCAGGAACACGGATTTTTTTCATTCATTACACTCTCAGGGCCTCCTGTGGAAGCCACGCCGGGAGAGGTATGATGGGACTTCCCCTGCCTACTCCAGGGGCGGGACGGCCACAGGCTTCGGAACTGGAGATGATGGGATTTGCGTGGCCACATGTGCAATGCTGGAACATTCCTTGGCCTGAACCCAGCGCTCCATAAACCAGTGATTCCGCTTTGTAGGTCATCGTCGGTACGGAAGGAAACGTATGCAAAGTTCCAGGCACGTAGAGGGTTATAAGTCAATGGTAATTACAAGACTAGTGAAAAGGATCACAGTGATGGATGAAGTAGCGCCGTGGCATTAAAACTACTCCAACCTCTGGGGCTCCTGGGGGGCTCAGTCGGTTAAATGTCCGACTCTTGGTTTCGTCTCAGGTCATGATCACACGGTTCATGAGATCGAGCCCCTTGTTGGTTTCTGCACTGACAGCGTGGAGCCTGCTTGGGATTCTGTGTCTCTCTCTGCCCCTCTCTCTCCCTGTGTGTGTGTGTGCTGTCTCTCAAAATGAGTAAATATTTCTTTTTTTTTTTTTTTTTAACTTTTTTTTTTTTTTTTTTTTTTTTTTTTTTTTTTTGAGACAGAGAGAGACAGAGCATGAACGGGGGAGGGGCAGAGAGAGAGGGAGACACAGAATCGGAAACAGGCTCCAGGCTCTGGGCCATCAGCCCAGAGCCCGACGCAGGGCTCGAACCCACGGACCGTGAGATCGTGACCTGGCTGAAGTCGGACGCTTAACCGACTGTGCCACCCAGGCACCCCAAGTAAATATTTCTTAAAAAAACTTGTTACAGCCTCTGTGCTGTCCACTTCATGCTCAAAACCCTTCATTTATAAATTTAAAATAACTCACTTTATCAAACCTTGGAGTTACAGATGGTCGAAGTTCAAAAGACTTTAAAAGATCATCGACTTAATCCCTTAGCTTTGCCGACGAGCCCATGAAGTCATAGAAGGAAAGAGTGATTCACCCAAAGTCACGTCTCTCTCTGGTCCCTTCTTGATTCAGTCCCTATCAGTTTAACTTCAAATGAGAGCGCAGGCCTCCCGGACATGGGGCATTTCTTTCTAACCTGGTTAGGAGATGGGGGGTTGATGAGAAGCAGAAGCTGGAAGTCTGAGTTTCCATTTTGAGGAATGCGAAGAAGGACGGAGGTACAGGTCATTTATTTCACGGGCTTGTTTAATTGCCAGCCCTTCGGGATCTGAGATGCCCGGGGATGAATCAGGGAGGGCCGCACGGCAGAGTTTGCTCAGAAGGTATTCACAGACTGGGGCAGCTACAGGAGCAAGGCTTTTGTAGAACAGAGGGCGGGGGTAGGTGCCGTGACTGGAGGTTTGGGGAAGCTTCGCTGGGAGGGGGCTTTGCGCTAAGCCTAGAGGGGTGGGTACAGTTTGGACATACGGCATCCAAGGAGGGCAGCCCGCTCAAAAAGAGCAGCGCAGTCAACACAGACGCTAGAAAGCCTACAAGGAAACTAAGTTGTCTGGCTTGACTGGAACACAGCGCACCTGCCGAGAACAGGGAGGAGCCGTGACGGGGAGGACGGGACAGCGGTCACCTCTGTCATGGCGCCGACACTTTGGCCTTTGACCTGCAGACCAGCGCTTCCCAGACAGGTTTCCAGGGGGCACTGGTGATATGCCACAGGTGTTCTGCAGACGTCACCTTGTGCTCCACCCCATTAAAAGGAGGCAGGAGGGTACGGAGAAGTTTGTTGTCAATTCCTGCCTTGGGGACATGACGGGCTAATACAGTTACAGGTGCTGCTTTTATATGTGACTCGTCTATTTATTGGCCTTGAGAATCTCATGAGAGACATAGGATGTGGCGTCTCCTATGAATGTGGACTTGGACGTTGCTGATTCCACCGTAATCTGGTAAATGTCAGGGTCCCAGTTTAAAGTTTGGGGTAGAAAAGAAAGCTGCCTTGGAACGCCCGGGTGGCTCAGTCGGTTAAGCGTCTGACTTCAGCTCTGGTCGTGATCTTAGGGTTCGTGAGTTCGAGACCTGTGTTGGGCTCTGTGCTGACAGCTCAGAGCCTGGAGCCTGCTTCAGATTCTGTCTCTCTCTCTCTCTGCCCCTCCCCTGCTCTCCCTCTGTCTCTGTCTCTCTCTCTTTCTCAAAAATAAAAGAAGCGTTAAAAAGAAAAGAAAGCTGCCTTAATGTGTCAAAACATCAACCTTCATGTGACCTGGGTTAGCATCCGTTTCTAACTGAACACTCCCAGGGTCACTGTCCTCAAGGTAGGTTCAGAAATGTCTGGAAGCCCCATCTGCTCGCTCCTTGTCCCTGGAGCTGACCTCTGACGGGCCCTCCTCAGGGCTGTGGGCACTGACATTCAAGGCCCCGGAGTCTCATGCGCAGGGCGGCCTCTGCTCCAGGGCCCGTCCTGCTGGAGCCGAGGAGCCTGGACAGGGCCCCCCGACCTGCTGCCCGTGGGAGGCAGAGCAGAGGCAGGAGGCCAGGGCCTGTGGCCGAGAGCAGGAGGGTGACTCATGCTTTCCAGGGGGTGTGTCCGGGTCCGGGAGGCCCCAGAGCTGCCTCTGCTTTGAGAAGTAGCCTCCTGTCTGTGGTCAGGGCCTGTGCATGGGGCTCACCCTGACATGGAAGATGCACCAAAAAGATTTCTGGCCAAAGCTTTTTTGTTTTTAAGTCGCGGGACTGAAGTGTGCACGTGTGCATGTGCCCAACTACATGTGCCTGTATGAGTGTGCGTGTGTGGACATGGGCTTGTGCACGCGCGTGTGCATGTGTGTGGATACATGCTTGTGCACGAGTGTGTGCCTGTATGAGTGTGCATATGTGGACACGGGCTTGGGCACATGCATATGCATGCATGAGAGTGCACACGTGTGGATATGTGCTTGTGTGTGAATGTGTACCTGTATGAGTATGTGTATGCGGACAGGGCTTGTGCACGCACGTGTGCATACATGAGAGTGCACATGTGTGGATATGTGCTTGTGCACGAGTGTGGGCCTGTATCAGTGTGTGTATGTGGACACAGGCTTTTGCACGCACGTGTGCATGCATGAGAGTGCACACGTGTGGATATGTGCTTGTGCACGAGTGTGGGCCTGTATCAGTGTGTGTATGTGGACACAGGCTTGTGCACGCACGTGTGCATGCATGAGTGCACACGTGTGGATATGTGCTTGTGCACGAGTGTGTGCCTGTATGAGTGTGCATATGTGGACACGGGCTTGGGCACATGCATATGCATGCATGAGAGTACACATATATGGATACGTGCTTGTGTGTGAATGTGTACCTGTATGAGTATGTGTATGCGGACAGGGCTTGTGCACGCACGTGTGCATGCATGAGAGTGCACATATGTGGATATGTGCTTGTGCACGAGTGTGGGCCTATATCAGTGTGTGTATGTGGACACAGGCTTGTGCACGCACGTGTGCATGCATGAGAGTACACATATATGGATACGTGCTTGTGTGTGAATGTGTACCTGTATGAGTATGTGTATGCGGACAGGGCTTGTGCACGCACGTGTGCATGCATGAGAGTGCACATGTGTGGATATGTGCTTGTGCACGAGTGTGGGCCTATATCAGTGTGTGTATGTGGACACAGGCTTTTGCACGCACGTGTGCATGCATGAGAGTGCACACGTGTGGATACGTGCTTGTGCACGAGTGTGGGCCTGTATGAGAGTGTGCGTCGGCAGACACGGGCTTGTGCACGCACGTGGGCCTGTATGGATGTGCGTGTGTGCGTGAGTGACCGAGAGTGCAGACACAGGCAGGTTCTCCCTACGGATCCTAAAGGTAGAAGAGGGGTCGGTTTGCGCATGAGGTCATCGCAGGGACGAAAGTCCACGCATTTCAGCAGCTTAGTGCGAGCAGCCGGGCGGCTAGACCTCAGCCTGATGCAGGTGCCCGGCTACAGTCAGTCCTGGTCAGGAGCCCCCACTCCGGGTGTGCCTTGCCCTCTCCGAGCCTCGCCCCCCTCAGCCTGCAGGCAGACACGATGCTCTGCACTCCCACTCTGGTCCAGGCGTCGGCTCCCTTCAGCCCCCTCCCCGGGTTCACGCCTGCCTCTCTCTAGCCCTGAGCTGCTCGGCTCCCAGCCTTCTGGCCCCGATCCCTATTTCTGCTCCCACACCGGCCCCTTGGGACTGAAGAAACAGTTGGCGTCTCTCCTCTGGCCTTTATTCTGCTTCCGAATGTGGTTTTCTTCCCTTCTGACTCCCGCTCCCGGCCACACGGGGGCCCTGGGACGCAGCCCTGGGAGGCAGGTGGGACGCTGATCACTGTGCCCTGGGTGAGGTGCCCTGGGAGACGGCGGCCGGTCTGAGGAGCGCCCCGGAAGGAGGCAGGGCTGGCCTGGAATCTGGGGAGCTGACCCCGGGCTGGAGGCTGGGAAGGCCTGGAGATAGGCAGTGCCTTCCGGGTTTCTGCCTCAAAGTCTGCTCCTGCCTTCCCTGGGGTTGACTGAGTGAGCCAGGTTGAGTTCAGCTTCTCAATCTGATTTTAAATCCTTATTTTTTTTCTTATTTATTTGGTAAATCCCTAATTCTTAACCTTTGTCAGACTTTTTTTTTTTTTTTTTAATGTTTGTTTATTTTTGAGAGAGAGAGAGTGACACACAGCGCGAGCAGGGGAGGGGCAGAGAGAGAAGGAGACACAGAATCGGAAGCAGGCTCCAGGCTCCGAGCCGTCAGCACAGGGCCCGACGTGGGGCTCGAACCCACGGACCATGAGACCATGACCTGAGCCGAAGTGTCGGACACTTAACCGACTGAGCCACCCAGGCGCTCCGACCTTTAAAAGGCTTTTTAAATTGTTTGCACAAAACCTTTCTAATCTGGGGGGAGAAAGAACCCTGTAACTTGTGGTAAATGCTGGCAAGTCAGAAGACGTGGCCGTTCCCACCTTTTCAAGACCGGAGGCAAATCTCTCTGGATTCTTTCTGCTCGAGGCCCCGGCAGTGCGAGTGAGGGAGGATTACGCAGCAGGGATGTGACAAGCGGGGGAGACTCCAGAAAAGTTTCCGTGATGGGGTCATTTAAGGTAGAAGCTGGGACCCGCTTGCCGCCCCCAATCCCCGGAGACTTGGGGAGGAGTCGCGGTTCTTGCCAGAGCGTGGGGGCAGACGCAGGAGGGGGTGCTAAGAGACGGCGGAGGGAGTTGGGGCGCTGCCCCCATTTCTCGGCCATTAATTAGCCCCCCAGAGTGCTTGGGGTGAAAGAGCCGTGCGTGCGCGTGCACGCAAGTGCGTGTCCGCCCTCGTAAACCTGCTGCAGGGTCTGGGTTGGCGTGGAGGGAAGCCCTCGATCGGCCTGTAAGAGGCAAGAGGAAAATCCGGGAGGGCCTGGAGCCGTCGCCGTCTCTGGAATCGGAGTTTCCGTCGAACCGCACTAGATTTCTGACAGGCTAGAGTCAGGGGCTCACATGGGTTTCCGGTCACTGCATCTCTCATCGTAATGTAGGAGGGCTGAGCTTTCGGCCAGCACAGGCCCCGGTGGCCTGAAATGAGGGGCACCGGCCACCGGGAGACGTGCACTCTTCATGGTCATACCGAGAAGGTTGCATCGATAGCACATGGTGCGTGAGGGATGCAGGCAGCAAGGGAGACCAGGTGCTGGTGGGGAATCCCAGATTTCTGGGCATCTGGAGAATGGCAGTGCCTCTCTGCTCGGCACAGGGACCTCGGGAGGCAGAGAATGTTTGAAGCGAGCAGGGAACTGAGGAGTTTAGATGCATGGAGTCGTCCGTGGCGCTGAGCATCCAAGTGGAAAGACGACCAGTTTGGCTGTTAGGTTCTAGACTTCCGCAGGGACTCTTGGGTTGGCGGGACTCTAGGTTAGGTTCTAGACTCTTCCGCAGGGGCAGAACAGGCTTGGCGACAGGTTTATCCTTTGAGCCCCGTCTGAGGGGTTTCCCTGTAAAACACTTGTTTCAAGGCTAGACTTGTTGCCCAGAGATGAGAGTGTTGAGTGGTGCAAATAGGAGGAAAGATTGATGAGCAAGAAAATGCTGGCAGTGGGGAGGACAGGGCTCTGCTCCAGGAAAGAAAGTGAGAAGGGAACTGATAGTTGAGGGGGACACTCTTAGGTCGTTTGCGGGGGGTGACAGAGCCTCCCGCTGCCTTAGTGATCCTCCTGGGGGCAGCCGTGCTCACAAGGCTCAGGAAGAAGGGATCCGCTAGGTCCCCGGGGCAGAACTTCAGGAGACCGACCACAGGACCTTCGTCACCACTGTACTGTGCGAGACAGCCGGTGCTTGAAACGCTCCCAATTCTTAGCCTAAGAGGAGCAGAACTGGAGCCTGGTCCAAGGACCGGCATTTTCTTTGCAAATATTAACTCAACACACAGCGGTTGGAAGCCTCTGATGTTTCACGCTCCTTGTTCTGAGGGAGAAACCAGTCCCGCTGGAACCTCACAACCTACAGGGGCCATGGGTGCGCGAAGGGGCACGAACCTTGCGTGGAGCTGGCGAAAGTAGTGCCGGGCTGGGAAAGGCGGGGAGGAGGGCAGGGAGGCTTGAGCCAAACCTAGAGAGAGGCGGGTGGTTTCACCAAGGAGCCCGGAGGAGCCAGGCTGGAAGGATCAGGAGGGTCAGGTTTTGATGCCCTCCTGGGGGAAATTGCCTCTGTATGAAATGGGAGCCCCTGGAGGGTTTTAGATTGGGAAGTGACAGTTAAGTCCTACGCTTTAGAAAGACTTTGCGGCGCCAGGATTGGAGGGGAGGAGCCTGAGATCTGTGGGGTTTGCTGGAAAGTGGAAGGTCCTGGATGGGGAGCCGCCTGCCAGCATGCGGTGCCGAGACGCGGCCAGCAGGTGGCACCCGAGCACTGCGTTTATCGAGTTTCAGGCGGGCCTGTGCTTTGCATTCTTTTGTGACTTTGTTTTTTATTTGGGTGTTTTTGTTTTGCCTGTTAGTGGTGGATTTTTGTGTTTGCCTCCGGGCCTTCCACCCTGTACCCACCCAGCTTCCTTTCAGCTTCTCTTAGAATACTTTCTACCGCCACATCCCGCGCGAGATAAACCGAAATAAGAAAGGACAGCAAAAAAGAGAAAGCAAGTGGTCAGTTTCAGAGGGGACAGGCTAGCATCTGGGACAGCCGGGCGGGCCCCGCGTTGCCCTCCGAGCTTGAGGCCAGGACTCTGGGGCCACTGCCCCGCCGTGGGCCTGGCGGTCGTCACTGCCAGCAACAGAGACCTCAGGCAGGGGGAGCCCAGGCTCCGGAAAGGAGGGGCAGACAGGTACCTCTTCGTGCACCTGCCACACTTCCTCCTGCATCCCAGGTGGCCCCACCCATTTAAAGAGGTCCCCTTTCAAGGTGACACAGAGATCCACCTTCATCCCAGAAGTCCTTCTGTGACGTTCTGGGTTTGTCTTACTCCGTGACTTCCCCCCATAGGCTCCCTTCTTCATCGTACAAAGAGAAGGAGCTCCGGAGGCACATCCCCCTAAGTGGCCCCGGTTCTGCCAGTGCTCCCCCCCCCCCCCATGCAGCTCCCTCCTCCTCAGTGTGGCCCCACCTGGGGCACGCCCCAACCCCCAGGGCGTGAGCGGAAAGCAAAAATGAGGCAAGTGCCCGCCTCCCTTCCAAAGGGTTTTCTGTCACGTTGAACGCTTGGAAGGCCTCTGGGCTACACATCACCTCCCCACCTCGCCGTCTCTACCCCTCGCTGAGACCAGTCACACCTTGGGCGCTTCACGTCCCTCTCTGAGCCGCAGGTCCCTCGTGTGCGCTCCATCCGTAAAGTACGGACAAGAGTCCGACTCCATCCAGGGGTCCGTTAATGGAAACGAACGTGTGTGACTGCGGAGGTCAGTATCACATCTCGGGATCTAACCTGACACTAGTCTGTGCGTGGATGACAAGGGGACTTTCTTTTTCGTTTATCAACCGCCACACTCTACTAAGAATATGGGTCCAAAACATTTGCTCACCAGTCTTGCAGTGATGTGTTTGGGCTGCAAAGCCGACTCTTATCCCAAGTAAAGATCCTTCTTGCGTAAGGAGAAGAGTGATCCCAGGAGAGGAGTGGTCCCAGCTCTTTCTCGCTCCCAGTGGCTCAGCCCCGGCTCTGGGCGGGGATTCAGGGTGTCGGCCTGTTGCCAGCCGGACGCTAGAAGGGGAAAGTGGAAGACCCGGGGTCCGCTTCTGCTTCTGGCCAGCTGCGTGGTCTCAGACAATTCACATCACGCCTCGGGACTTTTCTTCTCTTTGAAGGTGGGCTTTGCTTTCCTTGACTGTCCCCTAAGGCTGTTGGGAATATCCAGGGGAGATGGGGGGCGAGAAAGCCCTCCCGGCATCATGGAGACCTTGAAATTTACCTTGAGAATATTTTTCTTCCCTGAGTATTGCTGTGAACGTTTTCCTAGCTGCCAAGCCACTGTCTTCTTCCTCACCATGTGTCTCAGTGTGGTACCGGCTGGCAAGGGTGCTGAGCCCGTGAAATGGTCTTTACGCTCTGGAAACATCCGTCGCTTTCTTCTGAGAACACAGGCGGTTAGCACCCACGCGGGGCATCGGTGCTGTTAACTTGTCCACCGAACAGGCATCTCTCACGTGCACATTATCCATTCTTTAAAAAATCATTTTGCGTGTTCTTGCATTTTGCATAAAAAATTTTGCATTGTTTCGCAGTTTCATCTAAAGCTACCTTTTTGTTTCAATGCCATCATCATTAGAACTCTTTGTGTTACTTTTGAAACGTCCACTATGCATGCGTTTATGAGATGCAGGGAGGTTTATATGTTTGTGAGATGCTTCACATCAAAGCACCGTGACATACTTCCACCTGCATCGCCCAGCAGAGCAGACGGATTTTGTTCTAGAAGATACCGTCCGTCCAGTCTAAGAAAGTCCTAAATGAAAAGTTTGTGAGCAGAAAACAGCTTGCAGTCTTGCCCATTCCTATCACAACAAGAGTTTTAAGCCGAGAATTAAATTTTAATTTTCCCAAAAAATTCTAGAAATTGCTTCCTTTCAGCGAATTCAAACGGAGAATTGCACTGGTAGGCCGTCCACCGTTCAGTCACTCTTGCATTTCCAGAATAATCGCTGCTGTTCATGGTGCTCGTCTTTGAATGGCCTCTGCATTGTGCTTGCTCATGTCTATGAAATTAAATATAAATTAAACATAAAGATTTGGAAGGGCTGGCGGGCTACGTTTTTCTTTTTCTTTTTGCCTCTTGGTTGGGTGGGTTGAGGTTTTATATTTTGTGAGCTTGGCAAAAATGATTTGGGGAATTTTCTTCCCCTTCTGTCTCTTCCTCCCTCCTTGTCCTGATCGGAAATACTGTTTTCCTCGAAGATTCATTAGAAATCTCCTGTTAATAAAGAGAGTGGGCTTGGCGCTCTGTTACGGGAATGGGGTTCATCCCCTGACTCCGTCTGTTCCATGAACTTGGGTCTACGTGGAGGGTCGTCTCCTTTCTGTGGGAGGACATGCGGGTGTGTGTTCTCTTCCAGATGCTGCGTGAACCTCCGCAAAGCACGTTCCTGCCTTTTTTTTTTTTTTAAACTTCCCGCTAGGCCTGCAGCCATTTCTTCACCATCAGTTCCTACTGTTAACGGTTCATCATTTTTACTGTTACTGTTGGCTCTTTAATGTGTAAAAACCAATTCATGGGTTTATTAATTACTTCTCACACTTACTGTCTCTAAATAAACAATTTCTGCCTTCATCTTTTTAAATTCTTTTGTTCTGCTTGCCTTAGTGTTTTTTTTCTTATTGTTTTCTAATTTCTTGAGTTGCGTAATTAAATAACGCATTTCCATTCACGCTTGCTAATTGATATACATATTTCTGGCAGAAAAATCCCTCTGAATGCTTTTAGTCCTATGCTCTGGATTCTGGCATTTCGTGTTTCAATTTTCCTCCTGATGAGATGTTTTGCTTTTCAGTATTGAGGTTTCGGTTTACTCTTTTTTTTTTTTTAATGCTTATTTATTTTGAGAGAGAGAGAGACAGAGCGCAATCAGGGAAGGGCAGAGAGAGAGGGGGAGACACAAAATCCGAAGCAGGCTCCAGGCTCTGAGCTGTCAGCACAGGGCCTGATGCGGGGCTCGAACTCACGAACCACAGGTTCATGACCTGAGCTGAAGTCGGACACGTAACCTACTGAGCCACCCAGGCACCCCTTGATTTACTCTTTGATCAACGTGTTGTTAAATAGAAATTTCTTAAATTTCCTTCTGGAAGGCTTTTATAATTGGTTTGACATTCCAATTTCATTTTTGTTTTGTTTTTTTTTAATTTCTAAGTTTTTCTCCTATGTAGCATTTCTTTGGGTTTTTAGTGACGTTTTCTTGTAGCCTAACAAAAGGTCCATTTTTAAGGGTTGTTCCATGGACACTTGAAAAAGTTAGCCTATCTTCTGTTTCCACAGCATATGATTAGACATGTGAAAAATATCCATTGATTGATTGATTACATTGGTTGGGTCTTCTGTATTGTGATGTAGTCTGTCTACTTTTATCTCTTATGAAACGAGACACGTATAAAGGGCCACCACTGGAGTGTCCCCATGTGTCTGTGCCCTCTTTCGTTCTTCATAAATGCTGATTCCAGGGTGTTTGGAGCATAAATCTTAGGTTTGTTCTGGCTTAAGTTCAAGTCCTGGCTCTATCACCTATTAAGAGTCTGGCCTTGATTGAGTTCCTCTGTTTGGCTGAGCTGCCTTGTCTGGAAGATGGGCTGATGATTCACGTCCTGCCGAGTCTTAACCCAATTTAGGGGGAGAGCCTGTGATGTGCTAGCCCCACAGTAGATGCTGCTGTGCTTTTAACTGCGGCTGCCTGCTCATAAGCGCACCTGGCTGGCGAGCACAGTGGTTAGGGCTCGTGGTGACCTGTGCTCTCCGGCGCGATTCTAATGGGTTCGCGACTTCCTTGGAAGTTGTTTGTGTTGGTCCTTCCACTGCAGGCACCACTACTGTCACTCGAGCTACTGAAATCGCGTTACCCCTCTCCCGGTGGCTGCTCGGGACCCCCATCGTGCCCGTTACTGCGTCTGCTGTGGTTCTCGGTGACGCTGCAGCGACTCTACTGGCTGCTCCTTGTACCGCAACGGCGTCTCCCAGGGCAGCTGCTTCTCTTGCCGCTGCTACTGCGTAATCACTGGCGCGTTGGTACTGTTTTTTAGATTTATTTCGAGAGAGAGAGAGAGAGAGAGAACATGAGCAGGGGGAGGGGCAGAGAGAGAGAGAGGGAGGGAGGGAGGGAGAATCCTAGGCAGGCTCTGCACCGCCAGCGCAGAGACTGATGCAGGACTTGATTTCACGAACCGTGAGCCGGTGGCCCGCGCCAAAATCAAGAGCCGAGCGCCAAATCAATCGCGCCAAAATCAATCGACTGAGCCACCCAGGTGCCCTGATGCATTGCAATGACTTATGAGCCTCTTGGTGTAAAAGGAGGTGGGACTGGATGCAGAGGGTCAAGGCATCCTTCCGGCTTTTCCACGTACCCGCCTTCCTCACCTCACAGACGTCCTCACAGAGGGTGTCACCGCCTGCAAGGCGCCCCCGCAGACTTGCCGCGACAGGTGAATGAGACAGCATCTCTGGAGGGTCTGCGAAGCTCGGGGGTGGTAGAGGTGGCCTCAGAGATTATGAAGCCTCGGCTTCTCCCTTGCTTTGCTTAGAGAGAGACAGGGAGCAACAGAGAGACAGAGGGAGAGCGGAGGTTAACATGAGCCAAAGATACAGGACCGAGCGCCTCAATTCCCGTGTCTGGTTTCAGATGAAATACCACTCGTGCAGGGAGAGGATCGTGCGGGGCTGGCAGTTCTGGAGGCCAGCCGATTCTGCGCCGTTCCTGGAGGAAGAGAGTAGGTAGGTGGAGGCCACAATGTGTCCCTCTGTCCTGGGGGTATTGAGTCTCCAGTTTCCAGTATTATGGCCAAGCTAAAGCTATGGACCCGTAGATACAATGATCTACTTTAGGTTTCAAGATTTGTTATCTCCTAAGTGAGACCAAGGAGATGGCTTTTGCAAAGGTCTCCAGGGAGGGGGGTGCGTATACCAGAATGCGACGTCTACAGGAAGGAACCCAGTGTGGTTTTCATTAGGGCTTTAAGGTCTGAAGTCACTGAGGAGCCTGTTGCTTTCCCAAGGAAAGATGCGGTTAGAGTCCCCTTCCCCTTCCAGATTGCAGGACCTCGTGGCCCCGTGTCCGTCCGCCGTAGCTCACTGGGGGCCAGAGGTGACTTCAGAAGGGAGTAGGGCCTCCGATGCTGGCCTCCGCTCCTGTTCACAGGGCTGCCTCCTCTGAGTTTCCACGCCTGGCTAAATGCGATCACGCCAAGGTGTATGCAACAGTGAAGGCACATATTACATGCTCAGTGGATGTTGTTATAACAAAGATCATCATCTCTTCTCTGCAGGGAACGTGGCTATAAAAGGGAGTGACCACGTGCCTGCATGTTTTAGGCACTTGGGGAACGTTACTCTTTTCTCTTAGATGTTCTGTCGCGACAGACAAGGATTGAGCATGAGAATAGAAGGTGACGTTTGCAGGGCTGACAAGAAGTGACCAGAACCTTAGAATTTTGGAGGAGTAATGAGGAGACAGAGGTGGGCAGCTCTCATTTAGGTGCCCACACATGTGTGCGCGTGCATGAACCGCTCACGCACAACACGGAGGCTGTGATGTTGAATGTGCCAGGAGTTGGCTCAGATGTGAGGCACGCTGGAGAGGCTGTGCCCTCACTCAGATGCAGGGGCTGATCCGGAGGCTGGGCCTGGACAGAGGTGCCTCACCTGAGGGGTCCAGTAGGTGACTCTTCTTCATACATGGAAGTGACGGAAGGCAGTGCATTTCAGAGAAGCCCGACGGATTTCTCTAGGTTCCCGGCAGTTGGAGGGAGGGTACCCTCACTGGGGTAGGAGGCAAGGGGAGCTGAGAGCTAAATGATGAAGCAGCAGGTGGGAGAACCACCCTGAAGAATTTCTCAGCTCAGGCATGTATTGCCAAAACCAGGTTTTTATCAGAAGCCCGAGCATCTTACGGGGTTGGGGGTCACTACCTTGTGACCGGTGTGGACGGAGCTGGGAGGCCACACACACCTTTGTCGGGGAAGGAGCCTCCCTGCTGCATGTCTGGGGAGACAGACTGCTGAAAACCTTGTTGGGTCGGGGCACCTGGGCTGCCCAGTCACCCTGTGCAGAGGGACAAGTCTCAGCTGTGGTTGGGATGGCGTGGGCACCTTTGTCCCAGCCAGGGACTCTCCAGGTCAGTAAGGGCGTCTCCGGATGACTGGCCAAGAAAGCAAGTGCTAGCGGGTGAGGGGTCCACTGTGAACTGAGACCAAATGCAAAGGGGTCTGATGAGGTGACAGATAAGGGATACTTTATTGTGGCTTTTATGATCATTGGTCATTTACAGATCTTCCCCGGGGCTCACCTGCTTTGAAACATAGTGTTTCTACAACACAGGCATCTACGAGTTGGCTTTTCAGCTGTCATAATATTTGATCATTAAATTCCACAGATGAGGAACTCGACCTTTGAGATAAGTAATTTTCCCAGGTTTATGCAGCGTGAGAGGTGGAAAACGTGACCGGCCTCAGAGCTGGTGCTTTATCTCTTGGCCTGAGTGTCCTAAACTCATCTGGGTTCTCAGAAGTCAGAATGGGTTGGTTGGTTCCGTCCTGAAGGTCATTTATGGCGATGTGTGCATTCAACCGTTGCCTGCAGGCAGCCTCTGGTGCTGTGTGGGTGTGTGCTTGTGAGTATGGGATGTTCACCCGAGCCTGCATCAGATTCCATCTAAGCCAACCAGGGGCCCTTCCCACCGGGTGTCACCAAATACCCAGCAAGGCCATTTGGCTGTTTTATAGCACACGTGAGTGAGGCCGGGCTGGGTTCTGTCGTATGATGAGGCATAATTCCCTCTTGTGAAGCCCCAGAAACGTCTGTTTCTCTTCAGCCTGTTTAAAGGTTTTGCTTTATGAGATATTGGTTAATGATCACAAAGTAATAATCATTTGCCATTAAAACCGGGTGCTCGTCCCTGCACTTGACGCTGGTGTCTGGGGCCAGTGGGAGAAGAGCTGAGTCCGTACGCGGTGCGTAGGCGTGGATGCAAGAAGGCTGCAAGCCCCAAGTGGGCAGAGCATCCACCTGAGGCCCCCTGAGCTTGCGCTTGGTGCTCTCTTACTACCACCGGTCCTGTTGGCCCAAGACCTTATCATTTCCTTGGGTGGGGGCTCTTCCCAGCCCTGTGGATGCCCTGTCCAAATGCAGGAAGGGCCCCGCACGCTGGAGGTAGCCTGGTGGGCCTGCACTGTCGCCCCGATCTTCCTTAGAAAAATACAATCGACTGCCTCGAAAAACGCCCAAAAACAGATGCCAGGGAAACTGGCGACCGCTCACTGCGCGTGCCTGATTCTCCAGGAGCGGTGAACCCGACTTTACTCGAGCAAAAGGCGCTGGGAGGAGACGTGTAGCTAGACTGCAGCCACGAGCAGCACCACCACCAAGCCCTTGGGCTCCAGAACGCGATTTTGTGCTACAGGGCCTTCTCGATGCCTGGAATGTTGCCCCAGCAATGCTACAGCTGTTGGCCATGAGGGCCACTAGTTGGCCTCCTCGTGTTGGGGTCCACGTCAGAGATTTTATAGGAAGCATGGGACAGAAATGTAAGAAGCCACGATTCTTTATCTGCTCAACCAAAGTTCAGTTCGGTTCCCTCAGCGTGTCCAGAAGCAAAAGTACGAAACAAGGCTTCTCCTTCCCCTGGATTGCGCCTTAGAACCTGGGAGCCTGGGAGCCCACCCACACCAAGGTCATATCCCAGAGAATTAAGTCAGAACCCTCGGGGCTGAGACGTAGGCAGCAGTGGTTTCTCTTGGGCTCTTGATCGCATCGATGTGCAGCCTCTCTTGAGAACCACTAGTGGGCCCGGGCTTAGAGAAGACAACAGGTGTGTTTGTTATATTAGAGAAACCAATCTTACTCCATTCTGAAACAGCCAAGTTATTTATTTTTCAATAGCTCCGTCTGGCTCTAGAGTGTTATTTTTGGATCCTCAACATTCAGCAGTCAATAAAAATGCCTTGAACTTGAGGGCTACAGAGCACTCCGTGATGTTCCATTTCAGATACTCGCTCTCCATTTATTCAATAATGACTGCCCGGGTTTTACTCAGCGCTAGGCGTTGTGCTGGACACAAAGATACAGCCGACCTCTGCGTGAGAAGTCATAATCCAGTGTGCGAGAGAAACACGTAAGCCAACGACTCCAGTCCGGTGTCAGTGAAGGGAAACCCACTTTATAGCAAGGGTCTCAGTGAAGACAGGGTCCATCCCGGCGCTATCAGACGTATGCAGATCCCCAGATTCCAACGATAACAGCTGCTTAGGGCAAGACCACTGGTCTGGACGGCTCTGCTCGTTCTCGCCAAACATTAGAGCAACGCCTCTGTACTTGGGCTTTAAGACATGTTTCACAGCACCTTCTGTTGGAAACTTCACGCACCTGGCCCAGGGCCACACTCTGCATTTAAATGAAAGTCCACAGCTCTGGGTGGTAGGTCACTATAAATGTATTTCACTAATCGGAGATGTTGGGTTTTTAGTTATTTTTCCCTTCCTGGCTACCAGCCTCTCTCAGGGGGCTGCTTTAGGTGAAACACTCCTCTTCCATTGCCCACACTATAGAGCTCCAGACTCATTCCAGCCTCCTGTTTGAAGGGGCGGGGTTGGTGCAAGGTACTAACTCAAGACCAGGTCCCTGGAAGAACATTAGCTGAATGAGCTGGGCTGCAGACCCAACCCACCCCCACCCCCCCGCCCCGCCCCCGCAGGTGTGTGGGCGAGGCCTTTCCCACCTATGAGTAGACTCCAGCTCCCGCCAGCCGATGCGTAGCGACCAGGAGGATTTTCTCCCACCAAAATACACCGTTAATCCTTGCTGCCTCCTCACACTCCATATCTACTTCCCCAAATCCACATATTTGTGCAACAATTTCCAAGCCTTGGGTCCTGCAAAACTCCTTTGCACATCAGACGTTTAAGTCTGTTCACTTATCCCAGTGAGTTCGTCTCTTCCTTTGACATTCTCTTGGTGAACAGGGGACTCGGGGGAGCCTTTAGTCATGACTCCTGCCCACAGGTCCATATCAGGGACTGTATCACTTATGCTGTATGTTGGGCACATCATTATTTTATGTAAATTAAGAGGTTACGTAAAGAGTAAGGGTACTTATTGGGAGAATGAGTTCTACTTCCTGCTCTCCCTCAAAGGTATTTCCTGAGGTGGGGTGGGCTGTTTGGAATCCCAAGGCCTTGATTTGCTCCCATGTAAGATGAGAGGCTGGGGTTCTGTCCCAGTCCTAATTTGAGCTTTTGGTGTGAGACCATAAAAAAAGAAGGAAAAAAAAAAAATCTAAGTCTCAGTTAAAGACAACTGAAACACCAGCAATTCAAAGGCTTATCCAGAAAGCTTGTAAGGGAGTTTTGGATCACGCTAGATCTTTTTTTAAAAAAACAGCCCTCTGCCCCAAGTGATAAGCATCTCTTGACCAGTCAGTCCATCTGGGCATGCCACTCAAAGCTTCTTACCCTTTTATCTCCCAAATATCCCGTGGCGAGTCAGTGTAGAAGTCTGTGTCACAAGTGCAGTTCCCAGTGGGTGCACACTCTGTGTGACGGCTGTCTTCCTGCCTTTCGCAGACCCGATGGTGGGAAACTCCAAGGCCGGACATTCCTAACGGCCTCTGCACACAGCGCTCGCTGCCTTCTGTGCCCAGCATGTCCGCTTCCCGACAGTTGTAGGTGACAGACACGTGCACCAGTGGAGTGGCTAGGGAACGTCGCTAGGTGTGTGTGTGCTTTAAGGAAGAAGAAAAAAAAAAACAAAGGAGGCAGAGGAGTTGGGCTTTTTCTCTTTAGCTTTTGTGGCTGGCCGCTTCCTGCTTCATAAATCTGGGGTGGGAGGCAGGGGAGTTGGCGAGCCTCGCCCCGCGTCCCCAGCCTGTGGGAGGGGCGTCAGGGCGGCACCTCTCTGACCAGCTGCCCGGTCCATCTGCAGCTGGGATCCGCTCCGTGATCTACCGCCACAGCGCTGCGCAGGGGGCCTTCAGTGCTGCTTCATGGCAGCTGGTGTGAATGGGAGTGGAAAAATAAACCCTTTTCTTCCCCAACATCAGGAAAAAATGCTCCCAAAGACAGACAGACAGACACACACACACACACACACACACACACACACACACACACACACACCCACCCACCCCTCAACCCTTCCTGGTTGCAGTTCTCAGCCTGTGATCTGAGCCCCTGGGTTGGGGTTTTTACTTTTGAAGGTCTGTTTTTGCTTGGAAGCAGATTGAACCCCCAGTGATGTATCAAGGTCATTGGCATCCAAGTTTCCAGCCTCCAAGGGAGCTAGGAGGAAAAACCCAGGAAAAAGGACTGGTCTTGAATTAAGAGGAAAAACATGTCCATTTCCATTCCCGTTGGATTTTAGTTTCAAAACACATACCATAAAATGACAGATTGCAAGCAGCTATTTTCCAAGCCAGTGGAAACTCTGTGTTTTACTGGACTAGCTTGGTAATGCAGGGGACTGAATATGGACCGTGGGTCTGTGTGCTTTTAACTCCGCGCCCGTGCCCACACCCAGTACCCAGCAGTCCCCGGAATCTTGTGCAAATGCCCCTTCGTTCAAATGGGCTCTACTCCTCTCTGAAAGTACCCTGCCTCAGTTAGCACAGGATCGTGATAGGAACTGAGTGAAACAACACGCATGCGTTTTTTTCTTCCACTTGGCAGGTATTTTTAATAGTTACTAATAAATCCAAGCACTCTTTAGTCTTTGGTTAAGAAAAACCCAAAGCCCTGGGGCACCTGGGTAGCTCATTCGGTTAAGCATCTGACTTTGGCTTAGGTCATGATCTCTCGATTCCTGAGTTCGAGCCCCATATCGGGTTCTCTGCTGTCAGTGCAGAGTCTGGAGCCTGCGTCCCACTCTGTGTCTCCCTCTCTCTCTGCCCCTTGCCCACTTCTGCTTTGTCTCTCTTCCTCTCTCAAAACTAAATAAACATTAAACATTAAAAAAAAAGAAAAAAAGAAAAACCCGAAGCCCTGAAAGGGCTCAGAGCCCACAGAGGGAAATGGAAGTAAGTGCATTAGAGTAGTGGGTGTTAAGGCAGGTATTTTCAGAGGACCCTGTGGGGTGCAAAGGAGGAAGTTACCAAGCCTGCCACTGGGGAGAGGCGTCAGCAAAGGAGTGGGGCATTTTGGTTAGAACTGCCAATTCACACGGCCCAGAGTAAAGGCCACCATCTTCAGGATGCCCCTTCTGTCATTTCAGCCTAAAGTGATTTTTGCTTCTTCTGGGCTCCAATAGTTTAGTTTCTAAAACTTGTTTTTACTAGTTCCGAATGGATATCGAATTTCTATCCCTAGACATCACGGGGGCGAGGACGGTGATGATACACCTTGTATTCCTACTCATACTTGGCAGGATAGATAGATAGCACATGTTTCTTCTTTGCCTTGAATGGAGAGCTGGGCAGGAGTCAGCCTCGCTCAAGTTCATGCTAAGATCTGTGCGCCTTTGGCCTTCATTCCGTGCCAGGCCCTGGCCGGCTCAGGTCCAGTGTGGACAGATCGGAGGTGGGGGGTGAGTTCGTTGCCTGCAAAGCATCCTCAGGAAAGCTGGCCTCCTGATGAAGTTAGTATCTGTAAAGGTCCTTTATCCTGCTGCTGTGATGTGGGGGAAGGTTAGCACTAGTTGAAAGAGAGCGTGCTAACAGGAATCAAGAGAACAAGGTCTAAAGAGAGCTATAGTTGAGGAAACCTGGATTGGCGTGATAAAATATACCGTATTAGAAAGGTCACGGTCCATGGGCTTCCTTATTCTGCCACTGTGGATATGTGACCCGGTGTCTCTAAGCTTTGCTTTCTTCATCTTTAATTGGCACTTGTGAACTACATTTTAATAGTGAGGAATTAATGATATATATACACACACACACACACACACACATGCATATACATATACACATGAGAATGCTTCACAAATTACTGTCATATAGAAAAAAAAAACTGGATTAGGACTCACATAAAGACAATTATAGAAAGGGAGCCCATGCATTTCTCTTTAAAATCACAGTAACAAATGTGTATGGTTTAGAAAATTCAGAGTAATAAAAGCTTAAGGAAAACCTGTAGACTCTATGACGCTCTTCCTTAGGCCCCAGTCTGCTGCTTCAAACCCCTTGCTGTTTCTTCTGGTGTAGAACTTCAGATTTCTAATAATACATACTTACTCTATTTTTAAAAGAAATTAAGCACATCCTCTGTTGACTTACACTGTGGAAGGTGAAGGTTCTTATAGCACACCACGTGTTCACTGCACCTATATTTTATTAAAATTGATTTTTTTCTATCCACCTGCTAATAATTCTTTCTGAAAAGGTATTTAAAGTGCCACTAAATACCATCCAATACTTAGGATATATATGGGTCCCGTTGCGTTATTGCTGTTAAGACATCCTGAGACCTCCCATCCTCAGGCTCCAACACGGGCTGTTCCATGGTGAGCCTGTGGTTCAGCTGTCACCCTGGCACTTGCCTTCACAAGTTTCTGGGAAACCCACTTTTTGCCACACCTCATTTGGTTTGCCTTCTTTCTAAACTTCATGACTTTCTCTTTTCTTGGAAATTTCCTTTTTCACTTGTTGGAGCACATTCTCCAGTAGCTTTCTGAGAAAAAAAAATGTGCATAAGATGTTAATCTGGTGGGAGACTGCATGTAAAAATACAATTATTTGGAGCGAAGATTTTGTTTTGGTTAGATAAACAGTACTAGATCAGAAATTATGTTAATCTCTGAACATTGGATTCTGCAGATAATTATTTCATTGAGTTGTAGCAATTGTTGTGATGAATCCCATCTGAGTCCTTATCTTTAAAGATGTGTTTCTTAGCCCTGAAGCTTTAACTCTCTTTTCCTTATGCTTGGTATTCTGAAAGTTTGCCATGATGTTTCTTGCTACAGGTATTTTATTCGTTTATTTATTTAGTGGGTCACTTTATTAGTTTCTTGTGGCCACAACAATCACCACTAACTGGGTGGCTGGAAACAAAACAAATGTACCCTCTCAAGTTCCAGGAGCTGATAGTTTGAAATCGGTTTCCCTGGGCTGGGATCGAGATATTGGCAGGGCCAACATCCTGCCTGCAGAGGGTCTAGGAGAGAACTTTCTCCCTGCCTCTTCCAGTTTCTGGTGGCTGCTAGTGCTTCTTGGTTTGAGGCTGCACTACTCCCTCTCTGCCTCTGTGGCCACAGTGCCTTCTCTCCTGCATGTGTCAAATCTCCTCTGCCTCTCTCTTATAGATATACAAGTGGTTGCATTTAGAGCCCACTTGGATAATCCAGGATACTCCCCCCCAGGTCAAGACCCTTAACTTAATAACATTTTCAAAGACATTCACAGGATTTAGGGGTTAGGGCATACACATTGTCTGGGGGCTGTTATCCAGCTGGCCATGGTCACTCAGTAGGAACTAAAGTCCTTTGGTCCTTCCTTCCTTCCTTCCTTCCTTCCTTCCTTCCTTCCTTCCTTCCTTCCTTCCCTCCTCTCTTTCTTAATTAAAGTATATTTGACACGTTACATTGGTTTTAGGTGTACAACATAGTGATTTAACAAGTCTACATTTATGCTGTGCTCACCACAATGCATCTGTCACCATACAATTCTATTACAGTACCATTGACCATATTCTCTATGCTGTGCCTTTCATCTCTGTGACTTATTCCTTCCATAACTGGAAGCCTGTACCTCCCACTCACCTTCACCCATTTTGTCCATCCCCCAACCCCCTCCCCTCTGGCAACCACCAGTTCGTTCTCTGTATTTTTCAGTCTGTTTCTGCTTTGTTAGTTTACCTGTTTTTTTAGATTTCACATACAAGTGAAATCATATGCTGCTTGTCTTTCTCTGTCTGGCTTATTTCACTTAGGATAGTACCCTCTGGGTCCTTCCATGTTGTCACAGATGGTTAGATCTCATTCTTTTTTATGGTTGAGTAATATTCCATTGTCTGTATAAACCACATCTTCTTTATCCATTCATCTGTTGATGGACACTTAGGTTGCTTCCACATTTTGCTATTGTGGATAATACTGCAATGAACATAGGGCTGCATGTTGCCTTTGGAGTTAGCGCTTTCATTTTCTTTGGGTAAATACCCAGTAGAGGAATTACTGGATTGTATAGTTTTCCTATTTTTAATATTTTGAGCAAACTCCATACTGTTTTCTACCATGGCTGTGCCAGTTTTCATTCCCACCAACAGTGCACGAGGATTCTTTTTTTTTCCACATGCTCATCAACATATGTTATTTCTTGGCTTTTTTTTTTTTAAACATTTATTTATTTTTGGGACAGAGAGAGACAGAGCATGAACGGGGGAGGGGCAGAGAGAGAAGGAGACACAGAATCAGAAGCAGGCTCCAGGCTCTGAGCCATCAGCCCAGAGCCCAACGCGGGGCTTGAACTCACAAACCGCGAGATTGTGACCTGAGCTGAAGTCGGACGCTTAACCGACCGAGCCACCCAGGCGCCCCTCTTGGCTTTTTAATACTAGCCATTCTAACAGGCATAAGTGATATCTCATGGTCATTTTGATTTGCATCTCCCTGATGATGAGTGATATTGAGCATATTTTTGTTTGTCTGTTGGCCATTGAAGTCCTTTCATTCCAAGACATTTTCCTTCATTATTTATTTAACTATTCTTCCCTTCCATTTATTCCATGCTTTCTGGCACTCCTGTGATTGAGACCTTTGATTTCCCTGATGAACCCTCTTAATGTCTTACATCCTATTTTCCATTTCCTATCATTTTTATTCCAGTTTCCAAGAGATTTTCTAAAATGTAGCTTCTAGCCCTTTAGCGTGTTTTTAATTTTACAGATTTTAGTTTTAATATCTAAGAATTCTATTGTTCTCTGATTGTTCATACTTAACAGCATTCTGCCCATGGTTTGTTGATGTAATGTCTTATCTCTCTGAAGACTTTAATTAAATATATTTTTACAGTTTCCTTCTTCTCAATGCAGTGCCTCAGTTTCCCTCCTTTTTCTTGTTCTTCAGCTTTGATTTGTCTTTCCTGCTAGAGGCTTTCCTTGGATCTCTACTGTTCTTGGTTTTTAGCTTGGATGCAAGAGTCAAGTACATAAAAGGTGATGGGAAGGTGTGTGTGTGTGTGTGTGTGTGTGTGTGGCTTAGGGATTGGTAAGCTTCACTTAGGGTGATTGGTGTTTGGGATGGATGTTGCTGTGTACCTGTCTGTTCTCTCAGGCTCCCCCATTCTCCACAGATCTATTCTCTATCTCTTGCTCAGGGTGTGCTACGAGCCAAGGAGAGGAAGTTCGGAGGACATCCTCTTCATTATGGTGGCTTCGTTCCCTCTGGTCTTCAGCCTCATACTTTACCTTCTGTCCCTTTTTCACTCCTGTCTGGAGACTACGGTTGGGTTTCTCCCTGAAACACACACCCAGTGTCCCACCCAGATGGTGGGTGTTGCTGCCTCACTGCCCCGGGGTGGGGAGGCATCTGGTCTAGCTCTTTGTATGGGCATCTAACCGATTCTACTGTTTTAGCCTCTCTTCTTACTCCTGCTTCTAGAAGTAAGTGGAACCTTCATTTCCTGAGATTTTCTGTGGCCTGTGTATTAATAAGCGATTGAATTTTAAATACAATGATTTAATTTTTTTTGTTTGGATAAACAACAGACATTGAGCACATACATTGTCCCAGTTAGCATGTGAAGCATGATCTGGGGAATGTGAATGTTTTGATGTGGTAAATTACCCATGGAGGAGACATGTAGGGGATTATTAAAAACTGAGTTGAGAAAGGTCAGGAAAAGCTGATCAAAAAATCCCTGTATGCTGGACCTTTGAGGTTGAATTCATTTTGTGGGCTGTGAGGCACCTACGAAGGGTTTGAAACACAGAAGCAATATGTCTAGCAGCGAGTTCAAAAAGGCACGCTCACCAAATCCTTGTCTCTCTTCAATGATTTCTGTGGCTTTTTTCTCTTGTATTCTCCTTTTCTTCTTTCATGGTCTTTCTGATAATAAACACTTTCATTATAAATATCCCAAGTGGATTTCCTTTCTTTGGGTTTGACATATCTAAGTATCAAGTCATCCTATAACTAATTTACTATTCTTGCCTTTTCTTTTTCTTTGTTCCTTTCTTTTCCTTCCTTCCTTCCTTCCTTCCTTCCTTCCTTCCTTCCTTCCTTCCTTCCTTCTCTTTTCTCTTTCTTTCTTTCTTTCTTTCTTTCTTTTCCTTTCTTTCCTTCCTTCTTTCTCTTCTTTCTTTCTTTCTTTCTTTCTTTCTTGTTTTTATTGTTGTTGTTGTTACAAGCACAAATAGTTTGATTTGTTTGAGGGAGATTTTTTAATTATTATTAAAATAAACAGTTCACACCAGTAAAAAGAAATCAGTGCTTACAATAGCTGAAAATGGATAGACATAGAGATTTGGAACATCTCTGATAACTGAACAGGAGGGCAGCTTCAAGACTTGTGACTAAAGGTTGTCCAAGATTCCCATATTTTAAAGATTTGCAGGCAAGCTCAAAACCTGCTTAAAATAAGGAACTCGGGTCTCAAATGCCGCCTTGCACTTGTCCTGCATATGGATAGTGCTTATTTTGTAAATGTCATCCCAGGGAAGGTCAGAGCCACCCACCTGGTCCTCATCTTTACCAGCTGTAAAAAGAGAAAGCTGTAGAGAGGGAGCTTCCAAAAAACTTACATCTCTGGCCACGTACAAAAAACTAGGAAAGAAGCCACATGTGCTGAATACCTACTATGTGCAGGTCACTGTGCTGGGCACGTCCTCCTCCATTTATCGTACTTCCTGGAGCTGTAACGAGACACAGGTGGTTTTATGACCGTCTTCAGACGGCAAAACGGGCTTTGAGGTCAACAGGTCCAGGTCACAACGGTGGCTCGGGGGAGAGAGCAGTCTGCGCCCAGGGCTGTCTGGGGTCTCACAGCTGCCTTTTCAGGTTTCAAGAGAGTCGGACTGAATCATATGGTTTCTTCTCGTCACACACTGCCGAGAGAACGAACTCCAAATGCTACTGTGTGTTTGAAGGGGAAGCAGGGCTCTTTCGCGCCTCCTTGTCAGCGGTGACAGTCCGCCTTCCTCCAGTGTGGTGCAGAGGGTCAATTTAAATCCTCCGAAGTGCCAAGCGCCCCATCTGCTTCTCCATCTGAAATGGGAATATTTTGCTCTTTTTTTTTTTTTTTTTTAATCGCGATTTGGTCTTTCAGTGTTTTGTGCTGCAGCCTTCAGCCCAGATGCCAATAATGAGGAAACTGTATTAAGTGATAAGGGGGAAATCAGTGAAATTAAAATGAGCGAGAGAGGAAGATTGGCAATGGGAACTACAAAAAATGAAGTCTTGCTGTGATATCCCGTCCAGGTGTGATGGGGAACGACAGTGTGTCCCTAAGAGATTCCAGCAGTGCTGACAAAGCCCCCCACGGCTGGAGTGGGGGGGTCAAGACGGCCCCAAGAAGGTGTGCCAGAAACACCTTGAAGAGTCTGCCCACCGATGCAGCCGCGCTATGGTCCAGCTGCTGTGTATTAAGGATACTCACATTTCACGTGTGCTCGCCTGAGAGGGGAGCGTGGCAGTCACACACCGTACGTTGGGACCTGCAGATTGTTAGTTTCACATCCACGTGCAAAGCTTCAACTCTTCCGTTACAAGCAGTGTTTTGGAGAATCATAGAATTACGGAGTTTGAAGCCACCAATCGTTGAGGTCACAGGGGGTAGGGGTGGGGATCAGGGATACTGGGATGAGCACTGGTTCCGGAGTCACAGGACCCGTGTGTGCGGCTGGGCGACCTCCAGAATCTCCCGATCCCCAGCTGGAAAATGAAGCTGGGGATGGCGCCACGGAGTTCACTAGAGAGCGGGTGAGATGGCCGTGTATAGCACAGCATGCCAACGTAACAAGGTGTCAGTAACGCTCACCGCATCTGAATCTCTCATTTCATAGTTGGGGAAAGAGAAACCAAAGAAGTAAAATTATTATTTTCCTTTTTACTTTATAATCGCCATCGTTTAGCTCTTTGCACTAATTACAGCTTCTTCGTCTTTGCTGCCCCCCTTGATTCTCACAGTAAACCCACGAAGCAGGCTGAATGGTCCTCATCGTGCAGATGGGGATACAGACCCAGGAGACCTGGGGCTGGTGGTCCCTGTGGGGTATGGTGGGGACTGGAGATGAGGGCAAGGTGGCTTGCCCTGTGCTTGGCAAACTGGCCCATGGGGGAGTCTCTGGGCTGCCAAGGAGCCTTTTCAAGGCCGCTTTGGGGAAAAATGAGGACCCCTACCTTTTCCAATTTTCAAATTAGGCTTCCGTGCAGATTTTCTTTTGTATATGCAAAAGGGGTTAAGCTAATTTCTTCAAAACTTTGGAAACTCTTGAGTTATGCTCGGACTCCCTCATTTGATACATAGAGAACTATGACTCAGAGAGGTGAAGACACCCTGCTGAGGACGCACAGCCTCATCTGAGACCGCCCACTTCTACAAACCCGGAGATAACACTCTTGCTATCAAACCGAAACTCTTCCCTTTAGGTGTTAGGCACATTGATTTGATGGATCCCGTATGGAGGTCAAAATAAAAGCTGAGCTTTATATCCATGATGAGAAAATATTTTTGGAATACAAAAACAATCATTTCTAAAGTATTTATATAACTACGTAAGGAGCAGGTTGCTTTAAAATGTGCCTTGGGGCGCCTGGGTGGCTCAGTCAGTTGAGCGTCCAACTTGACTTGGGCTCAGGTGGTGATCTCACGTGTTCATGGGCTCAGGCCCCATGTTGGGCTCTGTGCTGACAGTGTGGAGCCTGATTTGGATTCCTTCCTTCTCTCTCTCTCTCTCTGCCTCTCCCTCACTCATGTGTGCACGCACGCGCGTGCCCTCTCTCTCTTTTTGTTGAGTATACGGTAAGAATTTGATAGACACTTCAAATGTTGCCTCACTTAAAAGTTAAGTCAGGCACCTGGCTGGCTCAGTAGGTCATGCATGTGACTCTTGACCTCAAGGTTGTGAGTTCAAGCTCCATGTTGAGCATGGAGCCTACTTGAAAAAAAAGTTAAGGCAAATTATAATCACTAATAATAGAATTATTCCCTAACATGAAAGGCAAGTGGAAAATGGGCATGGATAATAAATGTCTCTTGTTCTAATTTCTGGGGTTTTAAAAACTGGAGACTTGTGTCTTTGGACATGTAGGTCCTGTAAAGTGAAGGCAGGTGAGACTACGACAGTGTGCATTAGCTCAGGGCAGGGAAGACCAAACAAGGAGAATATCCCTCATCACCTGCTGTGCCCTGGAGTGTGGGAAATGGACCTTGGCCGTCCTTTCCTGGAGGGAGGTCTGTCAGCAGAAGCCGAAGGTAGGTCAGGGTCTTCCTGAAGGGAGGCTGGCTTGGCCTCCAGTGACAGAGACAGAGCACCCTGTCTCCTGGAGGAGGGCCCACCGATGGTGAAAATGGCTCTGAATCACAGGGTCCAAGGGCCATCTCAGAGCAGATCCCTGGCTGGCCGCTCTGTGTCAGGCCAGAGAGCTCTTTGATTTCTTTGTTTTCCATCTCAGGAGACATTTTCTTTCCTTGTTTCTCGTCTTCCTGTCCCTGGCCACTCCTTCAATGTTGCTTGTTAAGCGCGGCAGTGCCTACTGCCTGCAAAATGAACCCACTTATGCATCCAGATGTTGGAAATCTGAAAGCGGTCTTGGCCCCACGGAGAAATTTCCTCTGAGAAATCACCAACTCTGTCCTCAACAGCAGGTGTCACTCTTGCAGCGGAAAACGAGCCAGGGCCCTGGCCAGCCCAACAGATATTTTTACCCAAAGGAGAAAAGACCCAACGTGAGACACAAACTTGGCAAAGGAAACTCCGAAATGAATGTGGAGCCTCATAAAAGGCTATAAATTATCAGCATGTCTTTAAAGGCTGAGCTGTTGGCTTTGAGCTGATGAGCTCCCCAAGAGCCTCAAGGCCCAGGAAGGAGGCAGAAGGAAACAGGCACCGAACCCCTCCTCTCCTGACCACAGACCTCGGGAGCACCCCGCGCTCGAGTCCTAGATTCCTAATGACACCGTCAGCAAGAACTTGTGCAGTGGGACATGCAGAGTGTACTTGATTTGCCCAAGGACAGGCAGAGAGAAGGAAAGCAGCGCAGGCCCCACTCGCTGCTCCTTCCCCCACTCCTTCCGGTAGAGGCCACTAGGACAGCAGTGCACATGCCTGGACTTCTCCCAGCTGTTCGCCCACGCACGGAAATCCGTCAATGCTTCCGGCTGGGGGACTGCTTCCCAAGGGCCCTGGTGGTTGCCCCTCTCGTCACGATCCCTTTGCGCTGAAATGTGCTTTGCTGTTTGCAGATGTACTTGTTCATTTAAATCCAGGCATCGTGACATATAAATAAGAATTTACCGACCTTATGCACACGAGAAAGGCCTATTTCAGCACGGAGAACTTGGAGACACAGCTTAGCCCTTCGCCATGGATTTAGGTAGACTGTGTGCAGACCTCACAGACAGAAAAAACCAAAGAAATGAAGAAAAACTGGGAGAGATTGGGCTGGCACTGGATGGGTCCAGAGTGAGATCCATCGTCTTCCCCAGCAGGATCTCTGATCCCCAGGAGGCGGTGCTGGGGGCGGGCTGGGAGCTGCAGCCACCAGTTAGTTGAGTGGCTTATTCTTCCCGAGTCAAACTCAGGGCTCCAGGCCCTGAGCTGTCAGCACAGAGCCTGACGTGGGGCTCAAACCCACAAACCGTGAGATCATGACCTGGCCAAAGTTGAATGCTTAACCAACTGAGCCACCCAGGTGCCCTGCCCCTATTTTATTTTATTTAAAATTTTTATTTAAGTACGGTTAGCATATAGTATTATATTAGTTTCAGGTGTACTACTCAGTGATTCAACAATTCTCAGTGCTCATCACAACAGGTGCAGTCTTGACCCCTTTCACCTATGTCACTAGTTCATGTTGTAATTAAGAAATCATCCTTGCCATAGCTCTGTTGGATTCTTCTGTTTACCTCTGTTTCTCTCTTTTTAAAAGAAGTAACAGTTTCTATTTCAGAGAAGTTTTATTTCTGTAGAAAATTGGGCAAGTAGTCACAGGGTTCAGGTAGACCATCTATGCTCTGCCAGTTTCCCATTATTTTCAGTGGTCATTAGTGCTGTTTGCTACAACTGAGCCAATAGGCAACAGTATTTACTAAAGCCCACTGTTGACATTAGAGTTCATTCTTTGTGTTGTACATTCCATGGGTTTTGACAAATGCAGAATGTCATGTATATACCTGTACTTTGTCATAGAGAATAGTCTCACTGCTCTTAAAATTATCTGCCCCCCCCCTCAATTCATCCATAACCTGAGACTGATTTTAATTCTTGACCTGTAACTAGCTAATTGTGTGACTAAGTTGGTCATCTGATCTTCCCAAGCCCCGACTTTCAAATCTGTGAAATGAGATTTATAGTGTCGTATACTTTATGGGGTTGCTGTGAGGAATAAGGGAGAAGAGGAATATAAACGTACTGAGGATAGGGGCGCCTGGGTGGCTCAGTCGGTCAAGCATTCAATTCTTGGTTTCAGCTCAGGTCATGACCTCATGGTTCATGAGATCGAACCCCTCATTGGGCTCTGAGCTGACATCGCGGTGCATGCCTGGGATTCTTACTCTCTCCCTCTCTCTTTCTGCCACTCCCCGGCTTGTCTCTCTCTCTCTCTCAAAATAAATAAATAAACATTAAAAAAGTACTGAGCATAAATCTTTATGTATTGCAACCTTGCATTAGTAAGTATTTGTTAATAATAGATAAGTAGAGTAATACTTGGCTTTTCTTACATAAGTACTGACCTTTCTGGCGAGAAGCACCCTCAGACATGAGAGGAAAGAAGGGTGTTTGTCTCTTGCTGCACCGTGAGCGGTGCATAGGGTTGACAGAGGGCTTCATGCACTATCCTGAAGCTAGGTCCCACCTAAGTAGGAGAGAGTCTTGATCTTAATCCTCAGTGCCCATCAAGGGCACAGGAAGGAGAAGTGATGTCATAGGGGCTACATGTTTGCCTCAGTTCAGATAAGTCCCGAGTGGCCAGGGAAGCCTCCCCGGGTGATGTAGTTCATTTTGTAGCCCCTTAGCTCCAGACCCCAGTCTCACAGACCCCTGAGTCCACATCCCATTAATCTAAGCTGCTACCGCTGCTTAAATCCTGAATCAGTTTACCTAGTCCTTTGGTTGAGATCAGGGATTTAATTCCTGAACTCCAGAGTGGAATTTCTGTAATCACTCTGCATCATCTCTAGTCCCAGGATAGAGAAAGACATGAATTTTTCAACCTGCCCCATCAGAAAGATTCAAGAGAATCCATGCAGACTCTGCCCTCCCCTGGTGAGGTCACCAGTGGGGCTGACTGTCCTCCAGCCACTTCCCTGCAGTACTGTTGGGGCCAGTGCACAAAGGGCCATAATTTGAAGTAAACATCATAGGTGGTAGATACGAAAACCAGTATAGAAAGAGCTGGAGATGCCCCTTATATCTGGGGGCAGGACTCATTCTAAATGAGTCATGTTCTCCCCTTTTCTCCTTGTCTTCCTTCTCTTCTCTCGGATTTCTGTACCAGACTTAAGTTGGTTTAGAGTATGGGATCGGTGTAAATACAGGGGTAGAAGTAGGTCAGATCTCCACTTCTGTTTTAGAAGGGCAATGACCTTCCTTAACTAGCTCTGACTGTTTGGTCTGGAGCAGCCAGAGGGATGGACTTCCTTGGAAGTGATCGTCACATTTCATGTCCTAGGATGAGATGAAATGTCCCCAGATGTAGCCGCCACATGCAACAACGTGAACTCCCAAAATGCAGGTAGCCCAGAGCACCCAACCCAGCAGGGAAATCACAGCCCTGAACCTGAGTGCTCCCTGTCTGGGCTGCATTCTGGGGGTGGGGGCCTGTTTACTTCATCTGTTTTCCTCTACTTCTTATCAGAATTTTGACTGCAGTGGTACAAATTTCTAGCAGATCACATATCTGTTTCTAACAACACAATATCTGTTTCTATCAGAGATTCTTTAACTCAAAATATCTGAAAATCGTAAGAGAATTAGTTGAGAAGGGGCCAAGCCCACACTATGGAATGAGGAAAAAAGCCTCCCCATTTTATTTGACCTATTCTTGCACACCTTCAAGTACTGTCTGTATAGTGGTTCTAATATTAAGTTCCTCAGCCAAGTGTGATTGAGGTAATCATCTCTACGAAGGTCCGTCCTAGATTTATCATACTCTCTTAGCCACATTCCACTGGTCTCTGCTTCTGCAGGCACCTTGCTGTCTGATCCCATGTCAATACATGCTAGAACGCAACCTCCTTTATTATGTTCTTTCAGTGATTTTCAGAAAGTCCTTGACTTCTAGTTCCGGTTGCTTAAAATATCACCATAAATACCTATTCTTCTCAACTGTATTCCCCTAGGGGATTGCTTTCCTCCCTCTGCTTTGCCCACCTCAGCTAATGACTGGATAGAGTGGGGCAGGGGCGGGGGGGGGGGTGGACTCTGGCTCAAGTTTTGCCCACATGTCTTCCACCAAATGCCCCGACCTGTCCCATTAAAAACATTCTGTATTTCCTGTATTAAAAATCTTGGAAGAATTCTTCAAAGTCTGTCATTTGCTTATTTGTATTACTGTTTGCAGAATAACTTCTAGACTAAGTTCTGAAATGATAGGAGATCCATATCTTCCCATCTTTGGACATTAACCGTCTTGCAGATGTGGAGGTAGAAGCGGCTCAGGGCTTTAACATTTAACCAGTTCATGCATGTTGACAGACAACCAAGATAGGAGTCATTAATGGGCTGCCCCGTCTTCATGTGCTCCATCATGCCATCTAAACACCCATCATTTGCTGATTTTGAGGGACTGAAGCTGAAATCACAGCTTCCCACCTTACCTGTGAGCCTCACTTACAGGGGCTTTCAAAACCTGTGAGCTGCCCCAGCACCCGTGGCTCTTCCTGGCTCCCCCGGGGCCGCTGTCCTTGTAGAAGTTTGTCCTACCAAGGAAAAACTTTAGTTTGAGTGAGGGGAAATGTCTCTGCTTCAGCCCTACTGCTCTGTCTTCTGGAAAATGTGTGAATTTAATCAGAACCACCAACAATAAGTTTTGAAAGGATAATCAATAGCAGAAAATAAAAATAGGTAATTATTCCAAATTAAAGGACAACCAGGGAGCTGCTGGCTGCAGACCTTGTGCTTGCCTGTGCATTGTTCAGTCTGGAGAGCCGTAGGTGCCAAGAAGCTTGGGTGTCTTTTCCTAGGTCCCCTGTGAGGTGGGGATGCTGGGACACAGTCTGTTCCCTTGGCTCTACTATTCTGTGCTTCTGAGCTCAATTCTTGGGCTACATTCTTGGGTTCCTTCTGAGGTAAATGCTGGAAATTCAGAAGGGAGAGTGAGGCAGAACATGGAGAAACTTAGAAAGAAAAAAATTACAGAAATACTCTGTAAAAAAGGCTAGCATAAGGTCCAAATTTCCTCGTTTCATGCTGGATTTTGTATCTGTGTGGAACATAGCCTGAAAGGGATAGACTGTATTAGGACAAAAAAGAGCTACTGTTTTCCTGAATTGCTGAGACTGGCAATGATTAAATGGAATAAAAATATACAGCGTGGCAGAGGGTGAGAGGCCTGAGGTGTGCTCATACACAGCTTGTGTGAAAACAGTTTGTTGTTACCTTTCTGCACACGATATCGGAGGCTTTAAAAATGTTCATTGCTTTGACCCACTTCTAGATTTATACCAAGGAAGATTTTAGTCCAGTGCCAAGATACATATACACAAATGTTCATTAGAGTGTTTTTAAAAATAAAAACGACAAAAGTTAATCAACTGTAACGTTAATAATTTAAGGCTGCGTAGCAAATAATAGTATGAGTCCCGTGTGTTGGCATCCACAGCCACTGAGATGATCATGAACGTTACATGAACATTGTAAGGAACATATCATGAATGCAGTGAAATTGTTAATATGGAAGCCTGATAATCAATTACAGATAGCACATCCAGTGTGATTTCACTGTGTAATGTGAGTGTATATGTTCTAAACCTATAGGAAATAAAAAGACAAGTCCCCAACAGGCTATAAGGAGATTAAAAAAAGATTACCCCCTCCCTACCATCGGGTTAACATAAATCAAAGTAAGTTGGTATTAATACCCCCTTATCACTGAAGAGATTACACAGGACTTTTTCCTTTCCTGTTTTTTCTTCTCTGCATTTTCTTCTCTCTTGTTTTTAATTTTTTGTTAATGTTTATTTATTTTTGAAAGAGATAGAGACAGTGTGAGCTGGGGAAGTGCAGAGAGAGGAGACACTGAATCCGAAGCAGGCTCCAGGCTCTGAGCTGTCAGCGCAGGGCCTGATATGGGACTCCAACTCATGAACTGTGAGATCATGACCTGAGCTGAAGTCAACTCCTTAAACAACTGAGCCACTCACATGCTCCTCTTCTCTGCATTTTCTATTTTTCCATATAAGCATGCATTATTCGCATCCTAAAACAATGAAAGTTAAAATAAAAACAGGTAAAATGTCAACAGGAATTTGGATATTCTTTCCTTAAAAGAAGAAATCAACAGTGATGTGATTGGCCTTTGTTTTAAAAGTGAAAGCTTTATAAATTTAAGGTTTTTGTTTGTTTTGTTTTTTGTTTTTGTTTTTGTTTTTTTGTAGTTTAGGACCCTTTGAGTTTCTCCCAGTTCCTCCCAAGCTACAGTATGGAAATGCCAGCTGCCATCTGTTCAAGTATTGACCTAGATCATCAGGGAAGAAAATTTGTGCTCAGAAAAGAAATGCAGAAGAGAATTCAGAGACTGAAAATACCTTCAAAGCACAAAGCAAATTGTTCTTCCTTAGAGAAAACCTAGCTCAGGCTGCTGGCTCCTGTTCCCTCCAACCTTGACCTTACTTTTGTAATTCTTTCAACAAAGATACAGCGGAGAGCATAGATGTGTGGCCATATGGGTATCTTCAACCATCTTCTCTTATGATGAAGAAAACTGTCCTGTTTCTATGAAGTCACACGTGAAGATGTTCCTGTTCTTTTGGAACATGATTCAATATATGTAATAACTGCTTAGCCCTGGGTGTGAACTAATCAGAACGAACCCTGGTCGTTAAAGAAAAAAAGGGGCTGTGATTATATTTGCGTGCTGGCTGAATACCAGGGAAGCTCTAATGTAGTCACATACCTTCCAATTAAATGATTTGGAAGGGCATGTTGTTTTTGGTCTTTTACAAACGAGAATCTACAGTGTGTCACTTAGAATAGTGATCGGTTTCTACTCCTCTATCAAGTGGAACTTCTTCAGCTTGAGGATGATGGTCTGATTGAGTTAAGGGTGTCTTTGGATTCTGACAGAGGAGGCTTTGAACCTCAGTTGCAACCCTCATCAACTGCATATTCTTGGGCAAATGATTTAAACATTTAGGCTTAGTGTCGTAAATCACACAATGGGGGTAGAATTATTTCTCTTGCCCAACTGTAGCACCGCTGAGATAAAGTGTGCAAGATGCCTCTGTGTCCAGCAAGAATAGATACGTAGTCCATAGTAATTCTTCTTGTCAATGTCACTGATAAAACAAAGTTAAAATAAAGTCGGCTTTTTGATGAAATCCTGCTTCACTTGGAAGCAGTTTTTTTCATATGAAATCATCTAAAAAACACACAATTTCTGCAGCCAGTGCAAATATTAATTAGCAGTCTAGCAAGAAGCCGGTCACAATGCTGAATGTCAATGTGTTAAAATGTCTCCTAGTTTTACAAGACAGTAGCACCTTGCTAATTTGCCATTAAGGGGCCCCTGGAGCTGAGAGAAATGACAAAAATCTGTGTGAAGAAGAAATTCTCACTGACTAAATCAAGCTTCTTCAATTCTGTAAAAATGTGCTACTTTTGTTACTTTTGCTTTGGAGTTTTTCATGATAATCTTTACAATTGATGGGGTTTTCTGCAGATGAACATTTACCTCTTCAAATCAAGTTTGGCAAATTTTTTTTTTAAACCTTAAACGACAAAATCTTCTCATTGTGGACCTGAAACTAGAGACTTATCCAAATGTAAATCTCTCAAAATTTTGCAACTGGCTGTCCCTTCAAAATCAGCCCATTCTATTGCAGTAGCGTCAGGAAATGTCAACATTACTTGGTATTTCCATACACATATGAGGAAGTTTAAGGGTCGACCCAACAAGAAATATAGCATGATCCGTTTCAGATGGGGATTTTGTATTGAAAAAGCCAACGTTTTGAATTCAAAGAAGCCTGTATTTGATTTCTAATTCCAAACTGAGTGTGTGACCTTTGGCCACACAGGTAAAATGGGGACCATTTTTCCTACCTGAACAGGGCTCATAGAGAAGTACGTGGTGTTGTTCTAGAAGATTGGGCACTCCGTACGTGGTGGTAGGCAATTTCTCTGATCGTATTTATATTTGTCAAGTAAACATCGTTGGAAAGAAAAAAAAAATCCTCCTGTTCCAAATTCTATCCTCAATTCCAAACTTTTCGCCCCTCACAAATAGATTTGGAGGTCTCGGATATTTCCTGTAAGGACCCGGTAAAAACAGGGAGGCAGGTGCTTTCACAAGAGCGCCTCGGCAAGAAGTCGTTATTCCAGTGATTCGCACCATCTTCCCCAAGTGTCCTGGTGCACAAAACTCATCCAAAATGTGCCCTGCACAGGGAGGCTTTGCAGACTGAGGTTTCCTTCAGGGTGTCTGGCAGCTCCACAAGTGCGTGTCAATCCAGAGTCAAGACCCTGGAGGGCTGCCCAGGGTCTCACCATTAGCTCATTTTTGTCAACGGGGATCCTGCGTCTTGCAAGCAGAGTCCCCATTTTAGGCAGGAGGTCGGCCAAGGCAGTGGAGGCAATGTGGTGTTGTTTACATCAGCCTGAGCTGAGGAGCCGGGACCTGGGGTCCGTCTGGGGTCCACCTGCCATGGGCCGTAGAACCTGGGCGAGCGCACCTCCTCGAGGGTAGACCTCCGCGTCTACAAGGCCCATCCGAGGCCCCGCCCTGCACTCCGATCCTGTGTTTAGGAAGCGGATGTGCCCGAGTCTAGGTTTGCCCAAGAGTCCCTTACTCAATAAAGAAATGACAAAGAAACAACTAGTTACAGACACTACTGTATGAAAGCGATTTAGTGATTGGAAACGACATATTCTAACTGGGCTCATTTTCATGCTTTAGGAGTTAAGACTGGAAGGGGAGTCAACGGAGAGTTTTGCCCGTGTGCTGCATATATTTACAAACAAATTTTAGCAAATAATAAAATTCCTCAATTCAGACACTTAGGTTCCCTAACATTATTTCATATTCTTGTGTCGTAATTTAAGAAGCTTTGTTTGCCTTCCAAAGATTAATGCATAATTGTATGCATATAATAACGGGTCTCTACCTATAAACTTGTGGTGATAGAAAGCCACCACTCTTTGTCATGAAAAAGCCTTTAGCAGGTCAAGCTCTTGGTTCTAATGAAGTTATATTTACAACCCCGAGGTATAAACCATATCGTAACGTCCAACGCTTTTCCAGAGTGAATTTCCTGACTGGCCTTGACCTGAGATCTTTAACTCATTCAGTCTTCGTGAAAAATCTCTACGCTTGGGAGAGCAGTAACATTATTTCCATTTTACAGACGGAAAAACTGAGGCACGGAGGGATTAACTATCCTGTCCAAGGTCACAGAGCTTGTTAGTGGTAGAATCTGCTAGAGACCCCAAGCAGGGTGAGTTCAGTGTGTTTTTCACAAAAAGCAGAGTTACTTTGGCTAAAGCACCCAGGCTTGGGGGCCAAGAGCCACAGACACGTCACTGTAACTTCCTCCTCGGGACAGCAGTTCTCAGTGCAGACGCAGCGCAGCCCTCGGCCCTCCACCTTTCCTCTGCTCTCACTACACGACTCTGGTGTTTTTCTCCCGTCCTATTGCTTTAAGCAGCATCTATGCTCCCAAACGCTTATCTGAGTCCCTGCCCGGAACCCCAGGCTTCTACGACCACGTACCGGCTTGGTATCTCTTGGTCTCTTGGTGGATCACCGCTTTCATGTGTCCCCAGCTGAACTCCTGGTCCCTCCACCCTACGCACACATGGAGCTGCCTCCCCTCTCAGCAGGTGACAGCCCGACCCCGCACTCGCTCAGCTACACAGCATCTTCAGTCGCATCTACCTCCCACCGTTCATGTGCACAGTCCTCCTGGGTCATCTTCGGAATAAACCTCCCCATGTCCATTCCTCCGGCAGATCCAGACTGGCCTCACCGCGCCCCTGGATTATCACAGCTGCTCCAGATTTGCTCAGGCTCCTGTTGCCTTCCTAGCACGGTCCGTTCCTGACATGGGAATGGAGTGATCCTTTTATTTTTTTAATGTTGCATTTGTTTTTGGAAGAGTGAGGAGCAGAGGATCTGAAGCAGGCTGCAGGCTCCGTGCTGTCAGCAGAGAGCCTGATGTAGGGCCCGAACTCACAAACTGCTAGATCATGGCCTGAGCTGAAGTCAGGTACTCAGCCGACTCAGCCACCCAGGTGCCCTCAGAGTGATCCCTTTGTGGAAGTCCCATTATTTCAGGCCTCTGCCCACAACCTTCTGGTTGTGAGTCTCCAACTCACCCCAGGTAAGAGTTCCTTGACCTAACTGCCCTCCCCACCGGCTCTGCTCTGCTGGCCAGCTGGCCTCGCCTCTCCTCCCAGTGTCCTGGCGTCCTCCCTGTTCCTGTGACATGCCGAGCGGGCGCCCGCGCCAGGGTCCCTCCCTGCGGTTCCTTCTTTTGGATACTCTGCCATCGGATATTCTTATGGTTCCTTCCCTCCCTTCACGCCCCTACTGGATGCCTCCGTCCTACCGAGGCCCATCTTGGGACACTCTAGACAGAGTCACCCCCCTCCCTCACCAGTCCTGGAGATTCTTTCCCTCTTACCTTGCTTTGTTGTTGTTCACGACATTTCCTACCTCACGTGCTCCGTAATCCTGGTTATTACTGTCCGCCCCTCCTGCTCCATCCCTACCAGAACAGTCTCACGAGGACAGGCAGCGGCTTTATTTTTGTTGTGGTGGGACCTGGAGCGTCCACGGCAGTCAGGAAATAAGTACCTGTTGAAGGAGGGAATGAGCGAGTCTCCTAGGAACGTCCAGTTTTCACGGAGCACAGCCATCTGGGCTTGGCAGCAGGGACATCGGTGGCGTGAGCTGAAGTGTAAGGGACCGACTTCTGCGGGGCCGACTCCAGGTGCTAAGATCCAGGAATCGAAATGACACGTTCCCTCCCGTGTAGGGAAGGGGGTCAGTGGTGGGAAGAAGCTTCTGTGTGGTCCACACCAGGGTCAACATCCAGGGCAGCCCAGTCCGAGGTAGGATGCAGGAGGGGACGTCTATAGTAAAGGCATCAGAACGTTCGGTCTGCTTGGGGTGAAGGTGTGTGACTGGGCTCTAGAAGAGGGAGAAAAGAGCTGGGGAGGGCGTCAGGAGCCAGCATGCGAGACAGGAATGGCAGCGAGGTGGCCGGCGTGGCACGTCCCAGCACGGCTGGGTCCACCTGCAGAGTGTGGGTTCCGGAGCGCGGCTGGAAATCCTGGATCCACGTGGACTGGGTCCTGCTGCCACGTGCAGCCCCCACGGCGTCTTCCCCGGGGACTGGGATTGTGCAGGTGCTCTCTGGCAAGGCAGGGCTGACGCCTATCACTGCAGCCTAACCTTTCTGGAGGTTTCTCCAGCGTCTCTTTCTGGTACTTACCTTCTGTTCCTTTTGGTTGGTTTGTTTGTTGAAAGGAAGATTAAATTCACACCACTTGAAAATAAAATGAACGTGGAGATTGTTTTTACAAGGAGATAATGAGGCAAACAAACACCTCTGTCTCCTGCCCACCTCTCTCAGGTGGGTCTGCTGTCGGGATTCTCCTGGCAGCACAGCCTCGCTGCCGGGTGCACATCACGCTTGCTCGAATGCAAATTCTCTCATAAATCTTCGTGGCTCTGACAGCCCTCTCTTCTAAGAAGCCTGGTGTGTGAACTCCAGTTACCACCCAGCAGCTCTCTGCTACTACCGGCCGGTGGCCAATGGGACGTGTTCGTCCTTCCTATTGTGGCCCCAGATCACTCCACATTGACTTAGAGCCCAGGTCTCTGCTCTGCCCAGACCAGCAACCTAGCCGACATCTCCTCGTGGAGAGCTCCAAAGAAAGCATCTCATGGGACGCCTGGGTGGCTCTGTCAGTTGAGCGTGAGACTTCAGCCCAGGTCATGATCTCGCAGTCTGTGAGATCGAGCCCCACGTCGGGCTCTGTGCTGACAGCTCGGAGCCTGGAGCCTGGAGCCTGCTTCAGATTCTGTGTCTCCCTCTCTCTCTGCCCCTTCCCTGCTCGTGCTCTGTCTCTCTCTCAAAAATAAATAAATATTGAAAAAAAATTTACAAAGAAAGCATCTCACATTTCAAAACTGAAGTTTTAGCCCTTCAATCCTGGTTTATTTCAGTGAGTGATGCCAATATCCGTCCTGGGATATCGCGTTTGGGTAGGCAATTAGTGAATCTTGAAAACAACATCGAAGCGAGGGAGGCCTTATTCCCAAACAACGCGTGCAAGCCCGTGGACATAGTGTTAACACGACAGGTTCAATACTAAAACACAGAATGTCCCACTTCCCTACCACCTGGGTATAAGGGTAGTGGAAGATCCCCCACCTCCACTCTGCTGCCTTCCTGCTGTGCACATGTCAGTGCCTTACTGAGCATGGTTACTGGAGGGATCTGTTTCCAGCAGCATAAGGAACCATGGTCCCAGAATGACCTTCTCGATGAAAATGACAACTACAAAAATGCCATCACTTTACAATTTTTAGAGATATTTTTCTAGAAATACATATAAATCATCTTAAAAGTTTTTTCAATGTTTATTTATATTTGATAGAGATACAGAGACCGAGTGTGATCAGGGGAGGGGCAGAGAAGGAGACACAGAATCCAAAGCAGGCTCCAGGCTCTGAGCTGTCAGCACAGAGCCCAGCATGGGGCTCGAACTCACGGACTGTGAGATCATGACCTGAGCCGAAGTCGGACGCTCAACCAACTGAGCCACCCAGGTGCCCCTAAATCATCCTTTTAATTACATAACAAGCCCTTAGAAAATCCCTTGGGGACATCTCAGAGGTATGAGTGTAGAAGAGGAAACAAAAGAAGATGAGCAGACAAGAAGCTGTCACCTTGAGGACATTTGCTAACAGGGTGATTATGAGATTCAGTATTCAACCACCAAGCACCAGGCCACACGAAAACCACGTCCCAGCCATCATGGGAGGGCCAACGAATCTCCCGTCTTGGCTGTCACTTCACACGGCCTCGCTTTAGTGTAAGAGTAGTTAGAGTATCCTCACCCACACCTTGTAGTTAACTACAAGGAAAACTACCTGTCTCAAGCCTTTGTTCTAGATTGAAGGGGAAAGAAATCTTCCCTGAGAATCCAAAACAAGGTTGAAACTCACTTGGGTATAGAGATTGAATTCATACTCCTTGTGTAGTATGAAAAAGGTCGCTCAGGGTTAAGGATCTCCAGGTACCTGATGAAAGCAAGTACAAGTCCTCCGTGAAGGAGCTTACCTTGTTAAAAAGGTAGGTCCTTGGGACCCACTCCAGACCTTCTCAGTTAAAATCCGTAAACACATTTGCACACTGAAATCCCACAGATAAATTTCCAGTAAGTAGGAGCTCACAGTAAATCATGAAACATGCAAAGAACCAAGGAACCATGAACAAGTGTGAGCAGAAACAAGAAACAATAGAATTGCAAGACCAATGTGTCAGATATTGGCGTAATCAGACCAGATGCCTTATAACATTGCTTTTGAAAAATCTGTGTGTCATCTGGTAATATTTGGATTTGTTCAGATAAAACTCTTTTTTTAATGCTTATTTATTTATTTTTGAGAGACAGAAAGCACAAGTGGGGGAGGGGCAGAGAGAGGGAGAGAGAGAGAGAGAGAGAGAGAGAGACAGACAGACAGACAGACAGACAGACACAGAATCTGAAGCAGACTCCAGGCTCTGAAGAGAGTTGGATGCGGGGCTCAAACTCACGAACAGTGAAATCATGACCTGAGTTGAAGTGGGACGCTTAGCCGACTGAGCCACCCAGGTGCCCTTAAAAATGAAATTCTAACTCTGATGCTGGACGGCTGAGGCCCCAAGAGGAAGGGCCTCAAGGCCCTTGCCAAGAGGATTTTTGGCTTTGCACAAGAAAGAATTCAAGAGCAAGCCATTTAGAGAAAGAGACAGAGATTTATTAATTGCAGAGGTAAGAGAGGAGCTCTTCACAAAGCAGTGGTCTCTCTTCCCAGATGGGGAAGACGGCCTCCCTTTGCCTCTACTGTAGGATTTTGTAGGTTTTTATTTATTTATTTATTTATTTATTTATTTATTTATTTATTTATTTATTTATTTTTTAAAATTTACATCCAAGTTAGTTAGCATATAGTGCAACAATGATTTCAGGAGTAGATTCCTTAGTGCCCCTTCCCCATTCAGCCCATCCCCCCCCACACCCCCTCCTGTAACCCTCAGTTTGTTCTCCATGTTTATGAGTCTCTTCTTTTTTGTCCCCCTCCCTGTTTTTATATTCTTTTTGTTTCCCTTCCCTTATGTTCATCTTTTTTTGTCTCTTAAAGTCCTCATATGAGTGAAATCATATGATTTTTGTCTTTCTCTGACTGAATAATTTCACTTAGCATAATACCCTCCAGTTCCATCCACATAGTTGCAAATGGCAAGATTTCATTCTTTTTGATTGCCAAGTAATACTCCACCGTATATATATACCACATCTTCTTTATCCATTCATCCATCGATGGACATTTGGGCTCTTCCCATACTTGGGCTATTGTCAATAGTGCTGCTATAAACATGGGGGTGCATGTGTCCTTTCGAAACAGCACACCCGTATCCCTTGGATAAATGCCTAGTAGTGAAATTGCTAGGTCACAGGGTGGTTCTATTTTTAGTTTTGTGAGGAACCTCCATACTGTTTTCCAGAGTGGCTGCACCAGCTTGCATTCCCACCAACGACGCAAAAGAGATCCTCTTTCTCCGCATCCTCGCCAACATCTGTTGTTGCCTGAGTTGTTCATGTGAGCCATTCTGACAGGTGTCAGGTGGTATCTCATTGTGGTTTTGATTTGTATTTCCCTGATGATGAGTGATGGTGAGCATTTTTTCATGTGTCGGTTGGCCATCTGGATGTCTTCTTTGGAGAAGTGTCTATTCGTGTCTTTTGTGCATTTCTTCACTGGATTATTTGTTTTTTGGGTGTTGAGTTTGATAAGTCCTTTATAGATTTTGGATACTAACTCTTCATCTGCTATGTCATTTGCAAATATCTGCTCCCATTCTGTCGGTTGTCTTTTAGTTTTGCTGATTGTTTCCTTCACTGTGCAGAAGATTTTTATTTTGATGTGGTCCCAGTAGTTCATTTTTGCTTTTGTTTCCCTTGCCTCTGGAGACGTGTTGAGTAAGAAGTTGCTGTCGCCAAGATCAAAGAGGTTTTTGCCTGCTTTCTCCTCGAGGACTTTGATGGCTTCCTGTCTTACATGGAGGTCTTTCATCCATTTTGAGTTTATTTTTGTGTATGGTGTAAGAAAGTGGTCCAGGTTCATTCTTCTGCATGTTGCTGTCCAGTTTCCCAGCACGCTTGCTCAAGAGACTGTCTTTATGCCATTGGATATTCTTTCCTGCTCTGTGAAAGATTAGTTAGCCATATGTTTGTGGGTCCATTTCTGGGTTCTCTATTCTGTTCCATTGATCTGAGTGTCTGTTCTTGTGGCAGTACCATACTGTCTTGATGATTACAGCTTTGTAGTATAGCTTGAAGTCTGGGATTGTGATGCCTCCTGCTTTGGTTTTCTTTTTCAAGATTGCTTTGGCTATTCGGGGTATTTTCTGGTTCCATACAAATTTTAGGATTATTTGTTCTAGCTCTGTGAAGAATGCTGGTGTTATTTTGATAGGGATCGTTTTGAATATGTAGATTGCTTTGGGTAGTATTGACATTTTAACAATATTTGTTCTTCCTATCCAGGAGCATGGAATCTTTTTCCATTTTTTTCTTTGTCTTCTTCAATTTCTTTCAAAAGTTTTCTATAGCTTTCAGTGTATAGATTTTTCACCTCTTTGGTTAGATTTATTCCTAGGTATTTTTACGGTTTTTTGTGCAGCTGTAAATGGGATCAATTCCTTGATTTCTCTTTCTGTTGCTTCATTGTTGGTGTATAGGAATGCAACTGATTTCTGTGCGTTGATTTTATATCCTGCAACTTTGCTGAATTCATGAATCAATTCTAGCCGTTTTTGGTGGAATCTTTTGGGTTTTCCATATAGAGTATCATGTCATCTGAGAAGAGTGAAAGTTTGACCTCCTCCTGGCCGATTTGGATGCCATTTATTTCTTTGTGTTGTCTGATTGCAGAGGCTAAGACTTCCAATACTATGTTGAATAACAGTGGCGAGAGTGGACATCCCTGTCTTGTTCCTGACCTTAGGGGAAAGCTCTCAGTTTCCCCATTGAGGATGATATTAGTGTTGGGTCGTTTATATATGGCTTTTATGAGCTAGAGGTATGCTCTTTCTATCCCTACTTTCTTGAGGGTTTTTATCAAGAAAGGATGCTGTATTTTGTCAAATGCTTTCTCTGCATCTATTGAGAGGATCATATGGTTCTTGTCCTTTCTTTTATTGATGTGATGAATCACGTTAATTGTTTTGCAGATATTGAACTAGCCCTGTATCCCACGTATAAATCCCACTTGGTCATGGTGAATAATTTTTTTAATGTATTGTTGGAGCTGGTTGGCTAATATCTTGTTGAGGATTTTTGCATCCATGTTCATCAGGGAAATTGGTCTATAGTTCTCCTTTTTAGTGGGGTCTCTGTCTGGTTTTGGAATCAAGGTAATGCTGGCTTCATAGAAAGAGTTTGGAAATTTTCCTTCCATTTCTATTTTTTGGAACAGCTTCAAGAGAATAGGTGTTAACTCGTCCTTAAATGTTTGGTAGAATTCCCCCGGAAAGCCATCTGGCCCTGGACTCTTGTTTTTTGGCAGATTTTAGATTACTAATTCGATTTCCTTACTGGTTATGGGTCTGTTCAAATTTTCTACTTCTTCCTGTTTCAGGTTTGGTAGTGTGTATGTTTCTAGGAATTTGTCCATTTCTTCCAGATGGCTCATTTTATTGGCATATAATTGCTCATAATATTCTCTTATTATTGTTTTTATCTCTGCTGTGTTGGTTGTGATCTCTCCTCTTTCATTCTTGATTTTATTTATTTGGGTCCTTTCCTTTTTCTTTTTGATCAAACTGGCTAGGGGTTTATCAATTTTGTAAATTCTTTCAAAGAACCAGCTTCTGGTTTCATTCATCTGTTCTACTGTTTTTTGTTTTGTTTTGTTTTGTTGTGTTGGTTTCGATAGCATTAATTTCTGCTCTAATGTTTATTATTTCCTGTCTTCTGCTGTTTTTGGGTTTTATTTGCTATTCTTTTTCCAGCTCCTTAAGGCGTAAGGTTAGGTTGTGTATCTGAGATCTTTCTTCCTTCTTTAGGAAGGACTGGATTGCTGTATACTTTCCTCTTATGACCGCCTTTGCTGCATCCCAGAGGTTTTGGGTTATGGTGTCATCATTTTCATTGACTTCCATATACTTTTTAGTTTCCTCTTTAACTGCTTGGTTAGCCCATTAATTCTTTAGTAGGATGTTCTTTAGTCTCCAAGTATTTGTTACCTTTCCAAATTTTTTCTTGCGGTTGATTTCGAGTTTCATAGTGTTGTGGTCTGAAAATATGCACGGTATGATCTTGATCTTTTTGTACTTACTTATGGATGGTTTGTGTCCCAGTATGTGGTCTATTCTGGAGAATGTTCCATGTGCACTGGAGAAGAATGTATATTCTGCAGCTTTTGGATGAAGTGTTCTGAATATATCTGTTAAGTCCATTTGGTCCAGTGTGTCATTCAAAGCCATTGTTTCCTTGTTGATTTTTTGATTAGATGATCTGTCCATTGTTATGAGTGGGGTGTTGAAGTCTCCTACTATTATGGTATTACTATCGATGAGTTTATTTATGTTTGTGACTGATTGATTTATATATTTGTGTACTCCCACATTTGGCACATAAATGTTTACAATTGTTAGGTCTTCTTGGTGGATAAACCCCTTAACTATGATATAATGCCCTTATGCATCTCTTGATACAGTCTTTATTTTAAAGTCTAGTTTGTCTGATACAAATATGGCTACTCCAGCTTTCTTTTGTTGACCATTAGCATGATAGATGGTTCTCCATCCCCTTTTTTTTTCAATCTGAAGGTGTCTTTAGGTCTCAAGTGGGTCTCTTGTAAACAGCATATAGATGGATCTTATTTTCTTATCCATTGTTACCCTGTGTCTTTTGATTGGAGCATTGAGTCCATTGACGTTTAGAGTGAGTACTAAAAGATATGAATTTATTGCCATCATGATGTTTGTAGAGTTGGAGTTTCTGGTGATGTTCTCTGGTCGTTTCTAATCTTTGTTGCTTTTGATATGTATACACACACACACACACACACACACACATACATATTCATCTTTTCTCCCCTCAGAGAGTCCCCCTTAAAATTTCTTGCAGGGCTGGTTTAGTGGTGACAAACTCCTTTAATTTTTGTTTGCCTGGGAAACTTTTTATCTCTCCTTCCATTTTGAATGACAGCCTTGCTGGATAAAGAATTCTTGGCTGCATATTTTTCTGATTCAGTACACTGAATATACCCTGCCACTCCTTTCTGGCCTGCCAAGTTTCTGTGGATAGGTCTGCTGCAAACCTGATCTGTCTTCCCTTGTAGGTTAGGGACTTTTTTTGCCTTGCTGCTTTCATAATTCTCTTCTTGCCTGAGTATTTTGTGAATTTGACTATGATATGCCTTGTTGATGGTTGGTTTTTGCTGAATCTAATGGGGGTCCTCTGTGCTTTCTGGATTTTAATGTCTGTGTCTTTCCCCAGGTTAGGAAAGTTTTGTGCTATGATTTGCTCACATAACCCTTCTACCTGTATTTCTCTCTCTTCCTCTTCTGGGACCCCTATGACTCTGATGTTGTTCCTTTTAATGAGTCACTGATTTGTCTAATTCTTACATCGTGCTCTTTTGCGTTAATCTCCCTCTTTTTTTCTGCTTCGTTATTCTCTGTAAGTTTGTCCTCTATATCGCTGATTCTCTGTTCTGCCTCATCCATCCTTGCCGCCATGGCATCCATCCATGATTGCAGATCAGTTATAGCATTTTTAATTTCATTCTGGATATTTTTTACTTCTTTTATCTCTGCAGAAAGGGATTCTAATCTATTTTCAACTCCAGCTAGTATTCTTATTATCATGATTCTAAATTCTGGTTCAGACATCTTGCTTGTATCTGTGTTGGTTAAATCCCTGGCTGTCGTTTCTTCATGCTCTTTCTTTTAGGGTGAATTCCTTTGTTTTTTTCATTTTGAAGGGAAAAAAGGAACTAATGAGGTAGAAAAATTGAAATTTAAAAAAATTAAAATTAAAAAAATGTTAAAATTAAACACACACACACACACACACACACACACAAATCGAATAAATGATGCTAGATCCTAGGTGTGTTTTGGTCTGGGTGTTGAAAGTGGTTTGACAGATTAGAGAAAAAAAAGGGGGGGGAGAAAAAAAAGGAAATCCTTTGAGAATTTGAAAAAATGAATACACTGAAGTAGACTAAAATGAGATGATGGGAGTAAAATAGAATTTGAAAAAATATACACAAAAGTAAAGACTATAGTGGAAAAAATTAAAGAAAAATATTTTTAATAAATATTAAAAGTAGATACGAATTTTTTCTTTTTCTGTATTCAAGAAGAAAGGAAATGAAAAAGAGAAAAAAGATAAAAAAGAAAAGAAAGAAAGGAAATCGTTTGAAAATTTGAAAAAGTGAATACACTGTAGTAGACTAAAATAAAATGATGGAAGTAAAATAGAATTTGATAAAATTTACATAAAAGCAAAAAATACAGTAAAAAATTAAATAAAAATATATTTAATAGATATTGAAAGTAAAAATGAAGTTTTTCTCTCTCTGCATTCAAGAAAAAGAAAAGAAAAAGAAAGAAAGAAAAAGAAAGAAAAAAGGAAATTGTTTGAAAATTTGAAAAGGTGAATACACTGAAGTAGACTAAAATAAAATGATGGAAATAAAATAGAATTTGAAAAAATTTACACAAAAGTAAAAAATATAGTAATAAAAATTAAAGAAAAATATTTTTAATAAAAATTGAAAATAAAAATGAATTTTGTTTCTGTATTCAAGAAAGAGGAAAGAAGTATAAAAGAGAAAAATAAAGAAAGAAAATTGAATAGATGGACCTGCTAACAGATTGAAGTAGGACTGAAATTACTTCGTTTTCTCTAGAAGTCAGTCTATGTAGCACCTTATAGTCCATAAACTAAGCCGGCGGTGAGACTTGTGTTCTTGCAATGAGATTGGCCCAGTTGGCGGGAGCCCAGTGCAACGGCTCTGCTCTCCACTAGATGGCGCTGCTAGCCTCCGGGGGTGGAGTGTTAACAGCGTTCGAAGGTGCGTATGCGCCTGCGCGGGAGTGGTCAAAATGGCGTCACCCAGCTACCCGGTCTGTTCTCCCAGATCAGCAATGGCGCACCCGTCCTCCGTCTTCAGCTCTCCTCCGCTCCCCACTTTTCCACTCTCCGTGACCAGGCCCCAGGCCATACCTCACTCCCGAGTTTTGCCTCAGACGCGGCTGTTTTCCCCGGCCCCTTACTCCCGAAGGACTGTGGCCCTGGCCCGCTCCGCCCCTCCCTGGGAGGGTCTCACTGAGCAACCGCCGAATGTCGGCTGCAGCCAGGAATGCCTGCTGGACCCTGCTGCTGCCGGTGCCCCGAGACTGCGGCCCAAGGCCAGCCCGCCCCAGAAAAAGTTGGCGAGACAGTCTAGCAGCAGCGTTTCAGGGATGGTGGAAAATTGCAACACACGTCTGGCCCCAGGCTTCACCCTCAACGACCTTGTTCCAGCACCAGCGAACGTGGCCGCCTTCCGGGGTCTGCGGGGACCAGGTGGCTTCAACAGTCTCCACCAAATGTCCTTCCGGCAGCGGAACCGCCTTTCCCCGTGCGGCCCGAGCACCTCCCGGACCCCACTCTGTTCCTGGGGATTCGCCCTTCCCACCAGAGCACCGCCAGGTAGGGAGCTGCGGAGGTGCAGCCTTGCGCTCCCCTCGTTTACAGTCTTAATGGGATTTAAACCCTCTCCTTTCTGCTTTAGTCCCTGCGGCTGAGAGGCCTGAGAAAATTGAAACTTAAAAGCTTAAGTTATGGGAAACTGAAACCTAACCAAGCTTAACCAGCTTGTTCCGCTTCTGTACAATTGCTTGGCGCGCCCATGTATTCCTAATCAATCATTATTGCCTGGCACATCCGTATATTCTTGATCAACCATTGTTACTTGGCACATCCGTGTACTCCTGATCAATCATTGTTGCTTGGCACATCCGTGTACTCCTGATCAATCATTGTGATACCCGTACCCCCGGTTGTGGTCTGACCTAAAGGCAGGAACCAATCGAATACTGTTAAGTGTCCAACTTTAAACACCAACCAATCGCAGCTCTGTAGCTGTGGAAAATTCCTGATTTCCCCATGACTTGTTTGTACCTGTCTATAAAAGGGGTGTAAAAACCTCTCTCAGGACCTCTCGGCGTCACCGGCAACAAGGGCGCGGAGGTCCAGGTTCGAACCTGCAATAAATGACCCTTGCTGCTTAGCTTTGACTCTGGACTCTGGTGGTTCGTTTTTGGGGGTCTCTTAGACTCTGGGTGTTTCACGGCCGGTTCCGATTTTCCACTTTCTCTCCAGCTCCTTTTGGGGAGGGGGAGGGGTGCTTTTCCTATTCTCCCCACCCCCCTCCCCCAGTCTCCGTCCTCCCTCCGCCTGCAAAAGCACCTCCCTTCCCACGCTTCTCGCTCCCCAAGTTCACTCGTCTGCGACGGGTACCTGCTGAATTCTGTGGTTCAGGTTGTGCAGATTGTTGTGTCAATCCTCCGGTCAGTTTTCTAGGTGTGTAGGATGGTTCAGTGTTGGTCTGGCTGTATTTCGTGGACGCGAGACACACAGAAAGCTTCCATGCTGTTCCACCATCTTGGTTCCCCCCCCCCCCCCCGCCGGATTTTGTAGGTTTTTAAAAATCTGCTAACCATACAGGGAAGAGGCTTACTCGTTAACTTGGGTTTTATCATTTACATTGGGCGGTGAGTTTTTCCATTCTCTGAGGGCTGGGAGTTAGCCACAGGAAGCAATTTTAATAATGCCCAACCTTTGTGGCTTTTACTCTCAGAGGGAGTGGGGGGTCCTGTGGTCTTCCATGAATCAGATCTTGGGACTCTTTTTATGACCTGTTGACTTTTAGGTTAAAGGTCATCCTGAGACCAAGATGGCTTTACTTCCATCAGCTTGTCTCCCGAGTCTCCCTTCCCTCCTGCCTCAACTCAATAAGTCTGAGATGGTCTTGACACTTTTCATTTCTAGTAAACTCCAGGGTGTTGTCTTTGCTGCTGATTTGTGGACCACACATTAAATGGTAAAGGTTTGATATTACGTTTAAAATTTTTTGACATTTTTATTCATTTTGAGAGACAGAGACAGAGTACGAGTTGGGGAGGGGCAGAGAGAGAGGGAGACACAGAATCTGAAGCAGGTTCCAGGCTCCGAGCTGTCAGCACAGAGCCCTCACGGGGCTTGAACTCACGAACTGAGATCATGACCTGAGCCGAAGTCAGACATTTAACCGACTGAGCCACCCAGGCGCCCCTTGATACTATGTTTAAATGCTCTACTACTGTTCTAGTGTTGCTATAAAAAATTACCACAATTTAGGGTCTAAAGAAACCCAAGTTGATTATCTCACAGTTCTGTGGTTAGAAGCGTGAGTTGGCTCAGTTGAATCTCGGGATTCCAAAATTAAGGTGTCAGCTGGTCAGGCCCTCATGAAAAGTCTCTGGGGAGACCAAACTCCAAGCTCATTCGTGTTGTTGGCAGAATCTGGTTCTACTCCATCGTAAGACTAGGATCCATTTCCTTCCCAACTGTTATGTAAGGGCCACCATTCATGCTATGAGGCCTCTTTTTGGTCATTTTATGGGCACACCTACCTCTGAGAGCCAGCAGAGTTACACTGACTCCTTATCACAGTTGGCATCACTAAGTTCCTCTTCTGCTGCATTTCTTTTTTTTCTGCTTTTTCCAGGGGAAGAAGGCTTCCCATGATTTATGGCCTCCTGTGGTTAGATCAAATCCTTCTGGGTAATCCAAACTATTCTCCCTATCTTAAAGTAAGATCTCAGTTACGTCTGCAAAATCACCTTTACCGTTTAAAGCAACATATTTGTAAATATCAGGGATGGGGCATGGCCATCTTGGGTGAGGGGGCATCTCTCTACAGTATACGTATTAGGAGATACTAGGAAAGCTTGGTAATATTTAAAAAAAAAAGAGTTAAAAATAATGAAGAAGGTTGATTAGAGAAATAAGTGAAATACTGAAAGACGAAAACACCAGGGCACTCGCGGTGTCTCAGTCGGTTAAGCATCTGACTCTTGATTTCAGCTCAGGTCACGAATTCATGGTTCGCGAGATCGAGCCCTGAGTCTGTCAGCACAGAGCCTGCTTGGGATTCTGTCTCTCTCCCTCTCTCTGCCCCCTCCCCTTCTTGCACGTGTGCACATACCACTCTCTCTCTTTCTCTGTCTCTCAAAATAAATAAGTAAACTTAAAAAACACGAAAACACCAAAATGATGGAAATTAAAATCTATCAGAGAGATAAATGGTGTCACAGATAGAGTGAAGTTGACACAGGTGCAGAAGAGATCACCACTGTTAATTTGTACCAAATCGGAGTTCCTGAAGGAAGTAAGAGTGAGAACCATAAATGAAGCAATATTAAAAGATAATGGATCAAATATTTCCAGAATTGTTAAAAGAAATCAATCCTTAGATCCAGAACTCCCAGTAAATCCCCAGTGGGTTAAATAAAAAGATTACATAGATACAGCACAATGACACTGGGAAAAAAACCAAAAAGACCAAAGGAAGATTTTTAAAACAAAAAGAAAAACAAGATTACATTTACAAAGATGATACTTTGATATCTGACTCCTCAAATCCACAATGGAAGCTCAAAAATAAGATTTTCAATCTATTGAAGGAAAAGAGATGACAAAGTAAAATTATATATTTATAATTATAGTTATAAGCTTTACATATAATTAATTAGGAATCATTTATTATAGGTAATATTTATAAGTTATATAATTATATGCTATTATATGACTGATATATTATATAATTTATAATATAAGAGTTATATGTCATATTTATAAAATGTATAATATAATTTATAATATAATATCCCTGGAGGATGGCCTTTGGGAAGAAGGAAAACTATCACCAACGGAAGGTCTGAGAATCATGAAGAATGGAGCAAAGACAGTAAAAAATATGCAGAAGAATTGAAACAATCATAAATTTAATACTTGAGTAATAATAAAGTGCATGGTATTAAAGAAACAAGAAAAAGGTAGAATAAATGACAGCAGTAACTTAGAAGTCAGGAGACAGGCAATGGAAAAAATAAATGCTTTATGATCTCTATATTGCTAATGGGGAAGGTAAAGCTATTTATTGTATTTCTGGTACCGAGGGATTAAGTATATATTTTAAATTGTCTATGATACCACTGAAGAATGACAAGAGTTCATAAACTCCAAAGTAATGGAGGGGACAAATGCAAAATGAGTACTTAAATCAATTAAAAGTAAGGTGATGTGGATCAATACAGAGCGCACAGTCAGGAGGTGGAAATAAGTACATGTGTATATGTGTTTGTAATAGTTATTTATAGATAAACTCAAATATCCAGTTAAAAGACAAAGATGATCAGACTTGGTTAGCATTGTTTTTCTTTTCTTTTATTTATTTATTTTTGAGAGAGAGAGAGAATGCGGGTGGAGGACAGGGGGGCAGAGAAAGAGGGAGAGGGGGAGAATGGCAGGCGGGCTCCGCGTGGCAAGGTCATTATGCAGAGCCTGATGCGGGGCTCCAACCCACGAAGCCGTGAGATCATGACCTGAGGCGAAATCAAGAGGCGGACACTTAATGAACTGAGCCACCCAGGGGCCCCAACATTGTTTTTCTATACAGATATGTGTGCTAGTTATAGGGAACACATCTACAACAAAGCAATACAGAAAGGTATAACGTAGAGGCAAATACTAACCCAAAGAAAGCCGTGATAGCTATATTAATATCAGATGCACTAGCCTTTAAGGTAGAAGGCAGCACATGAGAAAGAAGTGTAATCCACAGTTGATCCCGGAACAATACGGGTCTGAACCGTGGAAGTCCATGTCTGCGTCTGCGTGGATGTTTGCATGTTTTTTGATAAATGCAGTATAGTGCTAGACATGTATTTTCTCCTTCTTATGACTTTCCTAATAACATTTTCTTTTCTCTAGCTTACTTTATTGTAAGAATACAGTGTATAATACGTATTAATGTACAAAATATATGTTAACCTACTGCTATTATTGCTATGGCTTCCCATTAACACTAGGCTATTAGTAGCTAAGTTTTGGGGGGAGTCACATATGTAGGTTTTTGACTGCATGGGGGTCAGCACCCTTAACCTCTGCTTTGTTCAAGGGTAAACTGTACTTAAATCTACCATGAAAGTATAAAATTATAAAACACATAAAGATTCTGAAACTTATATGGGGGGAGTAAATGGAAAAAAAAATCCAAGCCACTAAAGAACAACTTGGCAATACTAGGGCAAGGAGGATCAGGGGTGGCTTCCTTATGAGTTATTGAGACTTCTAATGCTACACTATTTAGGAGACCAGGGGAGTAGGGCATTGCTTCAACGATATGCCAATTAACCAGAGACAGAAGAATCCATAATCAGCAGTTAACAGAAACCTAATTTACAGCAGTACTGATGTATCTTTGCAGAGTCATAGGGAAAGAGGATATAAGTGTACAACTTTAAAAGATAATCGAGGATAATATCTTTATCACAGTAAGGTATAATTTTTAACAAGACATAAAAAGTGAAAAACAAAAAGATGCAAACATTAAACGCTTTAAAATTAAGGACTCTCTTCCACTAAGTATCCACCAAAGAAAAAGATTATGATTGCTAAAAACTAGAAGATATTTTCCAAACATAAAATTCAGAAGGGGTCAATATGTAGAATGTATGTCCAATTGCTACAAACCCGTATGAAATGAAAAGAACAACCTAGTTAAAAAAAGAGAGACAAAGTTTGAATAGGCACTTGACAGCAAAAGAAATTCAAATGACCAATAATGTATTTAAAAAATGCTCGGTTTCATTATTCAGGGAAATGGAAATTAAATTCACAAAGTCATTGGATTCACAAGATTGGCATAATTTTAAAGACTGGCAATGTCAAGTGCTGGCAAAAATGTGGAATAATTGCATCACTTGCATGCTGCTACTGGTGGTCTAAGTTGGTTAAACCATCTTGGGAAACAACCTTTCTAGAGTGGTTGGAGATGAAACTAACCTATGGCCCAGTAGTAGTCCACCTACATGTGTGCCTGAACAAAAGAGATCCATTGAGACGCTTTATGAACAAGACAAAAACTGGCAAAACACTGAAAACAACCCAAGCGTCCTGTAGGAGAACACATAAATACATTTTGGGGTATTGGCAAAATTGAATATTTGGCAGTGATGGAAATGAGTTGTAACTGTACTAAAAACATTGATGAAATCTTAGGATCAAAATTTTAAATAAAAAGGCCAGTTGCCAAAGAATCTATGAAATGAAATTTTATATAAAGTTTAAAATGTTGGATGACTAAGTATTATTTCTGGGAATAAACACGAATGTGGCAAAATTGTAAAAAGCACAAGGGATGATTGAACCTCATATTTCTTCTCCTTCTGTCACTTGCATTGCTTTCCAAATCTGTGCATTTGGAAGTATTTGTCTTCACCTGGAAGAATTTCCTTCAGCAATTTTTGTAGTATCGTTCTACTGACCACAAGTTCGCTGCATCTGTTTGTAAGAAAATGACTTTATTTCCAATGCTTACTTTGCCTTTGTTTGGAGACTTTTTGTTGTTGTTGTTGGCTTTAAGGTAATATATTTAGAGGACTCCCCCCACCCCCTCTGGACTTTAAAGATGCAATTCTATTATATTTTGGTTTCCAGGTTTGCCATTGAAAAGGTCTACTTCTGCTTCCTTGAATATAGTAAAATAGTTTTTCCCAGCTGGTTTTAAGAATTTATCTTTGTCTTTGGTTTTCAGCAATTTGGCAATATAAGCTAAGTTTTCTCTGTATTTTCTCTGACTTGAGCTTGTTGAGATTATTGAATCTGTGAGTTTATATCTTTCGCCAGGTTTGGAAAACATTATCTTTTCAACATTTTTGTTCTTTTCTTTTTCTCCTCTTTTTGGGCTGCAATTGCCCATAAATTAGACCATTTAATTCTGGATTACGCTTCTCATGCTCTCTTAATTTCATTATTTTTTCATTCTCTGTGTTCCACTGTGGCTTTCCTTCTCTCCAATGTGCTGTGTAAAATTGGAATATTGACCTTGAAGTTCTGCCTTTCTAACCTGAATACTCCACGAAGATATTTGAAATTGAGTTCTGCCTTATACTGATGTAAAAGCCCAGCTTGTCAGCTGCCTTCCATATAAAGTTTGCCATATACGGCAAAACCTTGGTTTGCGAGCATAATTTGTACCGGAAACATGCTTGTAATCCAAAGCACTTGTATATCAAGGCGAATTTCCCTATAAGAAATACTGGAAACTCAGATGATTCGTTGCACAACCCAAAAATATATAAAAATGGTTACAATACTGTAATATAATACAAAATAATCAATACAAAATATAAAGAAAAATAAGCAAATTAACCTTCACTTACCTTTGTGGCTGGTATGAAGGAGACGAGAGAGGAGGGTTATTTCACCATCACTAGCGGAATCACTGCTAACTTTTAGCTCAAGGGAATCTTTTTCTTTTAGTGCAGCTTTAACAAGAAACCTCTCTGATGACCTAGAAAGAAGCAAAGCCTTCCTCAGCTCACTCTTGTCCGGAAAAGCAAAGAACTGTCCATAGGTGCTTTGAAGTGACAAAAATACACTAGTTCCAGTTTTGGGCACTTCCCAGTATTCTGAAAAATCACTGATTTCCACCAAATAACGCTTCCTGAGACCCAGCATGGGAGATGATCACCCACAATCCCTCAGTGCGAGTGCACGCAAGAGAGAGAGAGAGAAAGAGAGAGAACCATTGGCTTGGTTGTGATCATGTGACATTCCACGTCATGTACTACTCATGTTGCAAGACATCGCTCGTTTGTCAAGTTAAAATTTATTAGAAATGTTTGCTCATCTTGCGGAACGCTTGCAGAACAAGTTACCCGCAGTCCAAGGTTTTGCTGTATTTGAAACTGCCTTCATACAGGCAAACTAGATCTATGTCACATGGGACTAGTAACGGGACTTGAGGGTCCTTGCAAGTAAATTATATGCTGTGGTGGTACAAGAGGTGGTTGAGTTTTAACTTAAACTTGAATCTCTACTTGTCTCATAAACACATGACATCATGGTACGTTGTTGGAAAGAAAGAAGGTTATTTGTACGGAAGATACTACACACTTACATATTATTTAGCAGTAGGAGACAATCCCGTATGAAACATAAATATTGGCAAATATACTGCAAAAGCTCACAAATTTAAAAGCTAGGTGAGGGGCGCCTGGGTGGCGCAGTCGGTTAAGCGTCCGACTTCAGCCAGGTCACGATCTCGCGGTCCGTGAGTTCGAGCCCCGCGTCAGGCTCTGGGCTGATGGCTCGGAGCCTGGAGCCTGTTTCCGATTCTGTGTCTCCCTCTCTCTCTGCCCCTCCCCTGTTCATGCTCTCTCTCTCTCCCAAAAACAAATAAAAAACGTTGGAAAAAAAAAAAAAAGCTAGATGAGACTGATGTGCTTGGAATGGGGATATGACACAGGAGGGTAATTTCAACCAGCAAACCCTTGCAGCTGAATTTGAAGAGAAGTTGCTTGACTTTGACAAAATAAAATTATTTTAACCAAATAATAAATACAAACAAGACTTTGTTATTCTTAATAATCAAAATTATATTATGGATGTTACAGAGATTAGGGGGTCACTGTCCCCTACATGGGTAAACAAAAATGCATTGTATCATCGTAACCATCTAGGAAACAACCTAGGACCATTATGGATCTGGAAGCCTTTTTGGACAGAAGTTTTGTAGACTTAAGTCCTCATTTTCAGCGCAATTCTGCAGGAGAAATTAGGATGTTATCCTAATTCCTTGGCTCTCGTAATAGCCTCTTCTAATCTCCCTTTGATATCTCTGCCTGCTCTCCCTGTTCCTGACACAGATGTATCATCTCCAGTCCGGACACAGAATTCCACAGTTTCTCAAGACTCAGTCTCAATCTCTCTCTTCTTCCCAGTCTTTTGTGTTTACTCAAGAACTTCCATCTGTATCTCTAGCTTTATCACCACCCAGCACAGACCATGCCGAATCCTGTGTTATGCCCAGATTTGTCCTCTGAGCATCATTTCATATATCCAAATGACAACTTGATGTCTCTATCTGGTATTTCAAAGGCAGCTCAAATTCAACATTTAAAAATTTAATTTCATGATATGTTTACTTCAAACCCTATCAACTGTTTCATGGCAAGGGTATCTATTGTCTTAGAAAAACCAGAATCCCCTACATCAAGAGGAAAATCCAACCTATGGCCTGTTTTGCATGGCCTATGAGCCAAGAATGCTCTGAACATTTTTGTAATGGCTACTTAAAAAATAAGAGCAGAATTGGGGCACCTGGGTGGCGCAGTCGGTTAAGCGTCCGACTTCAGCCAGGTCACGATCTCGCGGTCCGTGAGTTCGAGCCCCGCGTCGGGCTCTGGGCTGATGGCTCAGAGCCTGGAGCCTGTTTCAGATTCTGTGTCTCCCTCTCTCTCTGCCCCTCCCCTCCCCCGTTCATGCTCTGTCTCTCTCTGTCCCCAAAATAAATAAACGTTGAAAAAAAAAATTAAAAAAAAAAATAAGAGCAGAATAAAATAAAACAAGGAGCAGAGTTCATGCATGGTCTTCAAAGCCTAGAATATAAAAAAAGTCTTATGGATCCTGACTTGGAGTGACCCTTGACGCTCATTGTTCATTCATGTGGTGTAGCTGACTCACAGAATTTTTACCAGCTTGCCTTATGAATATTCCAGAAATCTTTTCAGCTCTGTTAATAATCACTGTGCCACTACAGGTGGGAATCTGATGATCTCTTCCCTGAAATATCGCAGTAGGATCCTAATTATGGATTGTTTCCCTGAGTCCACCGTGAGAGAGAAGAGCTTTTGTTCTATGCCTGCTGAGAACCATTCAGTGGCTTTGCACTGGTCCTAAAATAAAGGCCAGTTTACGCTACTGTTCACTACTACTTTCTGTGCTCCAGCCACAGTGGCATTATTTCAGTTACCAACACATGCCCTTCTTCCTGCCACAGGACCTTTGCACAGATGCTCCTCCTGTGTCTGGAACATCCTTCAGTCCTCACCCCCTTCTCCCAGGAAATGGCACTGTTCCTTCAAATCTCCCTTTCGTTGAACAGTCTACATCTATCCTCTCTGACCAAGCTAATTATTATAATTATATATTGTCTTTTGTAGTATGTATAACAGATACAGTTATGTATTTATTTGTTTGATTCATGGCTTAATTCTTTCTTTCTTTTAGTTTAAAAATCTACATATAGTAAAATTAACTTTTGGATGTATAATTCCATGAGTTTTGACAAATGCTTAGAACTTTGTAACCATAAGAGAATAAAGTTACAGAAGGGTTCCATTACCCTAAACAGTCTAATGCCACCCCCCTCCCCCACCCCTCACTTCAACCCTGAAAACCACCAATCTGTTCTCTAACCCTATCATTTTGCCTTTTCTAGAAAGTCACTTAGGTGGAGTAATGCAGTACATATCATTTTGAGTCTATTTTGTTTCACTTACCTAATGCATTTGAAATGTAATATTATTACTGTATGTGTCAATAATTTGTTCATTCCTGAGTGGTGCCCATGTGCCATATTTTATTTGTCCAGTCACATTAAAAGTCACTTGTAATATTTCCATGTTTGGTGATTATTAATAAAGCCTCTGTAAACTTTTCATGTAGATTCTTTACATTATTAATTTTTATTTTTTTGAGGTCTTTTCTGATTTCTTTCATCACTCTTTTGTACTTTTCAACCTATGATACCACTACATGTATTGTTAGGATTAGTTCATTTATTTTAGTGCTGTTAAAAATCATATTTAATTTTTTTTTGATTTCCAGGTGTCTAATCTCACAAAAGGACAATTCACTTTTGTGTTCTGATCTTTTTCCTGCAACCGTTTTAAACTCATTCATTAATTCAGAGACTATTTTTGTAGGTTTTGTGGTAGTTTTGATCCTACTGCCTTCTAGAAGAGATAGCTTCCTTTTAAGGCTTCAGACTTTCCCCTTTTGATCTCCTGTTGTCTAGATTATCCAGCAAGATGTTAACTGGGTGTGATTGGAGTGGTCACCTTGCCGTGTTCCTGATCTTAGGGAGCAAAGTATAAAATTTTCCACAACTAAGTATTAACTATAAGTAGCTTACAGAAGCTCTTTTTCAGGTTAAGGAAGTTCCATTTTCTACCTAGTTTGCTGATAATTTGTGTCATGAATAGATGTTGATTTTTTTTTTTAAGAGAGAGAGAGAGAGAGAGAGAGAGAGAACATGAATGGGGGAGGGGCAGAGAGAGAGGGAGAGAGAGAACCTTAAGCAGGCTCCATACTCAGTGCAGAGCCTGACTCAGAGTTCAATCTCATGATCGTGAGATCATTACCTGAGCTGAAATCAAGAGTCAGACACTTAACCGACTGAGCCACCCAGGTGCCCAATGTTGAATATTGTCAAAGACTTTTTATGCATCACTTGAAATGATCATGGGATACTTCTTTAGTCTGTTATGGTGAATTAGATTGATGTTTTGAGTGTTCGGTCAACCTATTTCAGATCAACCCACCTTGGTCATGATGTATTATCCTTTTTATGTATTGCTGGCTTCAATTTGCTGATTTTTATTTCATGCATTTTGTGTCTGGTTTCATGAGAGATATTAGTCATGTTGTTGTAATTTCTTTGGATTTGATACTAAGCAATGATAATCTCGTGAAGTAAGTTGGGAAGAATTTCCTCCTCTGTCTTTTAGGAAAGAATGTATAGAACTGATAGAATTTTCTCTGTTAAATGTTTGATAGAATTTTCTCGTGAAACCATATGGACCTTTTTTGTTGAAAGGTTTTTAACTACAGATTCAGATTATTAATTTGGTGTAGGAAGAATCATATTTACCTATTTCCTCAGTGAAGTTTGGTAATTTGTGACTTTCAAAGAATTGTTCCATTCTATCAAAGTTGTTGATTCACGGGCGCAGAATTGCTCACGGAATTCTGTTATTACCCTTTCAGAGGCTTAAGTGTCTCTAGTCCCATTTCCTCTTCCGTTCTTGAATTACACAATTTGTGTCTTCTCTTTTCTCATGGGCAGCCGGGCAGCACTTTATCAATTTTATTGGACTTTTCAAAGAACGAGCTTTTGATTTTATTGATTTTTTTTCTCTATTGTTTTTGCAGTCTGCAACTGCTACAGAGTCCTGCTGCTCGGTTCACCCTTGGGGAAACCAGGGGCGAAATTCACCCTTGGGGAGACGAGGGGGGAAATTCACCCTTGGGGAGACGAGGGGGGAAAAACATCTACAAAACTCACTCTGGCTAAGAGCTGTTATTCAAGTTTTCTCTTCAGTTCTGAATCTACCTGGTAGTGCTTACTTTTCAGAGACCTCAAGAAGCTTCCTGTATTCTGTGCAGAGTTTTCAGTGGTAATCAGTGGGAGAGCAAGGCCATGTGGCTTACCCCCTCTTGGCTGGCAGTGGAAGTCTCTGTGTGGTGCTGGTGTCCACCTCTGTCTCTCCTCTGTGCTGTGAGTCCATTGACATCAGAACTTGCAGATTTTATTTTTTATTAGTCCTCCTGTGTGTCTGGCAAAGCACCTGATACATTAATATATAACAGTATACTTTTTTTTTTTAATTTAAATTCAAGTTTGTTAACATACAACATAGTCTTGGCTTCGGGAGTAGAACCCAGTGATTCATCACTTACATATAGCACTCAGTGATCATCCCAAAAAGTGCCCTCCATAATGTTCGTCACCCAATTAAACCACCCCCTCACCTCCCCTCCAGCAACTCTCAGTTTGTCCATGTTGTTGCAGATGGCAAGATTTCATTCTTTTTCATCACTGAGTAGTATTCCATTGTGTGTGTGTGTGTGTGTGTGTGTGTGTGTGTGTGTGTGTGTACGTATTCTTTATCCATTCAACAGTCAATTGACATTTGGGCTCTTTCCATAATTTGTCTATTGTTGATAGTGCTGCTATAAGCATTGTACATTGTTAAGTCCCTCTTTTTCAATGTACAACTGATGCAGTATCCCTAGTTTCCCACGAAGGTTATTAATGCATTGCTTTTATGCTTTATAAGATGGAATCTTAGGATCAAGGAGGCACTAGTTTTCTATTACTGTATACCTAATTATTACCAATATAGTATCTCAGATCTTCTGTGGGTGAGCCTTCAGGCATGGCTTAGTGGGGTCTTCTGATCAGGCTCTCACCAGGCTGTGACCAAGGTTTCAGGTGGGGTTCTCATCTGTGTTCTCATCTGGATGTTAATTTGGGAAGAATCCATCTCAATGCCCATTTAGGCTGTTGGCAGAGTTCATTTGCTCGTGTTTGTAGCACTGATGCCCTCAGCTGCTCCCTGACTGACCCAGGTCCGAGAGACCACTGCAGTTCCCTGACACTTGGCCCTCCACTTGATCACTTCTCGATAGTCTGTTTGCTTCTACAAGGCCAGCAGGAGAAACTGTCTCTCCAGTCCACTAAGTCATAATCTTTTAAATGTAAACTTATCATGGACTGAAGTCCTCTGCCTTTGTCATATAGCATAACCTAATCAACAGAGTAGCAGCCTTTGCCATATTGTTGGTTAGAAGCAAGTCACTGGTCCTGTCCACATTCAAGGGAAGAATATTCATTACAGTAGACATTACCTCAGAGGGTGTCTACCAGAAAGGAAGTAGAATATTCGTTTATCTCATGTGACTATTTAGAAAGCAGATCAAGAATGGGAGTAGAAATGTGTCTCACTTCACTTAATGTCATGTTTCATGATCACATATGACAGAGCAGATCTGTAGGAAATGTTCTTTGAATGAATAAATGGGTTAATGACTAAACAGTGGGACTTAACATTGGACAGAATGTAGCCTGCTGCCGGCCTTGGCTAGAGAAGGTCCAGAATAAAGCCTACTGATAATTTGACTTCATTTCAATGTTCTCTAGATTCCCCCAAAACCCAGCACACTGTGTGTGAAGATTTCACAGCACATAACACAGCTGGTGTTTATAATTTCAGAGATAGGCTCTCCAGCGTGGCTCCAGAGTTGTACTCTCCACCCTGGCACAACTGGGTCTCACAGAGCAAGAATCCAGTTTGTGATGGAATGCAGCGTAAATGACCAGTGAATGCAGCCATTCAGCTGTGACTTCTGTGAGGCTGCTTGACTGATTCCCTGTGATACATTGCATATTGTCTAGTAAAGACCACATTGAATGTGCTCAGCTTAGTGGAAGTTACTTTCCAAGTGGCATTTTGACATCAGTTGGGGAAACTGTAGAAAGCTGAAATACGCAGTCAAAGCTTGCATCTATGAAATCGAAGTGTAATTCTCCATTTCATTTTGATGATGGCATTCAGAAGCTTGATGTCCTCTCCACACATTACGTAGACGACGCCTGTGGTTTTCCCAGGGTTTCCTACCACATAAGTGATACATGCCCACACAGGCAGGTTAGGCTTCCTGAGCTTATGTTGAAATTTTTTAGTTCAAATCGGATTTTCTACAGGTGCTTGTAAGCGCTTTTACTAAATGCAACAGCATAATCTTTAAACATTGGACTTCAGTGTCTTCAGCACTAATGAGTTTCTTTACCTGATAAAGGGTACAGTTTAAGGGTGACAGGAGAGTCAGAGACGGTGTGCTTCTTTCCTGTTATTGTGAGTTGAGATAAAGTTGAATCCCATAAGAATGTTGAAGGTCAAATAAGAAATAATGGATCTGAAATTTTCAGAGATTACAGAGACTAGATGGAGTCAGAGTCAAGCTCAGAGACCAGAAGATGATGGTGAGTGCAGGTGTGGAAGAGTGAGGCACGGGTGGGTGGAGTGGGGAGAACAGACACCTGCAGTTCAGCCTGTGTTCACGGACCAAAGAAGGTTAGAAGAAGGTACTGTGAAAGCTTCCTAGTTTGCCATGCAAGTCTCCTTGTTACTTGATCTTCCTGACTGGACTTTCCCATCTCTTGGTTCTTGATCCTTTCTCGCCACACTGAGGCGTGCCATGCCTTAACATAAAACCCTGCCCTTAACATAAAACCCTGTGTGTGCCAACTGGCCTTTGTGCATAGTCATTTCTAGCTCTGGTCCTAATATGCCCTTCTTTATTTTCTCTGGTTGAAGATGGTCATCTTCATTTAAAATGGACTTGGAAGATTATCTTCTCTGAGAAGCACTCAGTCCTCCCCCTTGGTGCACATTCAACATCAACGCGTAGACCCACCCTAGGGTTCTTGTCCGTTTCCTCATCTGTCTTCCCTTCCACAGTGTGAGAACCCCACCCATTGAGGACGGGGGCCAGGGCACACATGGTAGGTTCTTTTTTCAATGTTTATTTCATTCATTTTGAAGTCAAGAAATCTTAGCAGGATTCAGTGCTGTGGAGGACAAAATGGCCTAGTTCCTGTATTTGAGACTGGACTGTAGTTGACAAGCTGAGATGTCTACGTGTGGATGGTAGATGGGAGGTGATGAAAAACTAGCATTTGTGTGGTACTTTACGAGTCACAATCGTTACCTCATTTGCTTCTCACAAGGCATATGGATCAGATAATATTGTCAACACTTCACAAATGAGGAAACTGACATGCAAATGGGTTGAGAGGCTTGTTCAAGGACCACAATTATTGTTCAATAGTCATAATTAGGAATTTAATTTTAGCCTTTCCACTCCAAATGTTATGCATTTTCCCTCCAACTCATGATGTCTTTGACGAAAATGAGTGATGCAGATGACTTTTGTAGACTTTCTGAGGAAAGAGTGCTTGATTTTGCTGCATTGGTTAGGGTAGTCTTCATGGAGAATGTTCCAACTGTGATATCTCTGGAAGAATAGAAAATAATTTGATCAATGAAGTAAAAGTGGAAAACGATTCTCTAAAAGGACAAAAGAGTGAACATGTTGCATTTGGGGCATAAATTTTCCGACTGAGGATAATTCCAGAAAAGCTTAAGTTCTTGTTAGGATTTTAGTTGACCTTGAAGACAGCAAGAGTATTGATGGTTTTAGAGCAAAAAAGAAAATGATAATGTGGTCAATGGGGTGAATTATGGAAGGTTCCTAAAGGCAAGACAACCCGACAGGAGACCTGACCACATTTGTATGTGATCGTCTCTGACATAGTGCATGGATAGTAAAATTATATTTACAAAAGTGGTCATTATATCCAGAGCAATCTTAACCCACTTTTCATATTTGACAAGAGATAATATTTATGCAGTAGAAAATGTGGTTGGTGTTCGGGATAAATCATCACAAATAATGTTTGAGCGCCTACTATGTACCCAGCATTGTTCCTGTTGCTGAGGATGCCACAGTGAACACTACAAAAAATGCCTTCGTGGGGCTTCTGTCCTAGCATTCAATGTGCTTCCAATACATGTATGAGGCACTTAGTGACAAACAATCACTCTTTTTGGAGGTGGGGGATGGTATGAAGGATTAAAAGAGAAACTGGTCATGAAAAGAAAATGCCTTGATTTAGTGGTTTATGCCTGAGTGAATTGGGATGAAGCTATAAAAGGCCTTATAATTGAAACTGTTTGAAGAAATTCAGTTGAATGGGGAAAAAAAACACACAAAAAAACCTTGTTCCTGTGGGCAGCTGGATGAAAAGTTTGAGGCTTTGTTGTTGTTGAGAACACTGGTCATTCTCATCAAGCTATTCAGAATATTCTGGTCTCCCAAGGCTATGCCCAAGCAGGAAGCAGGTACTGAAGCAATTTTTTTTTTCTAAATTTAAAATAAATCCAGAAGGTTTTGTGCCAAATAATCACCAGCTGCTGTGAGATCAATGTGTGTGGAATTATTAACAGGAAGCAAATTACTAACTACAACCTATGGAGAAAATTTGTCTCAGGCAAGAACTTTCTTTGAAGGATTGCACCCAGCATGAAAACATTTAATTTCTCCACAGTTACTCCATAGGGACCCGCCAAGGGTGCCATTGCTAATAAACAAGAAGACGCTGGTTGCAGTGCTGTGGAGTTACTAACCTGAAATACAGAGAGGGAAGTGTAGGAGAGAAAAAGTGCATTCTGTCAACAAGACCTTCAAGTCTTTGTGTAGGAATTCTAGATTCAATTTTTAGTGAACAGGTCCCTGTATTTGATCCTTTGGTTTGATTTGAGACCTTGTGCTTGGAAGGGCCTCATCAAATATGTACTCTTAGTGCTTGGATGAACCATACCTTTATACTCAGGCCATAGGGACCATCTAAATAAAATTCATTATTTATCCAGAGATCTAGGGCTTTGGACCCAAACCAGTTAGTGGCCTAGGAGGGAACTAGAACATAGATTCCCAGGGAAGGATTTCATTGTTCATTCCACCTCACTGAAGAGGGCTTATGAACCCTGATGATATCCCAAATCTTCAGTTAACTAGAAAAGTGGAACATAAACCCACAAAAGCCTCAATGAAGAACAATGAGGAGGGTAGGCCGGATATCCATGAAATCCACAGTGCCTTTCCGATTTCTTTCAGATTCTGGATTGTGTGAGCCAGGTCACAGAATCACCCAGTAACACATGAAGAGCTGTTGGGGAAGGGGAGAATACTCAGCCATTAAGTGCCTCAAGTACTTCAGCCATTGCAGTGAGCTTCTGTGTTGGCCGCAGCTCTCAGACTAAGGACTAGAGTACAGGTCTTCTGACTTCCGTTGGGGGGAGGAGGCTTGTACGGGAAAGCACATGAGCTGCAGATGCAGGTTCAGCTTGTACTTTTACGACTTACTAACTGCCTCGTCTTAGGCAAGTTACTTCATCTTTGAGCTTTGCTGTCCTAACTGGGGGGGGGGGGGGGAATCCTTTAAGGAACTCATTCTAAGTACAGAAATAAATACATAATTGCAAAACCAAATGCCATCCAGTATTAGACATATATATATACACATATATATAGATGCATATATATATATGTATATATATGTATATATATATGCATCTACATATATGTATATACATACATATATATATATATGTATATACATATATACGTATATACATATATATGTATATATATGCATATATGTGTATATATATAATTTATTTATTATGATTTTTTTCTTCGAGAGAGTGCAAGAGGGGGAGAGGGGCAGAGAGAGAGAGAGTCTTAAGCAGGCTCCCTTCTCAGCACAGAGCCCAACTCGGGGCTCGATCCCATGACCGTGAGATCATGACCTGAGCCTAAACCAAGAATTGGACACTCAACCAACTGAGCCACCCAGGTGCCCCTAGACCTATATTTAGAAGGTTTGGCCTATATTTACTGTTGGTGGTTTCAGGTTAGTATCAGGGAGGACTTCACAGAAATGAAGCTATCTGAACTGAGGTTTGAAGAAGGACTGGCAAAGATCTGTCTGCTGGAGAGCACACTTCATGCGCAAATTCTGAAGGTATGAACAAAAGACAGCAATGCAAGTTTTGCAAAAGGCTTAATGTGGGAGCCGATGGTGTAGGAAGATGAGCGGAAGGCAGTCTGATTGACAGGTGCCCCTTTGTGGATGGCTTTGTTTTCTATGCCATGGGGTTTGACCTCGCATTATTATTTCATAGAAGGATTGTGATAAGGCATAAATGACTTTGGATTCCATTATGTTGCCATCAGCAGCAGTGTAGATGATGATGTTGACAAAGGGTTCGGAGAGGTAAAATCAATAGCTAGACAGTTGTTACTGTATTCTTGGGTGGACACAAAGGTCAGTAGTAACAGATATCAGTCAGGATAGTCTAGGTTATACAACAGTAACAAAGGAACCACCGATTCCAGGGGTATAGAACATCAGAATTTTATTTCTTGCTCATACTAGCTATTCATCTCAGGTCATCTGAGGGCTCTAGTCTAGCTGCAGGCTGTTCCATCAACCTCCTTCCGTATTATTGTTTACAATAATGGCAGAGGGAAAGAAAACATGCCAAAGAGCACATAAATTCTAAAGCTTCTGCCAGTGATACACGTCATTTCTCCTACTTCATGGGCTGAAACGAGCATTATGGTTGCACCTGAGCTCGACATCATAGGGAGATCTAGTCCTCCAATAAGGTGGAGTTTGGATATTGGCAAAGATGGGCACAGTCTACTGATCAGATGGTGACATTGTGGAGACTGAGTTTCTAGTATCATGTAGACAACCACAAGAAGAGCCACCCATCTTACACACCTTGTGCTGTATTTATCTTTTCATTTTTTGGTAACAAAACTCCTGAGCCGTATCTGTAGGTCCAAACATGTGGGGTGTGTTAGAAACAGATACTCAAATCAAAAGGTTGATTTACTTCCCTTATCCATCACTATTTCTGTCTTATTTCAAGAGGAAAGCTGGCAATGGATCCTCATTGTCTTTCCTAAATAAGGATTTTACACCCATTCTGCTGGTGGCAAGGATTTTTTTTCCCCCGACACCTCCACTGATGCCAGATACATTTGGCCTCAGTCCCTGGATTTGGTTTTGTACTTTTCTGGCTATTTGACAAAGTTTGTAGCTTAAAAAGATCTGGAGAGCAGAATTACAGGATGACTTTTCTGGTGGCTTTGGAACCTTCCACGGTTGATCCATGGACTGAGAAGGAAGATGTTTTCCAGAAGGTTGATGTCTGTGTCACCTGGTCTGTGGGATAGAGTTGATGGAAGCAGGATTGTCTCTTCCCCTAATTGAGGATAAGTTCTAACATATGAGGTTACTCAGAATCAGGTCCTCAGATCCAATTTCCATAGGACACATACAGTTTGGGGTGGTAGTTGAAATGCTGAGTATCCCCTGGCCCCTTTCCACTTGCATGTTGAAATAAACAGTTTCCATTTTGAGCAGTGGTTACAATCATCTAAGGGGCTTTTTTTCCCCAGCTATCACGCACCTGTCCAGTCTTACCTCTGCATAAGTGAGAAACGAGAGAGTATCGTTTTACACCTGGTGGGGGGGGGTGGGGGGTGGATGTTGGGAGTCTGAGTCAGGTGGTACAGGGGATTGAAATGTCATAATGTCATAATTTGTATCATAATTGGTGATTCTGCTGTGCTAAATTCAAGGTAAGTATTCAGAGGAAAACAAAACGAAACCAGGCTGACAGAATATGTAACAGCCTGGAAACAAAGTGGAGACAAAGTGTACCAGATCTTACTTTGCCAATTGCTTATCCCAGTGCATAGAGCCTGATTTCAACTTAATCCTGTGGGTTTCCCTTGGTAAATTCCATAACATTTAAAAATTATTGAAATAATGCCCGCGCAATTTATTTCAATGAATTTAAAGAGTTTCTATTTTTGGTATTTTAAAGAGTCTGGAGAGGACACGCTAGTCTGGAATGGGGGGACAGACAGCAAGGGCTGTAGCTTCCAGTGACCTCAGCAGCAAAGGCCTTTAAATATGCAAATAAGCAAGTATTCACCCTCTGTTCTTGGGATGGGCACAGGAAATGAACAGTGCTGTGGATATTTGTGCTGTTTAAGAATCTCCTTATTCAATAACCCTATTTTATTTGTGTACATATGTTTCTATGCCTATTGTACATCCACCATCTGTATCTGCATACTTTTTTAGCAGGGCTTTGCCAAAATAGTTTCTTTATTTCTTTTTTAAAAAATGAGTATGTGTAGGGGTGCTTGGGTGGCTCAGTTGGTTAAGCGTCCAAGTCTTGAATTTGGCTCGGGACATGATCTCACAGTTCGTGAGATTAAGCCCTGTGTCAGGCTCTGCAGTGATCATGGAGCTTGTTTGGGATTCTCTCTCTCTCTCTCTCTTTCTCTCTCTCTCTCTCTCTCTCTCTCTCTCTGCCCCTCCCCAGTTCTCTCTCTTTCTCTGCCCCTCCCCAGTTCTCTCCTCTCTCTCTCTGCCCCTCCCCAGTTCTCTCTCTCTGC